>NC_089512.1:26072041-26427875 GCF_036850995.1 Saccopteryx leptura | reverse complement strand
AAAAAAAGGACGAGAAACACTACTTTATACTAAAGCAGTGTCGTCAATGCCTTCTGAAGATGGTCTTTCCTTCTCCTTGTTATGCTTAAGGGGAACGCACACAGGCGCCGTCAGAGTGGGTGTGTCATTCAGCAAAGAGCATTGAAGAAAAAAATTTTTTTGCAAGCTAGAAAATTCATTTTAAAATGTGCATGCCTATGAATTTTTAAAAACGTACCTAAAGATGATGGACAAAATTACTGTTCAGCATCTAATATCTAATTTAAGATGTTTCCCCCTGTTTTCACCTCTTCCTTCATTTTTCCTATGAGAGGCCCTTAATTTGAAGAAGGAATACTAGCCATATGCCACAGTCATGAATATACAACCACAGATACTGGAAATTCTAAAGTAGAGTATTTTTAGTTTCACGCCGCATAATTTTGTTGTCTGTTAAGCAATACTTCAAAAACGGTTTATTAGAAGCAATACCAGCAGCCTAATAAATATTTCTACGAGAACGCAATTTTTGGCCTTTTAAAATTTGTGTGTTTTTATTATAAACATTAACAATGCCTAAGAGAGCTTTTTAAATTTAGCTCAAAGAACGGCCAAGTATTTATAATACCATGAACTTTATATTACTTCAAAAGAAACGGGGAGTGCTCATGTGTGTGTTTATTATTTGCCCCTCCCTTCCATCATTTCTGTGCAGGAACATTTTTTTTTTCCACAGAGAAAAACTAAACATCTTCTTATACCTTTCCTCACCCCTAGACAAACCACTCCAATAAACCAAAACCAAACACCAAAAGTAATTGTATCCTTATGCTTGTCACGGGTACAAAGTAAGAAGGAAGCATGCATCCTAGGCAGCTGTGGGCCATGCTGTCATAAAAACATGTCTCTCGTGCTATTGGTTCTTTAAATGATTATTCAGATATTTGAATGATGTCATCCGTTGCAGTTCCTCTGGCTATTTTGCTTTCATACAGCAAATGTGTTCAAAATTGAAGTCCTAGCTCGAACTGTTCTCTATGCTGAGATCAGCGCTGTGGACTGCCTCATTACACAGTGCCTGCCGGGGTGGCACTTCTGGGTGTGGACTGCCTCATTACACAGTGCCCGCCGGGGTGGCACTTCTGGGCAGGCAGCCAGCGCTTTCGGGTCAGCAGGAACTACTTCAGCTCAATTTATAAAGCAAAAGAAAGGGATCCGGTTGACCTATAAGAATCAACTCTGCAAGAATTAATGCTAACCACAATGGTGATTATTCACAGCTTGCCTATCTTCCTGAGAAAATAAAACATTCTCCAGAGATTATTTTTCTCGCCTTTAAGTGAAAGCAACCCTTCTTGTTTTTTTTTTTTTGTTTCTTTTCATTTTTGTGACAGAGGCAGAGAGAGGAACAAATAGGGACAGACTGGAAGATAGAGAGATGAGAAGCATCAGTTCTTCATTGTGGCACCTTAGTTGTTCACTGATTGTTTTCTCATATGTGCCTAGACTGGGGGGAGGGGACTACAGCAGAGCAAGTGACCCCTTGCTCAAGCCAGCGACCTTGGACTCAAGCCAGAGACCTTGGACTTCAAGCCAGCGACCTTGGGCTTCATGCTAGTGACCTTTGTGCTCAAGTCAGCGACCATGGGGTCATGTCTATGATCCCATGCTCAAGCTGGTGACCCCGCGCTCAAGCTGGTAAGTCTGCGCTCAAGCCGGCTACCTTGGGGTTTTGAACCTGGGTCCACTGCATCCCAGTCCAATGCTCTATCCACTATGCCACCACCTGGTCAGGCTCTTGCTTTCTTGTTTTAAAAATAAAACAAAACAAATTCTAGAGACTCTCATTAGACTTATTCTCTGATAGATCTTTTAGAAATCTATAAAAATTAGCTTACGATATCCATGTAATAAGTGATTTCTAAATCTTGAAATAGTAGTAACAAGGTGAACAGTGGTGATTCCTAGCCCTACTACAACCTAACTCATCCACTCTTCCCTTTATATGCTGAAGATGATCTTAAATATTTGTCATTTCTTCAGGTTGTTCTCACATGTTATGCAAAGATGAACTGTCTGAAGTCAGCATTCTCAGACCAGAACCCAGCTTCTCTACTGCTTACCAAACCTTTTCTATACACCAGAAATGTAGTATCACAACACAAAACATATTTATTATCTTACAGTTCTGGAAGTCAGAAGTCCAAATGGGCCTGACCAGGTGGTGGTGCAGTGGATAGGGAGCCTTGGACTGGGACCCAGGGGACCCAGGGTTCGAAACCCTGAGGTTGCCAGATTGAACCCAAGGTCACTGGCTTGAACAAGGGGTCACTCGGTCTGCTGTAGCTCCCTGGTCAGGGAACATATGAGAAAGTGATCAATGAACAACTGGGGTGCCACAATGAAGAATTGATGCTTCTTTTCTCTCTCCCTTCCTGTCTGTCTGTCCCTGTTTCTCTCTCTGTCCGACACACACACACACACACACACACACACACACACACACACACACACACAGTCCAAATGGGTCTTGCTTCCTCATTAGAAGCCCTGTAGTTCCTTGAGGGTAGAAAATGGCATTTCTTCATCCCCCGGATTTACTACAGTGCCTGATATATGGTAGGTATCTAAAGATGCTGAGTGACATACAGCTTTTGTCATCTCTACTTATTTGACTTTATGAAACAGGACAGTTGACCAGGCCTTCACCTCTTCAGTCTATCAGCAGCTTGGGTAGTTGGTACAAAGTGGGAGAAAACTGTGGAGCAGTCCAGTCATTAACTTTGCAGCAATCCTGAAATACCTGAAGGAAATATGTCACATTTTTGCATGAATTAGATAAAAACAAGCAGAAACCAACAGGCTTTGTTTTTTTTAAATCAAATGTATAATGATGTTACAGGAAAAATAAAACTTACAATGGTTAAAACTAAACGTGGTGAGCCTGACCAGGTGGTGGCGCAGTGGATAGAGCGTCCGACTGGGATGCGGAAGGACCCAGGTTCGAGATCCCGAGGTCGCCAGCTTGAGCGCGGGCTCATCTGGCTTGAGCAAAGAGCTCACCAGCTTGGACCCAAGGTCGCTGGCTCCAGCAGGGGGTTACTCGGTCTGCTGAAGGCCCACAGTCAAGGCACATGTGAGAAAGCAATCAATGAACAACTAAGAAGTCGCAACGCGCAAGGAGAAACTGATGATTGATGCTTCTCATCTCTCTCCGTTCCTGTCTGTCTGTCCCTGTCTATCTCTGCCTCTGTAAAAAAAAAAAAAACAACAAAAAAAAACTAAACATGGTGAGACTCGTTGCTGACTCAAAAATTACAGAATTAAATCTCAGCAAATTGAGAATCTGAAAGATTTGATAAGGCAGATGGATTTGGAAAAAGTAAGTTCTTGAAAGAAAGTGCAATGGTCGAAGATCTGTTTGGTCAAAAAATTTTTAGATAAAATTGTTTAATGATTCAATTATTTTTATAAGATTGTGAGGGAGGTTTAATTTTTATGAAAATAATTTCAGGAAAACAAAATGAAATGGGAACTATTTGAAACAGTTTAACTTCATCATATAAAAAATTAGTCATTTATCAATTGTTCAGCAATAAATCACTCAAGTCAAATTGGTCTAATGAATTTGCCTAGTTACTAAGTTTTTTGCTGAAAATTTATCCATGTTGGAATAATTATGATTAAAATGTTTGCTTTTATAAACTTATCAGAGAGTCAACTGTAGATGGGTTTGTAGATAGAATGACTACCATTAGTCCACTGTGTGAAAACCTTAAGGCCAGATTGGTAAAATCAAAATGGTAAGCCCCCTCAAAAGTTTTTAATGTAAAAATGAATTTTAATTCTTATTCTTAAATATTTTAGTTATGCCACTAACATAAAAATTGTAAGGTGTTTCTAAAAATGTACAAAGTAAAAAGAAAAAAGTCATCCATAATATCACCATTGAGGCCCTGGCTGGTTGGCTCAGAGGTAGAGCATTGGCCCAACATGTGGATGTCCCAGGTTCGATTCCCGGTCAGGGCACACAGGAGAAGTGACCATCTGCTTCTTCCCCCCATCACCTCTCTCTCTCTCTTTCCTCCTGCAGCCATGCCTCTTCAGTAAAGTTGGTCCTGGGTACTGAGGGTGGTTCCATGGCCTCAGCCTCAGGCACCAAAATAGTTCGGTTGCTGAGCAACAGAGCTGTGGCCCAGCCAGGCAAAGTATTGTCTGGTAGGGGCTTGCCAGGTGGATTCCAGTCAGGGCACATGTGGGAGTCATTCTCTGCCTCCCTGCCTCTCACTTAAAAAAAAAGTGTGTATATATATATATATATACACACACACACACACACACACACACACACAGACACACACACACACATACACTTTTACAAAAAAAGTATATATATATATATATAGATTACCATTTAAATAAAACCATTGCAAACATTTTGGTGTAAACTTCCAATCATTTTTTAATACATAGAATTAAAACAATAGTTGTAATAATATTTCATATGCAATTTTTCCTATTGATTTTTTTGCTTATCCACATTTTTACATGATTACCTCATCTTCATAAATATCCTTCTTTTTAAAAATATATATATTATTAAGACTTTATTCATTTTATGGGGGGGGGGGAGAGAGAGAGAGAGAAGGAGAGAGGAGAAAGAAGCATCAACTTCCACATGTGCCTTGACCAGGCAAGCCCAGGGTTTCAATCTGGTCCCCTCAGCGTTTCCAGGTTGACACTTTATCCGCTGTGCCACCACAGGTCAGGGCAATAAAAATTCTTCTTAAAGACTGAGGGGAATTTACATGTTTGCTTTTGGTTGGCACTTAGAATGTGCCAATTTTGTAGTAATATATAAATAGCACATATATAATTTTGCATAAAATTTTTTTTATATTCATGATTATTTTGTTAGGATAGATTCCCAGAAGTGGAATTACAGGGTCAAAGGATTCTTTGTCTTTTAACTTGGAAATTGGAAAGAGACTGACTTTCATCAGTGATCCTGACCAGTAATGAGACCAATGAAAAAGCTACTCAAACACCTAATAACAGCTGTGATTTAGCTGTGCATATTCTCTACTTGTTATCTAGAAAGATTGAGGTGTTTCATAGAAATTTGACACTTTTTGTCTTTAATTTTTAATTTTCAGCAAACTAATACATTCACATAGTTTAAGAAATCAAATAGTACTTACAAGGCTTATGATAAGTGACAGTGATATCCTGCCCTATCCTTCCCCATCCATCGGTCTCCATCTTTTCTCTCCATCCATCTTTTTTCTCAGTGGTATCCTTAAAATGCTATTTCTTTTACTCATAAAATGTAAGGCATTGTCGGCCCTGGCCGGTTGGCTCAGCGGTAGAGCGTCGGCCTGGCGTGCGGGGGACCCGGGTTTGATTCCCGGCCAGGGCACATAGAAGAAGCGCCCATTTGCTTCTCCACCCCCTCCCCCCCCCCCCCCCCCCCCCCCGCCGCTCCTTCCTCTCTTTCTCTCTCTTCCCCTCCCGCAGCCAAGGCTCCATTGGAGCAAAGAAGGCCCGGGCGCTGGGGATGGCTCCTTGGCCTCTGCCTCAGGCGCTAGAGTAGCTCTGGTGGCAGCAGAGCTACGCCCCGGAGGGGCAGAGCATCGCCCCCTGGTGGGCGTGCCGGGTGGATCCCCGTCGGGCGCATGCGGGAGTCTGTCTGACTGTCTCTCCCCATTTCCAGCTTCATGAAAAAAAAAAAAAAAAAAAAAAGAAAAGAAAAAAAAAAAATGCAAGGCATTGTCTATTGGCTTTCTATTATGAAAGATGAGAATGTAAATAACATTTCCCTGTCACACACACACATCCCTTCCTCTCACATCTCTCATACATATGGGTATATTGGCACACCCACGTGCTGTATACACACACACACACACACACTTCTCTTCCCTCTATCTTCCTACTCTATGTTACATTATCTTAGCGATATAATGTCCCTGTCTGAAAATATCTTTTACTCTTGTACTTGACTGATAGTTTGACTGAGTTTTGAGATTTAGGGTAAAGAATTTTTATCTCAGAATTTTGAAAGCACACCTCAGGTGTTTCATGCTGGCGTTGAAACATCTGATGAAAAAATAAAAAGAAAAGTCTGATAATATTCTGATTTCTGTTGTTTTGCATGTGATCTTTCTGATTTTTTTCCCCCATTGATGTGAAAGACAGAGAGAGAGGGAGGAGAAGGGAATAGAGTTAAGCATTAGCTCACCGTTCTAATTATTTGTGCAGTTATTGATTGCTTTTTGCATGTGTCCTGCCTGACTGGTCATCAAATCCGTGACCTCATTGTGCTGAGACCAGGCTTTATTCACTGAGCCACCTGGCCAGGTCTCTTTCTGAATGTTTTTATAATCTTCTCTTTATCTTTGATGTTTTGAAATTTCACCATGACATGGCTTGAATATAATTTTTTCATTAGTTGTGCAGGTTAGTCTGTGTGTATTCTAATTCTCCAACAGTAGAGTATTTTTCTTGCTCCTTGTATTGTTTTTTAGTTCCTATTTTTTTTCCGTTACAGTCGAGTCTCCCCTCAGAAGTCTAACGATCCACTGCTATCTGTTATATCTGAGTGAAGCAGTAGAAAGCTGATCAGGCACTGGGTGTGTTGGGGAGCTCTGGGGGCTTCACTGTAGAGTGCTGGGTCGAACCTGCTGCTTCACTTATGCAAATTTTCAGCCAATTGCACTGTTTTTCAATTTCACTACTCACCTTGGATTCAAAATCTTTTTTCCAGGTATTGATTCTGTTTAGGGAGAGTGAGAAGGAGAGGGGGAGGGGGAATGAGAGGGAGAGGGAGAGGGATGGGGAGAGACCTACTTTCTGTTAGGTCCCTGTGACTTCAGGGGAGTCTGGATGATATCTGAATTTTCAGTGTCCTTGATCTGCTGATGGTCCTTGGTATAAGTCATCTACTGTTGAGTAACAGATTACCCTAAAACTTAATGGCTTAAAACATTTGTTTACCTCAGTTCCGTGGGTTAGGAATCTGCATACAGCTTAGTAGGCTTCTCTGCTTCAGGGTCTCTCATGGGCTGCAACTGAAGTGTTGGGTGTGGTGAAAGGTCCACTTCCAAGTTCACTCACGTCCTTGCTGGTAGGATCCAGTTCCCGTTCCCGGTGGGCAGCCCTTCACCGCATGAGTCTCTCCACAGGGCAGCTCACTACATTGCAGCTTGCTGGTAAAAGCAGCCAGGAAGAGAACTATGAGCAAGCTATGTCTCAGTCTTTTATAACATAATGTCAGAAGTGACATCCCATCACCTTTGCCATATTCTATATTTAGAAGCAGTTTGTAGGTCCAATTTAAAGAAAGTTAATGAAAAGATTGCACACGGAATTGAATAGCAGGAGAAGGGGCTCATTGGAGTGCTTTCAGAAGGCTGCCAACTCCATCCGTCCAGAGACCCTCCCGCTGCAAAGCCTCAGTCCCCGTGTACAGTGGAGCTGGGCTTCAGACTTCACTGTGCGCACAAATCCCGCGGAGCCCTGGCGAGCGTGCACGTCCTCACTCAGTGTAGAGTGAGGCTTGAGATCCTGCAGTTCCTGCTGGTGATTCCAGTGCTGCTGGTCCAGGACCACACTCGGAACTGCAAGGTAGAAGACCAATGTTATCTCTTGGCTTGATCTGAAGAAATTACATTTGGCTTCTCTTCTAAGACTGAGAGAGGACTCATATGCAAAAGATTTACTATGCCATGGTTGTTTAGCTAAGTTGGTTAGAACAGAGTACGGACATGCTGAGGTTACGGGTTTGATCCTTGGTCAGGGCCGATACAAAAATCCACCAACGACAGCATGAATAAAATAGAACAAATAGATGTTTCTCTCTCTGTCTGTCTCCCATCCTCTCTCTCTAAAAGTCAATAATAATAAAAGTAAAGATTTACTAGTCTAAAAGCCTAATACGTTCATCAGAAATTTTCAAGTCTTTGGTCCTCCCAATGCATCGCCCTAAAACAATAAAATCCAGACATACGAAAAATCAGGATGCAGTGTGTTGGTTACAATATAAGTGGTAAAAAATTTCTCCTCCAATTTTCCTCTATAGCAGTGGTTCCCAACCTTTTTTGGGCCACGGACCGGTTTAATGTCAGAAAATATACATTTTCACAGACCGGCCTTTAGGGTGGGATGGATAAATGTATCACGTGACCGAGACAAGAGTCAAGAATGAGTCTTAGATGGATGTAACAGAGGGAATCTGGTCATTTTTAAAAAATAAAACATTGTTCAGACTAAATATAAATAAAACAGAAATAATGTAAGTTATTTATTCTTTCTCTACGGACTGGTACCAAATGGCCCACGGACCAGTACTGGTCCGCGGCCCAGGGG
Source organism: Saccopteryx leptura (assembly GCF_036850995.1). NCBI lineage: Eukaryota > Metazoa > Chordata > Mammalia > Chiroptera > Emballonuridae > Saccopteryx > Saccopteryx leptura. The sequence continues at coordinate 26,419,529 of NC_089512.1, read as the reverse complement.
TTGGGAACCACTGCTTTATAGGACTGCATTATGAAAAGGAGGAATGAGTTTTTATATAAATTTAGAAGCTAAGAGATGGTCCTGGATACTGGCTGAGGTTTAAATGACCATTCTATTGTTAACCACCATTAGGATGTCTTGTTTTTCCTCCACTGTCAGAGAGAAGAGTCTAAATCAGGGGTCCCCAAACAACAGCCTGCAGCCGCATGCGGCCCCCTGAGGCCATTTAGCCGGCCCCCACCGCACTTCCGGAAGGGGCACCTCTTTCATTGGTGGTCAGTGAGAAGAGTACTGTATTTGGCTGTGGTGCAAAGTGTGGCATCGCTCACATACAGTACTACTTCCGCTGACGCAGGACACACGCATCACAGCTCCAGAAGCGCGTCATACCACTTGTTACAGCTAGCAGTGACAAATATGGAACCAGACATTGACCATCTCATTAGCCAGAAGCAGGTTCATAGTTCCCATTGAAATACTGGTCAGTTTATTGATTTAAATTTACTTGTTCTTTATTTTAAATATTGTATTTGTTCCCGTTTTGTTTTTTTACTTTAAAATAAGATATGTACAGTGTGCATAGCGATTTGTTCATAGTTTTTTTTATAGTCCGGGCCTCCAATGGTCTGAGGGACAGTGAACTGGCCCCCTGTGTAAAAAGTTTGGGGACCCGTGGTCTAAACCTTAAAAATAAATGTATTTTCTAGAATGTTGATAAATAAATCTATATATAGATAATAGTAAAGACTTATTAGTGATAAGCATAATTAATTAATGAGAATAGCAGGTTTCTCCTAGAGCAGGGGTCTCCAAACTACGGCCCGTGGGCCACATGCGGCCCCCTGAGGCCATTTATCCGGCCCCCGCTGCATTTCCAGAAGGGCCACCTCTTTCATTGGTGGTCAGTGAGAGGAGCACAGAATGCATCCTGTGCTCCTGGAGTACTGTATGTGGCAGTGCCACAAAGCGCGGCGTCGCTCACGTACAGTACTACTTCCGGTGACGCGGGATGCATGCGTCATGGCTCCTGAAGCACATCATATCACTTGTTACGGCTAGCAGTGACAAATATGGAACCAGACATTGACCATCTCATTAGCCAAAAGCAGGCCCATAGTTCCCATTGAAATACTGGTCAGTTTGTTGATTTAAATTTACTTGTTCTTTATTTTAAATACTGTATTTGTTCCCTTTTTTTTTTTTTTTTTTACTTTAAAATAAGATATGTGCAGTGTGCATAGGGATTTGTTCATAGGTTTTTTTTATAGTCCGGCCCTCCAGCAGTCTGAGGGACAGTGAACTGGCCCCCTGTGTAAAAAGTTTGGGGACCCCTGTCCTAGAGTCTATAGGCAGAAATCTATCCATTTCTGGATGCTGAAAAAAGAACTGATGTCAGAAACCCAGGCAATGTGGGCTTTGCATTCATGCAAAGAATTCTTGCATGAATTCGTGCATGCACTTTCTGCATTTAGAATTCTATTCTGCCACATGATGTCCTGTCATATTACAAACATTTTGCAGGGCACAAATCCTGCTCACTTGGAGGCATGGCACAGAAAATCAGGAAAGAGGCACTTAGTCACATAGGCTTGTAGCCCTGGAATACAGAGCTGATCAATTCACTGGTAGTAGATGCTGCTGGCTTTCTAAGCCTTGTTCTCAAACTGGAGTGCCTCAGAATCAGGTTGCTGGCACTGCAGGCCAAGTTTCTGATTCATTAGGTCTGGGGTGGAACCTGAGGAATGGCATTTCTATCAAGTTCCCAGGTGAGGTGATGCTGCTGACCCAGTGGCCACAGTTTGAGAACCACTAGTCTAGGTTACCTTCCCAAGGAAGGAATAAAGCCTGAATTAACCAGCCAGAAGAGCTGCTGCTAAACTGAGCTTGGGGAAGGAGGAGTTAATGCTGAAAAGAGAGGCATCCTCGTCTCTAAGTCCCTTCTGAGTGTTGGTGATAATTTGGGACAGAGAACCTAGCAGAAAGGTCAATTCATGGATGGGGGTCACAGTAGGACAGATTTCACTGCTGGGAGGGATTTTCAACTAGATGAGTTTTCAAAAGAATAAGTAGGAAAATTCGATGGGAGTATTAGTGAGTCAGCAATATGTATCGTTTCTTTAGTGAGATAGCGTGCCCTGTTGTTAGAAGTAGTTTTTTTGTTTTATTTATTTTTTATTTTTTTAGTGAGAGAGACAGAGAAAGGGACAGAAAGGGACAGACAGACAGAAAGGGAGAGAGATGAGAAGCATCAATTCTTTGTTGCGGCACCTTAGTTGTTCATTGATTGCTCTCTCATATGTGACTTGACAGAGGGCTCCAGGAGAACAAGTGACCCCTTGCTCAAGCTAGTGACCTTGGGCTCAAGCCAGCGACCTTGGGCTTCAAGCCAGAGACTCTGCGCTCAAGCTGGTAAGCCTGCCCTCAAGCTGGATGAGCCTGCACGCAAGCCAGCGACCTCAGGGTCTCGAACCCGGGTCCTCTGCATCCCAATCCGACGCTCCATTCACTGCACCACTGCCTGGTCAGGCAGAACTAACTTTTTTGTATTTGATGTTTCTGTCTTCTTTCCCCCCTCCCTGGGAAGAGGTATTGTAGATTGTTTTTTTCAAACTGTGACCGAGAGTATTGAAGATAATTAGGCATTTTTTTTTTAATCTTTTTTTTCCTTTTTTTCTTTATTCATTTTTAGAGAGGAGAGAGAGAGGGAGAGAGAGAGAGAGAAGGGGGGAGGAGCTGGAAGCATCAACTCCCATATGTGCCTTGACCAGGCGAGCCCAGGGTTTCGAACCGGCAACCTCAGCATTTCCAGGTCGATCCGTTATCCACTGCGGTGACAGGTCAGGCTAATTAGGCATTTCTTACAGCATTTTATTTATTGAACTGCCACAAAATTTTTCTTTTTTATTTCCATTCTTTTTTTTTTTAATTTCTATTTAGTAAGTTATTAAATCAATGAAGTACTTAAAAAACTTCAACTCGAATTTCCAAATTGCATTATCTCTTTTCCCTCTCTGCATTCGGGCCAGATGGTTTCTGTTGTGGATTGTCCTGGATTTGTATGTAATGTGTACACTGCACTCATTACATGTAGACATACCATTTTTTTCCTACCAGATGCTCCCCTGAGAAAGCAGTTCCATGCCAACACCATAAGGTATCGCTGATGTAGGATAACATAGGACTCAGAACAGACAAGAGACTGGGTCTGCAACTGGATGTAGTTCTACTGACTTTCAGCTGCACAAAGGAGAAACTGAAAAGAATGAAGTGAAATCATCATGTGGTGTGGGGTCCTTCCGGCAACCCACTTGTTATTTGACTCACTCCTTTCTCTGAAGCATCCTTTCTTTTTATACCAACATTTATAAAATGCTGCCATGCAGCAGGGATAAAAATCTTAAAGCTTTGACACTGTAATATGGTTCTTAAGTCAGGGTTGACTGTGTATATGTGTTGTTCTTTAAAATTGTTCCTTTTTTGAACAATGGCAGCTGCAATAATATATTCCATCTCACGTGCTATTCAGAATATAACCTTGATGACCTTGAGGTCTATGTGCCAATCCCCCAACCTGGGTGTTCTGACTCCTTTGCAACCAATAATGCGGCAAAATTGATGTCGCATGATTTCTGAGGCTTGATCAGAAAAGGTGATGCAACTTGTGCTGTCACCTTCTCCGGAACACTTGTTCTGTAGCCCTGTCGTGCCCTGTAAGCAGTCTGACCGCCTGAGGCCCCCATGCTGTGATGGAGCCTCACAGTAGCCCATACCGAGAGACCACATGGAGAAACCCTGTAACTACCTGAAGAGCAAAAGGCCAGGCTAGCCCCCAGCTGCCCCAGCCCCTGCTCTTCTGGCTCTACCTACTGTCTGATTGCCGCTGATGACAGGAAACCCTGAGCCAGAGATGCTCGGCCAGGAGCTCCTCAAATTCCTGACTCACAGAAACCACGAGAGATAATAAAATGATTGCTGTTATTTTAAACTGCTAAATTAGAGGTTGTGGCCTGACCAGGCGGTGTCACAGTGGATAGAGCATCAGGACTGGAATGCGGAGGACCCAGGTTCGAGACCCCAAGGTCGCCAGTTTGAGCGAGGGCTCATCTGGTTTGAGCAAAAAGCTCACCAGCTTGAGCCCAAGGTTGCTGGCTCCAGCAAGGGGTTACTCGGTCTGCTGAAAGCCTGCGGTCAAGGCACGTATGAGAAAGCAATCAATGAACAACTAAGGTGTTGCAATGCGCAACGAAAAACTAATGATTGATGCTTCCTTCTCATCTCTCTGTTCCTGTCTGTCTGTCCCTGTCTATCCCTCTCTCTGACTCTCTCTCTGTCTCTGTAAAAAAAAAAGATAATAATAAATATATGTGTGTGTGTGTATATAAAATAAATAAATAAATTAGAGGTTGTGCACCATAGTAGTGACTGGACTATTCCCTGTTATAGGAGACAATGAGTTAAAGAAGTTCTGTCAGTGAGTTTTCCTTAGTTACAAGAAAAATTGACTCTGGCCAACTGAAGCAAAATTAATAAGGTAAATGCCTAAATTAAGAAATTTGAAATATCAGATTAAAAGAGAACGGAAGAAGGGAGATCAAGATAATGAACAGAAGTCAGTAAAACTGAAAACGTATATAGTGAATCAATAAAGCCAAAAATTGAGCTTTTGAAAACTAATAAGTCCATCTCTAGTAGGACTGATTAAGGAAAAATAAAAAATAAAAAGCACAAATAAACAAAATTAAGAATGAGGAACTATAGAACCTATGGAGATTAAAGAGATAATAAGCAAACATAAACAACTTTATTTCAATAAACTTCAAAGTTTATACATGAACAATCTCCTAGAATAGTGCTTTATCACACAAGGAAGGTCCTAAATCTGTAATGACCAATATGGTTACTGCTAGTTACATGTATCTTTTTTTTTTTTGACAGAGACAGAGAGAGTCAGAGAGAGGAACAGACAGACAGGAAGAGAGAGAGATGAGAAGCATCAATTCTTCCTTGCTGGCATCTTAGTTGTTTGTTGATTGCTTCCTCATATGTGCCTTGACTGGAGAGGGCTACAGCAGAGCAAGTGACCCCTTGCTCAAGCCAGCGACCTTGGGCTCAAGCCAGTGACCCCGCGCTTAAGCTGGCGAGCTCAGGGTTTCGAACCTAGGTCTTCCGTGTCCCAGTCTGATGCTCTATCCCAGGTGTGGCCAACAGTTTTTGCCCCTGAGCCAGATTAGAATGAAAACTTTTTTCATGGGCCAGACAAAATATTAAAATTAAAAAAGGTTAAATAAAAAAACGATTTGTTTAAGTAAACAAAATTTTATTATGTAATTTGTTTATGAATTTGTTTAAGTGAGTGAAAAAAATTTTAATATACAATATTATTTTAATAAAAATATAATTACATACTGTATAATATCCAAACTGTATCACAATCAATTAAAACAACATTTAATTAATAGAATGAGCTTGAAGGGGTTATATCGCAAATAAAACAATTATTTTGTTTTACAAACAGCCTGGACACGTTTTCAGTTATCAAATGCAGCTATTGTCTATGCTACAATGCCACTTGATTCAGCACACTTGACCACAAAAATAACGAATTGTTTGACCTTGGGTGTGCACTGGCAAACTCTGCCTAAAAGAATGTGGGTTTCAATAAAAAAAAAAAAAAGCCTGACCTGTGGTGGCGCAGTGGATAAAGCGTCGACCTGGAAATGCTGAGGTTGCCGGTTCAAAACCCTGGGCTTGCCTGGTCAAGGCACATATGGGAGTTGATGCTTCCAGCTCCTCCCCCCCTTCTCTCTCTCTGTCTCTCCTCTCTCTCTCTCTGTCTCTCCCTCTCCTCTCTAAAATGAATAAATAAGAAAAAATTTAAAAAAAAGAATGTGGGTTTCACATCGTTGCTAAACGTCAAACAATTCATGTTGAATACAGATGAGTATAAAAGTTGTAAATCTTATAATGGAATTTTTTTAAAAAATAAAGAAGTATAGCAAATCCATTCGACCAATTATTGGAAGTTAACCCTAGATTAGTCACACGCAGAATTCTTTTCCGCGTATCACTATCTTCTTAAATATCTCGATTTCCAATAATCAAAGACACTTCTGCTTCTGAGTAGCTGAGATTTTAAAGTAGCAGAGAATATTAAAAATTTAATCGCTGGCCGCATAAACTCATTACGTGGGCCGGATCCGGCCTGCGAGCTGTATGCTGGCCTTGCCTGCTCTATGCACTGCGACACCATCTGGTCAGGCCACTTTTGACACTTGGAACATGGCTAGTGCAACTGAAGGACTACATTTTATATTTTAGTTAATTTTAAATAATTTAAATTTAAATAAAAAAACCTAGGACAGTGTAAAATATTTTTCTGTTAAACACAACTTGATTCTTTTGGTAGGACTATGTTTATATTTCGCTTTAATCACTGCATCTTGTAAAATATTATTATTGCACTGTAGTATGTATTGGATGTGTGCATCATTTCTAGTATTGTACATAAACACATCACCAATCTTGATGGTATGAATGAATTGATTCAGTTTAAATGATTTATTTCTACGTACAGATATAATATTGATGTGTTTATTTGAGACAAAATGAGAAGACATGATTTACCTAGAGATACCTATGTAAGTCATAACTGGTAATAAGTTGAAATGCTTATTATTTATTTATAATTAAATTATTCTTCTATATTAAACAGAATTCAAGTCCTCCTGAGGGGAGCCATTAAATGCAGTCACTGTAGACCGGTGATGCACCATGAATTGCACCAGTAAGTGGGGCAGTTAATAATATAAATTGAACTGGGAGAACAAAAGTGGACTGAGTCCACAACTAATCATTACACTCAGTGATACGGGCCACCAAACGCACTATTAATGGTATTAATTTGCAAAAAGAGGAAATATTCTTGTTTTCTGAGTCCCCCAAGTACGTGATAAATTGGAGCTATTCAGGTGAAGTGAAATACTAACTCCAGTGTCGATCCTCATAAGAATGAAAATTCCACTTACCTGGCAGGGGAGATACCATGATCACGAAGGTGGTTTTGCCAGGGCGAGGCTTATCCATTGCACTCTGGCTGTGCTGACCGCTGTGACTTCCCCCAAAATGAGAAACTTGACCGCATAATTTGTGGTAGTGAAGGACTGCGTTCCCGCTCTTCCCGGTATAAAAAAAAAAAAAAAAAAGACAATTAACAGAGTTATGGCAGCCACAGAAAAAAAGTAAAATAAATACAAAGTTCTTGATTTTGTGGTTTTTATTTCCACATTTCCATTTAGCTAATAATCAGAATCACCTATCCTTTGGCTGCTAATTCTGTGGTTTTGTTTTGTTTTATGGAGCTACTTTACACATTTCATTAAAAGTTTTATTTTTACTTTTCATGTTTTTAGTGCATTATTATTCATGAATCCCTATATTGTAGCTTAATCAGTGTGTGTTGTTACATCCTCGTATTATCTGAACAAATATTAATATGGTAATTTTATGAAGGGGAAAAATAAGTATAGACAAATTTTGGAATTTACAATAAAGTCAAACTTTGATGCAATATTGGGGGATGATATAGAAGCCAGTACTACGACCACACAACAATCAAGGAAAGAGGAGCCTGGAAGAAGACACGTTGCGTCTGACCAGGCGGTAGCACAGTGGATAGAGCGTCGAACTGGGATGCGGAGGACCCAGGTTCGAGACCCCGAGGTCGTCAGCTTGAGCGCGGGCTCATCTGGTTTGAGCAAAGCTCACCAGCTTGAACCCAAGGTCGCTGGCTTGAGCAAGGGGTTGCTCAGTCTGCTGAAGACCCATGGTCAAGGCACATATGAGAACGCAATCAATGAACAACTAAGATGTTACAACAAAAAACTGATGATTGATGCTTCTCATCTCTTTCCGTTCCTGTCTCTGTCCCTATCTATCCCTCTCTCTGACGCTCTCTCTGTCTCTGTAAAAAAAAAAAAAGAAGAAGAAGACACATTGCAAATATCATGATAAATAGCAATTGCAAAGGCTGTGGCAGAGGAAACCACTGAAGCTGTTTGCTAAGGTGATGATGTCACTGCTCTGTGACATAGATTCAGTGTACACTTGTGTTTTAAACAATTCTGTTTTAATTTCTAATAGGTATCAATAAATATCAGTAACTATAGCTTACAAAAAAAAACACATTGTGGTCTTCAATAATTTTAAATGTAAAGGAATTTTGAGTTCAAAATATTTGAGAACTGTTGATCGGGTACAACGAAAGTAAGGTTTAGGTGCTACTGTGGTATTGGGAACTAAAATGTTCATTAGTACATTTAAAAATGAGAGTTACCTTAAAGGTTTTAATTGGCCTTCACATTAAGGAAACTCCATCACCCGCCACCCCCTCCGACATCCCCTTTACCCACCAATACCTCTCCTTCATCCAGGTCTTCATACTGCCCTGGCCTGTTGTTTCTGATCTTGAGCTTAGAGGACTCTAACATTTAGGTTCTTTCCTTCTTTATCTACACCCAGATTGACAAGTCCTGTGTTCAGTTTCCCAGGGCCCTAGGTTTAGTGGAATATAAGTATTAATGAGGTAGCTTTCCCAGGAAATAATTTGCATTTTTAGCCAATGAATTTTGAAGACACAGTCATTTCATTCAACAGAGTTATAATCTTGGTCAGAGAAATGAAGAAGGTGGAGTAGGTAGAAACCCACAATGAATGGTCTTGCGAATTATTACAGACTGAAACACAGACTCCATAGGGTTAATAAATGAGGCTCCCTCAAATGACAGCGGCAAAGGCAATTTCCACTGCAGCTCTAACACTAGGGGGATTGTCCAACCAGGATGCTGCTCAGCATTCTCCTGTAGCACTGATGAGCCCAACATGTTTCTAGGGCCAGTGGTGTGGTTGGGGACTATGCTGGGTTATAGTTTTATAGCCTTTGATAGTTACCCACAAAGCCTCACCGGAAGGAGGCGGCCTTAAAAAACTAAAATGAGGTTCATAGACACAGATTTTATTTCATAGGCATTATCATGGAAGAGAGGGTCTTATTTCCTTTGCAATGGCTTATTTACACTTCCACACTTCTACTATTCAAATTTAAATGGTAGTATACTTTCTCTCTTTTTATTTTTTAATAGACTTTAAGAATAATTTTAGGTTCACAACAAAATTGAATGGAAATTACAGAGCGTTCCCGTATTCCTCTATCCCCTATAAACACACACACAGCCTCCCCCATTATCAACGTCCTATAACACTGTGGTACATTTGTTACCACCAATGAATCTATATTAACACGATATAATGATCAAAAGTCCATAGTTTCCACGAGGTTCACTTTAGGTATCCTTTGAACACGTGTCCACCATTGTAGTAAACAGAACAGTTTTCGCTGCTCTAAAAAATCCTCTGTGCTTTGCCACTTTGTCCCCCCCTCCCCTCCTAACCCCTGGCAACCAATGATATTTTTACCATTTCCACTTCATGGCTTTTCCAGAATGTTCTACAATTAGAACAGTACAGTACGTAGCCTTTTCAGAGTGGTATCCTTTTATGATTTCTTTTCTGCTTTATAGACTATTCATCTTGACCTCATTTTACCTGTGCAGAAGCGGACGATGGTTGATCCATAAAATGAAAAAACAAGCAACAAAGCGTAGCCTGGGAAGCTCTTGCATCAGCATCACATAGGGTGATACAGCCCTGAGCTAGGGAAGAAAAGAGGACTGCTGTGGTTCAGGAACTGTGTTTAGAAGGTGGCATGAGAGCCTAGGAAAGAGAAGCAGGGGCCATGGTCTGTGCAGGGCTCTGCAGGTCAAGGTAAGGTATTGAATTAAAAAATTTTTTTTATTAATTTTAACTTATTGTGTTTACATGGATTCAAGTGTCCCACTGAATATAAAACCCTCATTCCCCACCCATGTCCCTTTTAATACCCCTTTTGGCCCCTCCCCCTAGCTCCCTCCCCACTTCCCTCTGGGATTTGCTGTCCTGTTATCTATATCTCTGTGTTATGTATATATAATTTCACTAATCCCTTCACCTTCTCTGCTCCTATCTCCTCATCCTCCTTCCCTCTGACTGCTGTCCCTCTGGTCCCTGTGACCCCGCCTCTGCCTCTATTCCGTCCCTCTCAGTTCACTCTGTTCTTTAGATTCCACATATAAGTGAGATCATATGATATTTGTCTTTCTCTGCCTGGCTTATTTCACTTGGCATAATACTCTCCAAGTCCATCCATGCTGTCACAAAAGGTAAGATTTCCTTCTTTTTCATGGCCAAGTAGTATTTCATTGTATATATGTACCAAAGCTTTTTAATACACTTGTCCACTGATGGACACTTGGGCTGTTTCCAGATCTTGGCTATTGTAAACAATGCTGCAATAAGCACGGGGGTACGCATCTTCTTTTGAATCAGTGATTTGGTATTCTTAGGATATATTCTTAAAAGTGGTATAGCTGGGTCAAAAGGCAGTTCTATTTTTAATTTTTTGAGGAATCTCCATACAGTTCTCCACAGTGGCTGTACCAGTCTGCATTCCCACCAGCAGTGCAGGAGGGTTCCCATTTCTCCACACCCTCGCCAGCATTTACTGTGTATTGTTTTGTTAATGAGCGCCATTTTGACTGGTGTGAGGTGGTAACTCATTGTGGTTTTAATTTGCATTTCTCTGATGATTAGTGATGTTGAACATTTTTTCATATGCCTATTGGTCATCTGTATGTCCTCTTTGGAGAAGTGTTAGACACACAGTTCTTTCGCCCATTTATTAATTGGATTACCTTCCTGGTGTTGAGTTTTAGAAGTTCTTTATAAATTTTGGTTATTAACTCCTTATCAGACGTATTGTCAAATATGTTCTTCCATTGTGTGGCTTGTCTTTTTATTTTGTTTATGGTGTCTTTAGCTGTGCAAAAGCTTTTTAGTTTGATATAGTCCCATTATCTGTCCAGATAATCTGCAAAAAATATTGCTACGAGAGATATTGGAGAGTTTACTGCCTATATTTTCTTCCAAGATGTTTATGGTTTCATGACTTTAAATAAATCTTTTATCCATTTTGAGTTTATTTTTGTGAATGATGTAAGTTGGTGGTCTAGTTTCACTTTTTTGCATGTACCTGTCCAAATTTCCCAACACCATTTATTAAAGAGACTGTCTTTACTCCATTATATGCTCTTACCTCCTTTGTCAAATATCAATTGACTATAAAGGTGTGGGCTTATTTCTGGGTTCTCTGTTCTGTTCCATTGATCTGTATGCCTGTTCTTATGCCAGTACCAAGCTAGTTTGAGTACAGTGGCCTTGTAGTATAACTTGATATCAGAAAGTGTGATATTTCCCACTTTATTCTTCATTTGCAAGATTGCTGAGGCTTTTTGTGTTCTTTTTTGGCTTCATATAAATTTTTGGAATATTTTTTCTATATCTTTGAAGTATGCTATTGGTATTTTAATAGGAATTGCATTAAATTTATAGATTATTTTGGGTAATATAGACATTTAAATGATGTTTATTCTTCCTACCCATGAACACAATATATGCTTCCACTTGTTTGTATCTTTCTTGATTTCTTTTATCAGTGTTTTATAATTTTTTGAGTACAAGTCTTTTACCTTCTTAAATTTACTCCTATGTACTTTATTTTTTGTTGTTGTTGTAATAGTGAAAGGGATTATTTCCTTAATTTCTCTTTCAGACAGTTTATTGTTGGTGTATAAAAATGCCACTGATTCTGATTAATTTTATATCTAGCCACCTTGCTGAATTCATTTATCAGTTCTAGTAGTTTTTTGACTGAGACTTTAGGGATATTTTATGTACAGTATCATTTTATCAGCAAATAATGATGGTTTTACTTCTTCTTTTCCTATCTGAATGCCTATTTCTTCTTCTTGTCTGATTGCTGTGGCTAGGACTTCCAGAACTATGTTGCATAAGAGTGGTGAAAGTGGACACCCTGCCTTGTTTCTGATCTTAAGTCTATTGCTTTTAATTTTTGCCCATTGAGTATCATGTTGGCTGTGGGTTTGTCATAGATGGCCTTTATCATGTTGATGTTCCCTGTATTCCCACTTTGCTGAGAGTTTTAATCATAAGTGGGTGTTGGATTTTATCAAATGCTTTTTCTGCATCTATTGATATTATGTAATTTTTATTTTTCCTTTTGTTGATGTGATGAGTCACATTTATTGATTTGCAAATATTGTACCAGCCTTGCCTCCCCAGAATAAATCCTACTTGATCGTGATGTATGATTTTTTTTCATGTATTGCTGGATTTGGTTTGCTAATATTTTATATTTTGTCGAGAATATTAGCATCTAAGTTCATCAGGGATATTGGCCTGTTGTTTTCTTTCTTTGTAGTGTCTTTACCTGATTGGCATTGGATTTTTTTCAAAGTGCAATAGGAAGCTATTGGAGGGTTTAAACAGAGTAATCAGATCTCATTTACATTAAAAAAATTTCTGCGGCACACCAAAAAATGTTATATTTTTTGTTGATCTGACAAAACAAAAAAGTATAATTTTGACTTATTCACACCAGAAAACTATTGTTGTGTTGGCCATTGCCTTTTTTTTTGATAATCTAAGGCAGGGGTCCCCAAACTTTTTACACAGGGGGCCAGTTCAGTGTCCCTCAGACCGTTGGAGGGCCACCACATACAGTGCTCCTCTCACTGACCACCAATGAAAGAGGTGCCCCTTCCGGAAGTGCGGCAGGGGGCTGGATAAATGGCCTCAGGGGGCTGCATGCGGCCCGCGGGCCGTAGTTTGGGGATGCCTGATAAGGCAAAAAGAGGTCAGTGTCCCTGCTTAAGTAGTAAAGTATTGCATGTTCTTGTGGCATGCTGGTCTAGAGTAACAGCAATGCAGATGGTGAGAAGTACAAAGGGTAATGGCATATTATGAAGGTAGAATAGCTCAGATTTGTGCCTGAACAGTGTTGGCGCAGTGGAGAGAGCACTGACCTGGGACACTGTGGTACCTCAGGTTTGAAACCTCAAGGTCACAGGCTTGAGCACAGCGGGCTCACCAGATTGAGAGTGGGCTTGCCTGCCTGAGTGTGGGATCTTTGACATGATCCCACTGTTGCTGGCTTGAGTCTAAAGGTCGCTTGCTTGAGCCAGGGGTCTTTAGCTTGAGCCAGGGGTTACTGGCTGGTCTGGACCTCCCCACCCAAGGCACCTATGAAAAGCAATTAATGAACAACTAAAGTGCCATAACTACAGATTGGTGTGGCTTTCTAGCCCAGCTGGCGACCGCTGGCTCAAGTCAGCGACCTTTGGGCTCAAGCCAGCAACCACTGGGTCATGTCTATGAGCCCCACTCAGGCTGGTGACCTTGAGGTTTTGAAGCTGGGTCCTCCAAGTCTCAAGCCAAACTCTATCCACTGCATCACGGCCTGGTCAGGTTTTTCTCAACACTTTATACTAAACATCTTGAAAGCGCAATTTCTTATTTTACCGAGAATACCCATATACAACATCTACAACTAAGGTTTTACTATACTTCTATCCATTTACCCACTCCTCCATCCATCAGCTCACGTTCCTTTTGCAATGCATTTAAAATCGCCAACATCAATGCCCTTTCCTCTGCATACCTTGGCATACACGTCATTTGGTTCCAGTTTTTTCTTTTGATGTAAACTCTACATATCAGGGGAAGGCACAAATCTTACGTGCGCATTCACTGACTTTTGACACACGCATACATCTGTCTACATCTTAAATTTGATACGCCTAAGGGACATCAACAGGGCACAACTAAACGGGTTGCTGGGTATAGGAAGCTAGAGCTCAGAGGAGAGGTCTTGTTTGAAATGTGAATTTGGCAATCTTCAGAACACAGGACTTATTTAAGCTACAGGGTTGGATGAAATCGCCCACGGCATGCAGAAGGAAGAGGATGGCTGTGTCCTCCGAGTGTCCAGCGTCTAGAGGTCTGTCCAGTGGGAGAGCGGGACCCGGGGGTAGGTCAGGGACTGGGCTAGCCCGAGCCAAGTTGGCATCATCGGGAGTCCCGAAAAGCTGGTCTGCTCGGCGCCACGGGGAGGTCGTCGGTTAAGTATCCGAGTTGACTTGAGGTGTTACCAGGTGCAGGGCAGCAGGCCTGGGGGGCGTGGATGGGGGCTCCCGGGCCGAGGCGGGACGGTCAGCTGGGTGGAGGGGAGAGAAGGAATACGGAGAGGAGGGAAATGGAGAAGAGAAGGGGCCAGGGGACGAAGGAAAGAAAGGAGCAGGGAGGAGAGGAAGGGGGGCCGGGAGGACCGAGGAGGAGGCGGCGGGAGGGGGCGGAGCCGCCGCAGCGGCCAGCGAGGGGCGGGCGAGGACGGGGTGTGTGCGCGGGTCACATGGTCGGGCTGCCCTCCCCGCCCGCCGCCCTCGCTGCCGCGGTGCGCTGGCTGCAGGAAGCCTCGGCGCCGCCGCTTTTGTTGTCAGGGTCCCCGCGAGGAGCGCCCCTCGCGGGCCGCCGCCGCCGCTCTCCGCAGACCGCTCTCCGGCCGCCGGCCCCGGGCACCCCGCCCGCCCCTCCCATGACGGGGCCCCGCGCCCACCGCTGCCTCCAGCCCGCGGCGGCGCGGCGCTGAGGCCGAGGCGGTGCTGCCCCCGCGGCGGGAAGCGGGCGGCCTCGGCCCCTCCCCGAGGGCACCATGGAGGTGAATGCGGGTAAGAGCCGGACTGCGGCGGGTCGGGGCCGGCGGAGGGGGCGCATCGCGGGGCGGCTGCCGGGGGCGTCCCCGGGGCCGCGAGCTGGGCTCCTGCGCGCCGCGAACCCGGCCCGGGCTCGGCTCTCGTCGCCCCCCGAGCGGCCGCGAGGTCGCCCGCACGGTTCCCTGCAACGCCGCAGCGCGGCCGGGTGGCGCCGGCCCGGCCCCCCTCTCACATGGCCGGGCCGCGCGAGCCACGTGCGCGCTGTGTTTACGTTCTGCGGCGCGCGGGCGCCGGTTGGCTGGGCGGGCGCGTGACGCGGCATTACATAATGGGCGCTGAGGCGGCGGCGGCGGGCGGGAACACGTGAGGCCGCTCGGCTCCGTGACCCACATTCCCCGGGGCCGCAGGGACACGTGGGGGCGGGCGCGCGCGCGCGCGCCGGCGCGGGGAGTGCCGCAGACTCCCGGGGGCCCCGCCCCCTTGGAACCCTCCCGGCTGTGACGTGGCCGCGATTCCCTCTCCGGCGGGGATGCACTGTGCGGGGGAGGCCGCGCGTGCACGGGCCGTGAACCCCGCGGTCGCGCGGCTCTGGGGCGGGCGCAGAAGCCGCAGTGCTTCGGCCGCTGCCTTCTCGTCCGGGCGGTGACCCCGATGCGCGAAGCCGGGGTTAGGCAGACGGATGGACCCCTGCATAGTGAGGAAGAAGTGCAGACGAGGGCGTGCTAGGGGCCCAAGAAGGTTCCTGGGACTCGCGTGGGGCTTCCCCGACTTGAGACCTTCGTAGGAGTCTGGTGCTTAGAGTCTGAGCAACGCCCGGCAGATAGGACAACAACCGCCCTTGTTATGAAGCTGATTCACTGTTCAAAAAAAAATGTTATCCTCTAGGATGCAGCCTGTCTTACGTATCTATTGTCACAAAAACCGGCTTGAAAATTCCCTTGGGCCGAGATCCTTCCTGGAAACGGGTCACTCCCATAGTTAATCATTCAGCTCCTTTGTGAGGTCAGAGTGACTCAAGGTGGTCCTAAGTGACTCTGAGGCCTTCTGTAAGACTGGTCATTGTTCATCTCAGTTCATTTTTTTCAAACCCATAGCTCACTGACCTTTCCTGGACCTGATCGGCAGAATATGGCTTCATAAATCTTTTTTTGGTAACATTTCCAGCAATGCCACAGAACAATATTTTGCTTCCTTTTGTTTTGTCTGCCCACAAATGATGGCTTTTATACCTGAAGCCAGTGAGGTTACAAAAGAAGCTAGTTTTTATTTTTCAAGTTATTTGCTGTATAAAGCATGACTTGATAACAAATGTGTTGTGAATTTTCCACCATCAAGAGAAATGTAGTCATTTTCTAACTATTTTAATTACCTATGGGCCTACTTAGCCTTTGAGGTGGTTGCTAAAATTGGATAACTGTCATGGAATTACACTCTTACTCGATTGGATTTGGAGATGATCATGTTTAACCTCTTCTAACCCAGCCTTTAGCATACATAAATTGTTCCAGCACTTCAACCTCATTTATGGGTAGGCTCAGGTGATTAGAAAATGTTTCTCTGGTGTGAATCTTCCTGGAACAGTAGCACTGATCTTATTCTTTCCCTTTGGAGCTACAAATTATAAAACTTCCCTTGGAGAACCGTCCACCCCCCAGTCTCATCCCCCTTTCTATTCGCAGTTCTCACACCTTGGTTCTTGCACAGTGTTTTTTTCCTGATCATCATCCTTGTTGCCCTTGGGCTGTAGCACCCAGAAATGAACAGGCTCCTGTGGAAATGGTTGGACAGTTACCAAGTTCCAAGTTTGGGATTCTGCTGCAAATGAATTCTCTGGCAAGCTTAGCTTTTGTAGCTTACTGCTTTGCTGACTCACAGTAACCTTGCAGTTGGTTAGGACCTTTTCATTTGAACTTTTTTTTTTTTTTTTTTTTTTTTCATTTTTCTGAAGCTGGAAACGGGGGGAGACAGTCAGACTCCCGCATGCGCCCGACCAGGATCCACCCGGCACGCCCACCATGGGGCGACGCTCTGCCCACCAGGGGGCGATGCTCTGCCCATCCTGGGCGTCCGCCCTGTTGCGACCAGAGCCACTCTAGCGCCTGAGGCAGAGGCCACAGAGCCATCCCCCAGCGCCTGGGCCATGTTTGCTCCGATGGAGCCTCGGCTGCGGGAGGGGAAGAGAGAGAGAGAGAGAGGAAAGCGCGGCGGAGGGGTGGAGAAGCAAATGAGCGCTTCTCCTTTGTGCCCTGGCCGGGAATCGAACCCGGGTCCCCCGCACACCAGGCCGACGCTCTACCGCTGAGCCAACCGGCCAGGGCCAGGAGTTGACTTTTAAGTGTAGGAATTTGCAATTATCTTTATATTAAATTTTCTCTTGTTCCTTTTGGCTCCAAATTCAAGCTGTCACAAGCTGTTAGTATAGTAACAGTTTCTGCCATCTGTCAGAGGGAGGTTTTTTATTTTTTATTTCTTTATTGATTTTAGTGAGAGAGAAAAAACATTGATTTGTTGTTCCACTTATTTATGCATTTACTGGTTGATTCTTGTATGTGCCCTGACTGGGGATTGAACCCGAAACCTTGGCATATCCAGACGATGCTCTAACCAACTGGGCTACCCAGCGAGGGCATGTCAGAGGGAATTTTGATAAACATTCCCCTTTACTTTCTTTAATTTGTAAATATTGACTAGGGTGGGACCAAATTCATTTCTGAATGGCGTACCTCTGACCCTTTCCTTTAAGTTGATATCATTGTTTTAATACACATAAACAAGGGACCATTTCATCTAGCTGTCCTATAATTCATAACATGTTGTGTTTCCGCCCTCTCCGTGACAGTTATGGATCTGAAACAGAAGTGGTAAAAATTGACTCATACATTTTTGTCACAGATAGGTTTTGTCATTTTTTTTTATTTTTTTTATTTTTCTGAAGCTGGAAAGGGGAGAGACAGTCAGACAGACTCCCGCATGCGCCCAACCGGGATCCACCCGGCACGCCCACCAGGGGTGATGCTCTGCCCACTAGGGGCGATGCTCTGCCGCGACCAGAGCCACTCTAGCGCCTGGGGCAGAGGCCAAGGAGCCTTCCCCAGCGCCCGGGCCATCTTTTGCTCCAATGGAGCCTTGGCTGCAGGAGGGGAAGAGAGAGACAGAGAGGAAGGAGGGGGTGGGGGGTGGAGAAGCAAATGGGCGCTTCTCCTGTGTGCCCTGGCCGGGAATCGAACCCGGGTCCCCTGCATGCCAGGCCGACGCTCTACCGCTGAGCCAACCAGCCAGGGCCTGTCACAGATAGGTTTTGATTGTGTATACTAGGTTCTTTAAATAACTCATTCTATAAACTTATTAGCTCTGGTTTTAATATTTTAAAAATTAGGAAAACATTCCCACATAGTTTATTTATATCTTTACAAACCTGTATTCTATGTTTCTCCAAACTTGGAAAGAAAATAGAGGAAGATAAGGGTAGAGAAGTCTTCACTTGGATGGAGAAACAGCACAACAGCGGGAAGACTCAGACATGAAGTAGGAAGCTGCTTGACCAGGCAATGGAGTTAAGGGATTCAGAAGGTGGTGTGGAAACAAGAATGTACAGAGAAATGACTGGGTCACAGGACACCTTCAAAATTGAGCTAAGAAAGGAGAGGGAGGCTTAAAACATCACTAGTACCTGTTGAGCATTTACTAAGTGCGAGGCCCTGTACATGTGGTACTTACTACTTTGATACCTCACGTTAATTCAGTGAAGTACTGTCATTACAATTTGAAGATGAGGGGCTGATGGAAAGTTAAGTGGTAGAGCCAGATTTTGAATCCACAAAGTCCACTTGGGGAGCACAAGCTAACTACTAGGCTGTAATAGGTTTAAGCCTACATAAGGTTCGAAGGTATATGCACAACTTGGTGGTCCTGCCCTTTTGGGGCTGAAACTGATACTGTGTGGATCTGCTTGATTTGTAGTGGTTCAGGGTCATAGCTGCTGATGGAGAAGGGCAGGTGTCTGCGGAACCTCCCTATTTCATCATTCCATTTTTTAAATTGTTTGTTTTTTTTTTCAGACACTAGAATCCCCTGGCCCTCCCCTTCCAGCAATTTACATGTAGACGAAAACACTAGTGCACGAAATAAGACCTACTGTTTGTTTTTGTCACAGTCTCTTATATGGTACATCAGTTAGTAATTTTTTTTTCTTTTTGTGACAGTCAGACAGAGGGACAGGTAGACAGGAAGGGAGAGAGATGAGAAACATCAATTCTTTGTTGTGGCTCCTTAGTTGTTCATTGATTGATTTCTCATATGTGCCTTGACCGGGGGAGGGGGAGGGGGCTATAGCAGACCAAGTGGCCCCTTGCTGGAGCCAGCAACCTTGGGTTTAAGCTGGTGAGCCTTGCTCAAACCAGATGAGCCTGCGTGCAAGCTGGCGACCTCAGGGTCTCGATCCTGGGTCTTCCACGTCCCAGTCTGATGCTCTCCACTGCGCCACCACCTGGTCAGGCTAGTAATTTACACATTCTTCAAGACCCCCACTTATTGTCACCTCGCTGTTTGCCTCTCTTGGTCTCTGCCCTCTGTAGTGCTCTTGAGATCCTCAGCGGTTAACATGTATGAAAGAGTGCTCACATTGCACTGGGCTGAGTGGTTAACATAGCTGTTTCCCCAGTAGGTCTGTTAAGGCTTTTTAGGGAGGGGACCATACTGTTCTCTAGAGCCTAGAAACTCAGGACACAGTTGGAAGTTATAGTGTGTCAATTAGATCTACTCTACCATTCGTTGAGTAGAAATTATTAATAACCTTTTAAAATGAGAACACTAAATCTTCTTGATGGTAAAAATGTTTTACTCTTAAGTTAAAAGGCAAAAAAGCACAGCCATGACTTGAACAAAACGTACATTTTAGAATGGTGGGGAGTAGAAATGGGAGGGTTTTGATGATGGGCAAGCCTAGAATTGGGGTAAGACTTCCGGCTTGTCTTAAGTTGACCATTGGGCAAGCCCTAGCCTGGGAACCTGGCCCAGCTCCAGGATCCTTTTCAACTAAAAATAGAGAATACGGTGCCTCAGCTAATTTTAGCTTGAGGCATCTAGGAAGTATGTCCTGCCCGTTTCTGGAGGTGTTGGGGCATGCTGGTTCGGATTTTGCCTTTCCTGCTTTATCATCCAAAAACTGTGCCTTTAAAAAGCACTTTAATAATTCTCATTTATGAACACCATTTCATTTTAATCTTCTAATAACTAGCAGGTATTCCCATATATAGGAGATGACTCAGATTTAGAGAGATTGAAAGTGACTTGCTTGCCCAAGTCTTCTGACTAAGAAATAATCTGTTCTGTGGTATTAGACAGCCTTGACTTTCAGCACTCACTCACCCTATCAATTAGTTGCTGTTTTACTTAACCCCTCAGAGCTCTGAGCTCCTCATCTGTAAAATGAGATACTGGAAATTAATTCCAAGGGTTCCGGTGAGGATGAAATGTGACATGAAATTATTTTGTTTTTGACATTCATTAGGTACTTGGTGACTGGTAGTTTTCACTTTCCTTTCTTCAGTGGGTAAGGAACTACTGGGTGCACTCTGTACCCTCTAGGAAATTAAAATTTAACCAGTTTGGGCTTGCTGATCATCATGTTGGTAGATTAGTGTCTGGTAGCCAAGAGTAGATGCTGTAAAACTGAATCAGTGTAGACTGTAGAAGGTCTTGCTAGGAGAATGGAGCTGCTTCTGAATGAGTCATCTTTGAATCCATGGTACCTGGCATAAATTCTTGTTGTAAATGATCGCTGTACTTGTAAAGACAGAAGTAGGATCTTAACTGGATTGATAGGGACTCAGTAATTTTTTTAGTTTTGATTTTGGAGCTTTTGAAAAGGAAGATGTGTTTTGGGTTGTAACAAAACACCTTCCACTGCCCAGTCAGTGCTTTAAATTAGTTCTTAAGCCATCAGGATCTCTGATTTTGTAAGTTTTTTTTTTGTTTGTTTGTTTTTTAAGCTGAGGTAGTTTGAAGACCTTGTGAATGTGGATGGCTGACTCAGATGCTGGCCCTAGAAAAGTCTTCTAAGGAAGTGAATTTTCTACCTAAGAGTAGATTAGAGAAGACAGATAGCTGTGAGATTTTTCTTTGGGAGTTTATTCAGGACTAAGAATAATATTTTCCTTTATATCCTATTCTGAGCGGAGACAAGTGTGAAAAAAACAGCATTTTGCTAACACCTGGAATTTCTAATGTGTACTTCAGATCACTACAGTTATTTTTTTTTTTTCTTTTTTCCGAAGCTGGAAATGGGGAGGCAGTCAGACTCCTGCATGCGCCGGACTGGGATCCACCCGGCATGCCCACCAGGGGGCGATGCTTTGCCCCTCTGGGGCGTCGCTCTGTTGCATCCAGAGCCATTCTAGCGCCCGAGGCAGAGGCCACAGAGCCATCCCCAGCGCCTGGGCCATCTTTGCTCCAATGGAGCCTCGCTGTGGGAGGGGGGGAGAGAGAGAGAGAGGAAGGAGAGGGGGAGGGGTGGAGAAGCAGATGGGTGCCTCTCCTGTGTGCCCTGGCCGGGAATCGAACCCGGGACTCCCGCATGCCAGGCTGACACTCTACTGCTGAGCCAACCGGCCAGGGCCACTACAGTTTTATAGAACAGATGGCACATGGTTTTTACCTGGAATATGATGTTTCAAAGGCTTCCAGGTTAAAATTGCTTCTCTTTGGATTCATAGCTTATTAAGGGTAGTCAGTCAGTTATGTCAGTGAAAACATCAACCTTTAAAACTGTAGGCTGATTTGTGTTTGAATTCTCTGTAGCACTTCTTAAACTTTATGGTGCAAAGAACCGCCGGGGAACTTGTTAAAAATGCTCATTCCCAAGGATGCCTTCTCTTGTCTGGACCTGGCCTTAGAAATGTGTATTTTGAAAAGCACCAGGTAGTTCTGATATTAGATGTTTTATATAAACTCTCGGGGTAATGGATAAACATGATTCACTATTGTCCAGAATAAACACAAAGTTAGGAAGCTTTTTCTCCTTGTATTTGGAATCTTAGAACTTTTAGATTTTTAAAATATATTGATTTTAGAGTAAGCGAGGGAGAGAGAGAGAGAAACAGTGATTTGTTGTTCCACTTACTTTTACACTCATTGGTTGATTCTTCTATGTGCTCTGAGTCAGAGTCAAACCTGCAGCCTTGGTGTTTTGGGACAGCGCTCTAACCAACCGAGTTACTTGGCCGGGGCCAAGGCATTTTAGATTTTAAAATCACTGGTAGATGAAATTTCTATTATTAAAACTACCTTGTTGCTTTTTTTCCCCATTGAGCACAGATGAAGTAGTTGGGTTTATGGCGGTGGTTCTCAAACATTACTGTCCATCAGAATCACAGGGCGGTGAACTTTTCTGATTCAGTAGATCTGGAGTAGGGTCTGAGAACTTGTGTCTCTAACAGGTTCCCAGGTGATGCTGAAGCCCCTTGGTCCAGGGACCACACTTTTAGAATGACTGGTTTATAGATAGGGGCCACAGTACAGGACAGATATTAATCATTAAGCTCTGGCTTCTTTCTGGGCAGGTGATAAGCACATGCTAAGAGCATTTGCAAAGTGGGTCAGAAAGAGCGGATTCACACCTCCAACCTTAACACTGATAGAAGGCATGTGCGTAACAAATGGAAAACTGGAAGGGATTGTTCACATTATTTAAAACTCAAGTGCACTTAGTTGCACTTAGGCATATTAAATTTGTGTATATTGAACACTGCTGTCTTTTTCTTGGCATACTGGGCATCTGTTTTAGCATCCTTCGGGGTGGTGATCAAGCTCTGTGAGAGTTGTGCTGTGCTTCTCAGGGGCTTCCCAGCCTGGATTTAGTAATTGGTACATAAGTATGTATCTGGTACCCAATTTCAACATGATAGTCTAAGGGTGACTAGACTAAAATTCCTCTGCCTTTTTTTTTTTTTTTTGTACTTTTCTGAAGCTGGAAACCGGGAGAGACAGTCAGACAGACTCCCGCATGCACCCGACCGGGATCCACCCGGCACGCCCACCAGGGGCGATGCTCTGCCCACCAGGGGGCGATGCTCTGCCCCTCCGGGGCGTCGCTGTGCCGCGACCAGAGCCACTCTAGCGCCTGGGGCAGAGGCCAAGGAGCCATCCCCAG
Organism: Saccopteryx leptura; assembly: GCF_036850995.1. Classification (NCBI taxonomy): domain Eukaryota; kingdom Metazoa; phylum Chordata; class Mammalia; order Chiroptera; family Emballonuridae; genus Saccopteryx; species Saccopteryx leptura. The sequence goes on along the minus strand of NC_089512.1, from coordinate 26,396,720 downwards.
CGCCCGGGCCATCTTTGCTCCAATGGAGCTTTGGCTGCGGGAGGGGAAGAGAGAGACAGAGAGGAACGAGGGGGATCCTCTGCCTTTCTTTTTCTTTGTAAATGGAAATGTCTTTCTGTTCTTTGCAATTGTTTTGGCCTCAGTATTTTGCTGAGTATGTATGTCTATGTGTACGTTTTAAGTGAGTTATAAAGTATGGCTTTATCTAAAGAAAGTTGGGGAGTCAGTTTCCCTTTAGCAGAGAAAGTTTTATTTCAGAATGAATGCTTAAGTTGCAGTTATTATTTTGGGAATGTGCAAAATTCTCCACTTAACTACTCGGTATGTCCGTCTAGATTGTTGTAAAAAATGCCCTATTTTATTGGTAACTTCCTAGTAGTGTTTTATACTGTTTTGGAATTTGTCCATGTTATTAGACATATTCCTATCTTCACAAAGGCAGAGAAGTAGGTCTTAAAAATATTTATGGAAGGCCTGTTACCTAAAACATGTATAGAGAATTAAGAGACACTCTTTGTACATTTAGGTGCTTACGGTCTAGTTGAGAAATTGATGGAAACAGTAAAGAGTTGGTTTAAATAAGAGCTCAGGCCAGGGAATGGGAGAGAGAGAACTCTGATGGGCGTTGAAAAGCCCGTCAATGTTCGCTATGATGGAAGGAAGAGGGAAAGAAACCACAGTAGACTGTCAGAGATGAGTTACTTGTTTGGTCTGGGATGTGGAAAAATAATCTATTTGGCTGTGAGGTTACTCTTGCAACATTTTATCTCTTTGAGGAAATTTGTAATTATACTCTTAACAAATGCTGTTTCTTAACATGAAAGGCTTATAGTCTCAAGACATCAAAGCCTGTTTATGGAGGGGTTGTGGGAGTCAATATTGGTGAATTGTGAATAGTGTTTTGCTAGTAGCTCTGTGAAGAGGACCTTAATTTCAGCCTTCATGTTATTATTCTCTGCTAGCCTGCATCCTTCTAACCTCTTTAACATTTACTGTAGCCAGAAGAACAGGTAGTCAGTCTGGATTTCTTAAGAGCTGCTCAGAGATAAGTGTGTCTCAAGTCAGAAGTAGGTGGAGATGGAAGATGGAAACGGGTTTAGTGTAGCCTTCCAGGAGCGTGCAAACAGGTTCTGGGACAACAGTTCTGAAAGGTTCTCTGTTTTGAGATAAAGCACTTTATCCAGAGTTCCAAATGTTACATCTGTTTTTGATTAACTTGTGTTTTAGCTACGTGATGGGGGAGGCAAATGATGAACTCATTGTTTCTGGGATTGTGTCATATAAAGTTATAATGAAGGAGACCAAGAGAGGACCGGAACCAGATTTCTTACGGCCAAAACAATTGTTTATTATTTTATTTTATTTTTTTTCAAAACAATTGTTTTAAAGCTATGGAATCATTCAGGAAGGTTTTTCATTCCTTTTAGGAAAAGATTGGAAAATGAGAAACTTCAGGTTTGGATCTACATGTACTCGGAAGAATTAAGCCAACGAGAGCCTTCTCTCTTTTTACATCAGTGGGAATTTTATGTATTTTGAACTTTGTGGAAGCAGGAGGCATAGTAGGAAATAAGGAGATAAGTTATTTTTCCTTTTGGGATAAGCTGACATTTAATCATTAACCAGTTTTGGGTTTTTTTTTTTTTTTTTTTTTTGCATTTTTCTGAAGCTGGAAACGGGGAGAGACAGTCAGACAGACTCCCACATGCGCCCGACCGGGATCCACCTGGCATGCCCACCAGGGGGCGATGCTCTGCCCACCAGGGGGTGATGCTCTGCCCATCCTGGGCGTCGCCATGTTGCAACCAGAGCCACTCTAGTGCCTGAGGCAGAGGCCACAGAGCCATCCCCAGCGCCCGGGCCATCTTTGCTCCAATGGAGCCTTGGCTGCGGGAGGGGAAGAGAGAGACAGAGAGGAAGGCGCGGCGGAGGGGTGGAGAAGCAAATGGGCGCTTCTCCTTTGTGCCCTGGCCGGGAATCGAACCCGGGTCCTCCGCACGCTAGGCCGACGCTCTACCGCTGAGCCAACCGGCCAGGGCTGTATTTTTCTGAAGTGAGAAGCGGGGAGGCAGACAGACTCCCGCATGCGCCTGACCAGAATCCACCTGGCATGCCCACCAGGGGGCAATGCTCTACCCATCTGAGGCGTTGCTCTGTTGCGGAACAAAGCCATTCTAGCGCCTGAGGTGGAGGCCATGGAGCCATCCTCAGTGCCTAGAGGCCAGCTTGCTCCAATGGAGCCTTGGCTGCTGGAGGGGAAGAGAGAGAAAGGAAGGAGAGAGGGAAGAGTGGAGAAGCAGATGGGCTTCCTGTGTGCCCTGGCCAGGAATCAAACCTGGGACTTCCACACGCAGGGCAGACGCTCTACCACTGAGCCAACCAGTCAGGGCCAGTAACCAGTTTTTAAAGTTAATGACTTTGCTGTTCGGATTGAAAAAATAGAAAATATATGTTACCATGTATCTAATGATCTGATTTCCCCCTTTTCTAGGAGGTGTGATTGCCTATATCAGTTCTTCCAGCTCAGCCTCTAGCCCTGCCTCTTGTCACAGTGACGGTTCTGAGAACAGTTTCCAGTCCTCCTTCTCTTCTGTCCCATCTTCTCCGAATAGCTCTAATTCTGATAACAACGGTAATCCCAAAAGTGGTGATCTCTCCAATATTGAAGGCATTCTGAAGAATGATCGAATAGATTGTTCTATGAAAACAAGCAAGTCAAGTGTACCGGGGATGACAAAGAATCATAGTGGTGTGACAAGTAAGTTACTTTAGTTTTCTAAGATTGGTGCCATTAATTGCAAGTGGGCTTTTCATCAACTTTTTATTTTGGGGAACCATTATATTGGGGTATAATTTTCACTCCTTTCTGGGTAATGATAGTACAATAATTAGGTAAGAAATCAGTGATGGTTTTAGAAGTTACAGCCTCTAGGGGTTGTCATAACTGTTGCCACGGAGTAAGGTATGTGGCTATGTACCAGGCCTTACCACGCTTCCTCTGGGGCAGCCCCCCTTGGCCACATTTTTACAAGTACCTTTCTTCTGGACTCCTAGTACTGACTCTGGGTTCTAGATCCAGAGTACTTACTCCTTGTCCTAAGGGGTTTGCTTTCATGCGGGTGGAGCTAGGAACATTGAGATGAGGAGATAGAGCAGGATTGGGGTAACCAAATGAATGGTGGAACTTGGACCCCTGAGTGAGTGTGGAAGTCAGATGCGATTGTGCAGAGTGTGATCAGAAAGGGCTAGGCCTGTCTGGTGCCTGTAGGTTAGTGGAGCTGAGGATCTGTACAGCGGCCTTTGGAGAAGTTGTTTGCACCTTTTATTGGTTGATTTCGCTGCCTGACTTCTTCATTCATTTCCAGAATTGTTTTCTTAGTTCTGGTTGTGTATCTGTGTAAAGTAATTCTAGATTTACAGAGTTTCAGAGTATGTTTAAAATCATCAGGAAAGGGCAAAACCAGCTTTCTGAAATATTTTTGGTACTCCCATAAACTAAGTTTAAAAGAAAACTATGAAGTGTTTTGATTTTTTTTTTTTAAACCAAGTGAGAGGCAGGGAGGTGGATAGACAGACTCTCGCTTGCGCCCCAACTGCGATCCACCAGGCAACCCCCGTCTGGGGCTGATGTTCTGCCCATCTGGGGCCTCTGCTCCGAGCTATTTAGCACCTGAGGGGAAGCCGTGGAGCCCTCCTCAGCACCCGGGGCCAACTTGCTCATTTGAGCCATGGCTGTGGGAGGAGAAGAGAGGGTGGCTCTCAAGCTGGTGAGCTTGGGCTGAAGCCAGATGAACCTGTGCTCAAGCCAGCGACCTCAGGGTTTTGAACTGGGGTCCAGTTTCCCAGGCCAATGCACTGTCCACTGCGCCACTGCCTGGTCAGGCTATTTGTGTCTTTTTAAAGTACTTACAAGTTGAACAAAATAAAATATTCAGCTCAAAAGAAAACAAACAGTTGAGAATTCTCTGTCTTCACATTTGTTTCTCTTTGTGCCTTAGAATTTAGTGGCATGGTGCTGCTCTGTAAAGTCTGTGGGGACGTGGCGTCGGGATTCCACTATGGAGTTCACGCTTGTGAAGGCTGTAAGGTAACGTATGCTTTTGTTTCTTGAAGCCCCTGATTCTGGGATTAAAGAAATTGGAGTTAGGTTTGTCAGGTTCTATAGTTGGTGATCTGGGAGAAGGGAAGTCAGCTGCTCCTCTAAGTCTTAAGCATTTTATGTAGTACATAAACAAAACTTGTTTTGAAAAACATAGTTTTTAGTTCAGTGGAAGTTTCTTTTAAGATTTTGATGAAAATAAATTTGCTGTCTCACTCAAAATCAGTTATGCTGCGAAACCAAGTCACAAATGCTTATTTATGAATGTGTCAGGTCTGCTGCTCTAGGTGGTAGGGACAGAGCAAGGAGCAAGACAGGTACTCCTGCCTTGTTGGGACGTGGTTTACACTAAACTTTAAGTAGGGGGTCCTCATCAGATACATTGTCACTCTGACATATCAGGTAGGAGGAGTTGGGAATAATTCCTTGATACTTATAAAACTGTGGTGTCTTTGGAAGTAATGCCAAGCGAATGAAAGAAATTTGGATATAAATTGAGTGCTTTGGAAAGCTTATTATATTTGTAAGTTTAGTTGAATATTTCTTAGAGCATTTATTAGATAATTCCAAGGGCGATAGTCTATATCTCCTACTTCTTTCCAGGGAATCTCTTTTTCCCTTTCTTAATCTGACACAGTCTCTTCTCCTGAGTATCAGCATTAACGTGACCAAGGCAAGTGGTCCTGCCGGTCTCTGTCTGAAGGCCAGGAGCAGGGACCCAGTTGGGCAGGGTACTGTGGGTGAGCAGGGTCATGCGTGGACATGATGAAAGAAGTGTTTTCTAGGGTGCCTCTGAAGGCATTGGGATTTTGGTAGCTCTTCATGGCCCGGTTACTTAATAAGCTGGTCATTATTTTATATAGATGTAGCACTTTTCCACCATTCTAAAAATTCTGTAAACACCATTTTTTTCTTCCTCAAAAATGTGAAGTAATTGTGGGGCAGGCGTCATTCTCACTTCATAGCTAGAGAAACAAGCACAGCCAGTGAGCCTCATTGTGTACCCTTCATAAGTACACAGAGCTGTTCTGTACGCTCGCAAAGGTGTGTCTGGCTCAGGTACTGTGGTGTCCTAGTGTGGTACTGCAGTAATCAAGTTTAAAAACGTACCCACAATCGCTGATACAGACGCACAACGTGTGGTTAGTTAGGTTTTTCAAGGAAGCTGCAATTTCAGATACTTTCAGTGATTGTGTTCTTGACTTTTCCATTCTCCTGGAAACTGTTAAGCCGGGGATCTTTAAATACCTACCACAGCACATGCCCGTCAACTGTTCAGTGAAGGCAGGTTTGGTAGCCACATAGCCTGAAGCAGTCTTCCCTGGATCATTCTTTGGTCTGTGGGTGTGGGATGTGACACTTATGTTGCTGACAAGCAGCCAGGAACATCGGGCACAGAGAAGGAGGGCTTGCTCGTGCCAGCAGGGGATGACCCAGGCAAGACCAAGCTCTACTCACAGAACCCTTAGTTCCAGGGAGGGGACCATGGCTATGGAGCATACTCTTCTGTCAGCCTGTTCAAAATAAGTGCTGTTTCAAGGGCCTTGGAATTTGTATGCGATTAAAGTAGGAGTTGGAAAATGTGGCCGCAGGCAGGGGCTAGGAAGGGTACAGTGTAGTGCAGGGGTGCTTGGCAACGCAGCAGACTCTTCGAAGGGAGGAAGGGAAGATGTTGCCGGGAAGCAGGCAGAAGTGCTTACTGATACTGAGGAATCCAGTTCAGTGCATGTGGCAGGACTGCATTGCCCTCTGTGCTAAGCCAGACTGATTGCCCAGGGGTGGCCAGTAATACTGCCGAGTGAGGGTGGAGGGTGGCTGCTTATCTAAGGAGTCCATCTGGGTGCTTCTGAGTGAATGGTACGTCCTCCTCTGTTTTTAGGGTTTCTTTCGGAGAAGCATTCAACAAAACATCCAGTATAAGAAGTGCCTGAAGAACGAGAACTGTTCTATAATGAGAATGAATAGGAACAGATGTCAGCAGTGTCGCTTTAAAAAGTGTTTGTCTGTTGGAATGTCGAGAGACGGTATGTTCCCATTTTAAAGAGCATTCTTTCTTAAAGCTTATGCAGCTTGGCTTCTACCTCTCGGCATAAACCAGAGCTATGAACCAGTTACCAACGGCCCTCTTGTGCTTAGGGTGAAGCTGATTTTAGAAAACACATTTTAATGCTTTGTAGCATGCCAGATTCATTCAAGTCACATTTTAGCATCAACACCCCAGAAACAGCTTTTGGCTCACTTCATTTTTTTGTAGGTTTTTGTAAAAAGCCCCCCCCTTTTTTACATCTGTACAATTTGAATATTCCCCCCCCAAAAAACCCCCAAGATTTAGTTTATCTTGATATAGGAATCTCTGGGTCTTTCTCCATAAATTTTTAGAATTGCTGATGAATCCCCTTCTCTTTATGTGGATTAGCTCTCACTTTCTCAGCCCTGAGCCGATAACGTGCTTTTAATGCATGGATTCTGAATACATTGAAAGGAGATGTAAAACTGAACCGTGGGGTCTGGAGTGGAGGGGCTTGCTCACTTCTGGTGAGAAACGGAGCAGTGGAGAATCAAAGCTGTGGTCAAATGTGGGACTCTATTTAATAGTATCGGCGGATGACGTCGCTGGAAGACTTGACTCTCCTATTGTGCTTAGGGAAGTCGTTTGTGGAAAGTCTCATTCGTCCTATGTAACATACCAGGGGAGTCAGAGGTTTTCAGAGGGATTAGTTCAGTAGGACTAATTAAGAATTGCTAAGAATGAATCTCATATTTATTAAGGGGGGGAAGGTCATTTAAGCAATCCCTTCGGGTTACTCTAATGTCTTACTGACACAAATACAGTAGTGTTACAATAAGGAGCTTCTTGAATAATAATAGATTTCGGCAATGGATATTTTGGATTTTTAATTGCCTGAAAAAAAATTTTTTTTTTCCTGAAGCTGGAAACGGGGAGAGACAGTCAGACAGACTCCCGCATGCCTCCGACCGGGATCCACCCGGCACGCCCACCAGGGGCAACGCTCTGCCCACTAGGGGGCGATGCTTTGCCCCTCCAGGGCGTTGCTCTGTTGCGACCACAGAGCCACTCTAGCGCCTGGGGCAGAGGCCGAGGAGCCATCCCCAGCGCCCGGGCCATCTTTGCTCCAATAGAGCCTCACTGCAGAAGGGGAAGAGAGAGACAGAGAGGAAGGAGAGGGGGAGGGTTGGAGAAGCAGATGGGCGCTTCTCCTGTGTGCCCTGGCTGGGAATTGAACCCGGGACTTCTGCAAGCCAGGCTGACGCTCTACCACTGAGCGAACCGGCCAGGGCCTGAAAATTTTTTTATAGCACTAGAAATAGTAATCTAAAATTGATGGATATTTTGATTGCCCCAAAAGAATAAACATGGCAATCATTTGTGGAGGAAGAGGGAGCAGAGGTGCAGAGTGAAACATGATGAAATTGTTTTCTGTAATGTCGGAGGTGCAGTGAGATTAGTAAGGCTTTCTTGTCGGGTGGGTATATTGAATTTTTATTATCTTTGTAGAAAAGACTAGAATGAAGCTTGAACAAAATATTTCCCTCAGGAATAGGAATGTTGGAGACAGACACATTCTAAGACTAGCCTCTAAAATAATGGAGGGTAGATGATTTTATTTTTATTTACTGGCATTTCATTGATTTTAATTAAAATCCAGCAAGTTGATTTTTTAATAACTGCATTTCTATTGACCGTATTTTTATTTCTTCTTTTTTTAAGGTTTTCTTTTTGAAGAAGCCAGTAAAGGAAAAACTGATCGTTTAATGTTGGGTCATGTTGAGTCTTGAGAATAAGGCTACGGAAATGAATTAATAAAGTTCAGATGTTCGGGGAGTGATCATACCTACTAGGTTCTGTTAGTGTTTGAGGGTGTGGGTGTCTGAATCCGGGCGCCTTCTTAAGAACGGAGCCTTCAGCCTTGCTAATAAGGTGCTGTGTAGCCATGCTGGTCTGCGTCAGGCTCTGATTTTTACAAGTTAATTTCAGAATTTTTTCTTAGATTTTGCTTATAAAATACCCAAGAGATAGATTTTTCTCCTTAGCTTTGTTTTGGGAGAACAACGGAAAATTCTTTGCCCTTTCCCACTTCCTGTGGTACATCGAAAACAACCAGTAAGTTTACAATAATTTGTGCCAGAAACATGTAGATGCTCTTTACTTGTATAACTAGAGGCCCTAGCTATCAAAGGTAATTTTGTGTTACTCTTTTGTATAAACATCCCGTTGTTAAATGTCTTTTTCTTCTATAGCTGTTCGGTTTGGTCGTATTCCTAAGCGTGAAAAGCAGCGGATGCTAATTGAAATGCAGAGTGCAATGAAGACCATGATGAACAGCCAGTTCAGTGGCCATTTGCAAAATGATGCATTAGTAGAACATGAACAGACAGCCTTACCAGGCCAGGAACAGCTGCGACCCAAGCCCCCGCTGGAGCAAGACAACACCAAAAGCTCTTCCCCCTCCTCTGATTTTGCAAAGGAAGAAGTGATCGGCCTGGTGACCAGAGCCCACAAGGATACCTTTCTGTATAATCAAGAGCAACGAGAAAACTCAGCAGAGACCATGCAGCCCCAGAGAGAACGGATTCCCAAGAACATGGAGCAATATAATTTAAACCATGACCATTGTGGCAACAGGCTTAGCAGCCGTTTTCCTTGTAGCGAGAGCCAGCAGAATCTCAATGGACAGTATAAAGGAAGGAACATGATGCATTACCCAAATAGGCATGCCATCTGTCTTACAGATGGACATTGTGTGAACTTCTCCAATGCTTATACTCAAAGAGTATGTGATAGAGTTTTGATAGATGGATTTTCTCAGAATGAGAACAAGAATAGTTACCTGTGCAACAATGGAGGGAGAATGCATCTGGTATAGTGAAATCAATTTTTTCTTTCTTTCTTTTTTGCTCACCTCGTATCAGGAAAAGCTTTGGAGGTTTTCTTTTATGTGGGGGCTGTACCAATTTCAGAAGTGGGGGTGTGTGTCAGAAAACCTATGAGATTTACAGAATCAGTTTTGTGCATTATTTTACGTCAAATACTTGTCACAAGCATCATTTGTTGACTGGCCTAATTTTATACAGTTTGGTATACAAGCATGTGATTTGATTGATACTGTGATTGGGATTAGGATTTTATGTAAAAAATGGATCATGCAGAATTGGTCCATTAATTCTTAGAAATCCCTTTCAAAATTAAAGTTTTCTGATTAATCACTGGCTTTGGGAAGAGTTTTGAACAATTGTAATGCAAAAAGGTAGTTGAATACAGAACATGGATGTTTCATTGTGTGAGAATTTAGGAATATTTTAATTTAATAGGCTAGCTTCTAAGGATTTTCTCAGATTTCATCCTATGAGTTGAGTTAATGTTATTCCTATCATTGAAGTTTTTTTCCACCAAGTACAACAGTCTACATGAAAGTACAGAGTTTATATTCAGCCAAAATGTCCTCCAAAGCAGCAGTACCGCACCATTTCCAGTTTAAATCATGAGGTCCTTTGATAGTGCTGGGTATTTTCCAAGCCGGGTAATTAAAGTCTTCTTTATATGTTTTCAAAGTAGTTAACTATCGAATCCTTATGTTAGAGTTTTTGGTCACTTGTAAGTATTGGATCTGAAAAGTGACTTTATATTTTATTAGACTTAGTGTCTGACTTAAGGAGGGAGAAAAATCATGATTATAAAATCATTTCATTCTTGGATCTCACGGATTTAGTGAGAATGAAAGGCTGGCTTTACTAATGAGCGTTTACAGTGCATGCTCATGGTCTTCGAGTGCTCTCTTGTGTCTTTAGCTCCCCGTTTCTTCCTCCCCAGTCCTCACTTAGGAGGGTCATTCTGCATCTTCAGTCATTGTTTCCTAACTGACTAAGTGGAGGTCAGTGCTCACACCATTGTTTAAAAAATAAATGGTTCGGGACCTTTAAAAAAAAAGTGAGGCATCTCATTATTTCTCTTTAAAGTTGCAACATTGTGATTGTGCCCATTTAGAAAAAAGTGAGTTAGAATTATTATCTAAATGTGGGCTTGGATTCTAGGCCTGTGACTTCTAACTCTATCTGAGTAAGTCACTCAACACCCAGAGTCTCCTTTTCTCAGCTAAGACATGGTCATGTAATATTGGTCCTAACTAACTAATAGGATTGATAAGTAATATGTGTGAATTAAAAACATTTTTTTTCAGTTGATTTTAGAGAGGGTTGGGGAGGAGAGAGAGAGAGAGAAAGAGAGAGAGGAACATTGATATGTTCCTGTATTTGCTTGACTAGGGATTGAACCTGCAACCTTTGTGCTTTGGGATGAAGCTCTAACCCAGGGGTAGTCAACCTTTTTTTTTTTTTTTTTTTTTTTTAAAAGAGGCAGAGATAGACAGGGACAGACAGACAGGAACGGAGAGAGATGAGAAGCATCAATCATCAGTTTCTCGTTGCGCGTTGCGACTTCTTAGTTGTTCATTGATTGCTTTCTCACATGTGCCTTGACCGCGGGCCTTCAGCAGACCGAGTAACCCCCTGCTGGAGCCAGGGGCCTTGGGTCCAAGCTGGTGAGCTCTTTGCTCAAGCCAGATGAGCCCGCGCTCAAGCTGGTGAGCTCGGGGTCTCGAACCTGGGTCCTTCTGCATCCCAGTCCGACGCTCTATCCACTGCGCCACCACCTGGTCAGGCGTAGTCAACCTTTTTATACCTACTGCCCACTTTTGTATCTCTGTTAGTAAAATTTTCTAACCACCCACCGGTTCCGCAGTAATGGTGATTTTTAAAGTAGGGAAGTAACTTTACTTTATAAAATTTATAAGGCAGAGTTACAGCAAGTTAAAGCATATAATAATAATTACTTACCAAGTACTTTATGTTGGATTTTTGCTAAGTTTGGCAGAATAAATCTTTATAAAACAACTTACTATAGTTAAATCTATCTTTTTATTTATACTTTGGTTGCTCCACTACCGCCCACCATGAAAACTGGAACACCCACTAGTGGGTGGTAGGGACCAAGTTAACTACCACTGTTCTAACCTATCAAGCTATCTGGCCAGGGCTGTGTGAATTGAATTTTTTTTTTTTTTTTCTCTAAGAGCATGTGTGAGAGAGAAAGAAAGGGGCAGACAGGAAGGGAGAGAGATGAGAAGCATCAACTTGTCACTGGGGCACTTTCGGTATTCATTAATTGCTTTCTCATATGTGCCTTGATGGGGGTGCAGAGGGGGAGTTCCAGCTGAGCCAGTGACTCCTTGCTCAAGCCAGTGACCTTGGGCTTCAAGCCAGTGACCATGGGGTCATGTCTTTGATCTCGTTCTCAAGCTGGCGACCCTGCGCTCAAGCTGGTGAGCCTGTGGTCAAGCTGGTGACTTTGGGGTTTCAAACCTGGGTCCTTAGCGTCCCAGGTTGATGATCCATCCACTGTGCCAGATGTGATTTTTTCTTAAAACCCTAAAGCCAGCATAAGGTGGCAGCAGTGTTACAAAGTAAACTCTTAAATCTGTGCAAAGTATTTTTGAAATAGCTTTACCATAGATCTCATTTTTGCTTAGGCTGCCTCTTTCATGGTAACAAGTGAATTGCTATTTAAATTAGGTTGCTAGTGAGGCTTTCTATCTTAAGGTAGAGTATCAAAGGAGAAGGTGCTCTTTTCAGTAGCATCTGAGAGTTTTTTTCATGTTGGTGTTTCCAATGATTGAGACGCCACTTTTGAAGTTTCTTTACTGCCTCTCACAAGTTAAGAGTTTTTCTGTTTTGTGCATATCAGGTGTGCCCAATGAGTAAGTCTCCATATGTGGATCCTCATAAATCGGGGCATGAAATCTGGGAAGAATTTTCAATGAGCTTCACCCCAGCCGTGAAGGAAGTGGTGGAATTTGCAAAGCGCATTCCTGGATTCAGAGATCTCTCTCAGCATGACCAGGTCAACCTTTTAAAGGCTGGGACTTTTGAGGTAGGTTTTGTTAATTCTGAGCATGGGTACAGGACATGTGGTATTTTATTTTCGTGCACATTTTCCTTTTTTTCTAATTGAGTATTTATAGCCCAGAGGCTGAAAGTACGAACAAAAGAATGACCATCTCAGGATCTTGGGGAGAGACTAGGTAAATGCAGAGTCACCTAGGACTTGAAATAGAAGTGTTCTGTAGTCCCATCATATGCACTCCAGGGTCTAGTGTCGCTTTTGGATGTGGACTTGGTGGCTTCTGCAGTGGTGGACCCCTGAAAGCCTAGCCTGGAGTTGACTGTGTTCAGAATACAGAGGTAAATGGAATATGGTTTTTATCTCTTCGGACATTGGAGAATAGTATCCGGGGTGTATCAGACATCACTTATGTGCAGCTCGGCTGTCTTGGCCCCGCGCACTCCAGAATCCATGACTACTTTTCTTACTCCAGCTTCTCTTGCTGCGGTGCCTTCTGCTTGGGCTGGGGCAGGCGCTGTCGCCGACCTCTGCAGGACACGGACAATGCAGTGCCTCTTCTTGCGCCTCTCGCCTGTCTGCCGTGGCTTCCCGGCGGCTGCTGAGGTGTGAGGAGCCTCAGGACTTGCTTGGAGCTCGTTGGGCATTACTTTGAACTGCAGGGCAGTAGGTGGGAAGTTGGGGTCTGGTGGGTGAACTCTCTGATCAGCAGGGGTAGGGAGCCATTTCTCCATGATGGCCCCACAAGAGTGAGCTCTCAGTGCTTGGAAGCTAAGTGGTGCCGGTCAGTACTGGTTTTCACCACTTGCCTGTCTCGTTTCCTTTGTCCTCATTCTTGTTTTCACCTGTGCCAGACCCACCCCACATGAACTTTTGCCGTAGGCTCTGTCTGTTTTCTGGGGCACAGAGAAGAAGCCATATTCATGAATGAAATATCTATGATGTAATTCAAAAGTAATACCTACAGGTTAGGATTTTCAGCTAAATGAAAACACTACACTTAAGCTTTAAAGGCAGAAGGTGTGTCAGTCAGTGATCAAGTTCAATTCACCTGTTTTTGAGGTTAAGTAACTATGGCTTAGAGAAGCAAAGAGACTTTTCTTAGATTCAGTACATTCATAACGCAGCCAGGGCTGGAACACAAAGCCCCGCCCCATGCCTTGGTTTTTCCCACCCTGTGATTTGTCTCGGGATTGCTGTGTTGTCGGAACCCACCGTCTTCAAAGAAGGCTCACCCTCTTTGTGGTGGGTAAAACAAGTCTTTGCTTGGGAGCATTGCAGAGGGCAGGTGTTGGTTCAGCGTTCTGCTGATTATGAGAGAACTGTGTGACAGATGTCACCATTTAGTATGGTGGAGGGAGTGCTGTAGGTGAGCAGTTGTTGACTGATGTGGTTCAGATTTCGATTATAACTCGGTGTCTAGAATACCTTTACTGTAATAGTTTTCTTTGTATATTGTCTTTTTGGGCTATTATTTCTTGACATGGTCTAATTTCAGTTCATCTGCTGTGTGTGTTTGCCTTGGCTGCCTTTGGTGTTCTGACGTTTCCAAGTGCTGCTGCACTGCAATACAGCTCTGTCTACTAGGGGCTTAGGGACTGGACGAGGCACTGCGGAGCCTGGAGTTGTTTTAATGCCTCTGGCCAAGCTCAAGTTTCACATTTCTTGGCATTGTCTGCCCTAATTTTGTATTTGCATTTCAGAATCTTTATTGATCGAGTTTCAGGGTATCACAGGACTTAAGTATTTTGCCACTGGTGGCTAGAATTTCTTTTGGTCTTCTTAGAATATTTATTGCTTCAGTAGAGAATTTGCCATAAGGAAATTATTCTGGGCAAAAACAACTTCAGTTTCCCTTCACAGCTTTTATACACAGACTGTTTCTTAACTGACTTGAGGACTGAGGCAATTTTCAGCATTGCTGTTGAGCCCTCCGTATACATTGAAGTCTCTTTCTTTTCCAGGTTTTAATGGTACGGTTTGCTTCATTGTTTGATGCCAAGGAGCGTACTGTCACCTTTCTAAGTGGAAAGAAGTATAGCGTAGATGACTTACACTCAATGGGAGCTGGGGACCTGCTAAACTCCATGTTTGAATTTAGCGAGAAGCTGAATGCCCTCCAGCTTAGTGATGAAGAGATGAGTTTGTTTACAGCAGTTGTCCTGGTATCTGCAGGTAAGCAGGCTGGTTCATACTCGTGCCACACCTAGAATGTAAAGACAGGCTGGGGAGAAGGCGGCAGTTAACTGTATAGGTGCCAGCAAGCCAAATGGAATGAAGAAGGCCTTAAGGGAGATGCTAAGCTACGTCAGTGTCAATCCATTATTTTTGCATAATTATTTTTTTTAAAATTATAGCAGTAAAAGTAAAAAGTGCTATATATAGTAATAAAAGATGTTTAGAGCCAGGCCTCATATTTGCCACTCTTAGTCTAATTCTTGTTAATGAGTTTTTACAAGTCTAAATCATTATTTCATTTTTGGAACATTGTGTTTCTCCAGGTAGGTGGTTTTAATATGAAACTGGGTTTTAATTAAAAGAATACCTGCATTACTTGTTGAGAGTGTGGAGATGTATTAGTCTGGTTTGTAACAGTTGGTGAATTTGCAGGGTGGGCTTTCGCCCGTCCTCACCACTAATTTTACGTGTGACTTGGTATGAGTAGTTTTATCCTCGTGGGTCTTGGTTTTCTCATCCTCCTCAAGGCAGGGATTGCACCATGTGAGCCTGTCATGGTGTCAGTTACTGCTTGAACAAGACCAAGATTTCGAGTCCTAACATTTACTTATTTATTTATTCATTTATTTTTATTCAAGGAGAGGAGGGGAGGCAGAGAGACACACTCCCACATGTGCCTCAACTGGGATCCACCCGGCAAAGCCCACAAGAAGCGATGTTCTGCCCCTTTGGGGTGTTGCTCTGTTGCTCAGTAACTGAGCTCTTCTTAGCACCTGAGGTGGAGCCCATGGAACCATCCTCAGTGCCTGAGGCCAACTTGCTCCAACTGAGCCATGGCTGCAGGAGGGGAAGAGAGAGAGAGAGAAGCCAGAGGGAAAAGGGTGGAGAAGCAGATGGGTGCTTCTCTTGTGTGCTCTGACCAGGAATCAAACCTGGGACTTCCACACACTGGTCCTACGCTTTACCACTGAGCCAACCAGCCAGGGCCGAGTCCTAACATTTAATGTTTATTTATGAGAGTCATTGATGAAGCTTCTCAGTTTCTGTATCTTGCATTTATATAGCAGTTACTCCTGACTAAAGTATTTCAATTTAGACAACAGCCATTAAGGCAGAGGTTATTCCCAATAGCGTATTAGAAATTGAGACAATACTTCACTGGGGACATGTAAGTTTGTGCCAACTACTTTTAGGTATCACTAACTTCATTTTAAAGCCGTAGTTGTGGAGAATTTTACAGTATTTTGAAATGACATTCTTGAAGCTTCCCTTCTGCTTCCAACAGTGTAAATGTGCTAGGCACTGTACAAGTTTAAGTTATGGCCCTGGTTATTTGGATATTTGGCTAAACTGTAAATCAGTAACTCTTAAGGAGAGTAAATTCTTTGCATAAAACCTTAATATCAATGGTATAAAGAAGCATAATTAGGCCATTTGGAAGCATAATTTGTCTACCTTTTCTGACTGTTTCTACCTGGGTAACTGAAAGTACAGTTCTGATATGGAGTGCATGGAGGGAATGGGAGGACGGTGTCAGGATGGGACACCTGTTCTCTCAGTGACCTTGTAATGCCTCTTGTACTTCACATTTTCACAGTCTCTGTATAAGTAATGAGTAATGGGTTGAGTGGACATAAAGTTAATAAGTATATTATTGTGAAACTAAAGGTAATCCATACTTGTTCATTTCTTTATCTGATTAATATACCTTATATGGTAGGTGCTCAGGGGAAGACAGACAAATGTTAAGATACAAATTTGCTCTGAGTGTTTATATTCTATTAGAAGAGACATTACTAACTTTCTATACTAAACTGTGTGTTCCGACTGAGGTCAATAGGAGTTACACGAAGGAGGATCAAGTCATCTGAGGAGGCTTTGTGCAGAGATGGAGGGGGAGCTGGAATTTGAGGGATGGATTATTAGGTTTTCCCAGGAAAAAAAATGATGGTGTGAGAAAACGGGAGGTAGGGCAGAGGAAGGGGCCAAGGCCGCTGGTGCAGCGAGGAGGGAGGGGTGCGGAGGCTGCAGTCAGGGCGGTACTAGTTATGAACCACAGCTGTGGCAACCAAGCGGAGACGTTTTAGCTAATTGGGACAGCAGAAAATCAGTATAACTTCTAAGTGCACGAACAAAGTGATGGTTTAATGTTACTTCCACAGTACTGTCCCGGGGGGATTAGACAGGTGAGACAGGGATTATAGCTGGAGTCAGGTTGAGAGGTTGTTGCAGTAACTGTAGGTATGAGGCGGTGGGGTGAACACTTCTGAAATAGGCTGTGGCAGAGGAGGCGAGAAGGGGGACTGTGTCCAGAGAGGCTGCAGAGGAGGAAAGGAAGGTGGAGGCCAAGCGGAGCTCTCTACTAGGGACTGTGCCACTCTCTTCATCTGTATTTCCTGCGGGGAACAGGATTTTCATTTTGTTTCAACCTCCTTTTGAAAAAGCCTAGTTTTGTTTCCTGACCATAAGAATAGGGTGGGGTCTTTGAAAAATTTGGAAAATACTAAGATGAAAGTAAGAATGATCATATTACTACCAAAAAAAAGATAACTGTTGCCATTAGGAGTGTCACTATTTACCTGTCCATCCATTTATCCATTTGCTTGCTTACTGATGTATGGTATGTAAAAAGTGTTTGACATACTAAGTGGAAAACGTTATAAAAGAGTATATGCGGCCCTGGCCGGTTGGCTCAGCGGTAGAGCGTCGGCCTAGCGTGCGGAGGACCCGGGTTCGATTCCCGGCCAGGGCACATAGGAGAAGCGCCCATTTGCTTCTCCACCCCTCCGCCGCGCTTTCCTCTCTGTCTCTCTCTTCCCCTCCCGCAGCCAAGGCTCCATTGGAGCAAAGATGGCCCGGGCGCTGGGGATGGCTCTGTGGCCTCTGCCTCAGGCGCTAGAGTGGCTCTGGTCGCAACATGGTGACGCCCAGGATGGGCAGAGCATCGCCCCCTGGTGGGCAGAGCATTGCCCCTGGTGGGCGTGCCGGGTGGATCCCGGTCGGGCGCATGCGGGAGTCTGTCTGACTGTCTCTCCCTGTTTCCAGCTTCAGAAAAATGAAAAAAAAAAAAAGAGTATATGCATTCTTATCTTTGCTATGTTTATGTATGAAGAATACACAAGAAGCATACACATGCACAATTCCATGCATTTTAAAGTAATATATATTGTTTGTACTTAAATATATGATAGTGTTCATGTCAAATTTAAATCTTTACCATTTAAAAAGGACTAGTTTAAAGCAGTAACTAGGTAGGAAAATAAAATTCAAGAACTATATAGAAGAGTATTAAATGAAAATACTCTCCTTTCTGCTATTCCTAGCCTGTTCTTGGAGAACTAGATTTCTAACCATTTTTCATTTTGATTGTTCTGGTGATTGGCTACCCAACTCTAAATACTATGCTTATACCTCTGTTTATTTAGTAGCAATATCTGATAAATAAAAAGTACCCTTTCCTTTTTCCCTTTTAATTTCATGTTTTATTTTTTCAGTTACTTTATGGTTTTATTTATAATTTCAACCTGCTTACGTATTTTGATTTTTCACTTTTAAGCAATCTAGTTTAGATAGAATCTTCTCGTTATACAGGGAGACAGTATCCTTCTTTCTCCATATCCTGGCTTCTTTTGCTGTATGATTTCTTTTATAGTGTCAGGCATCAAAACATTAATGTCCTGCTCTATAGCAGTGATTATTTTTCATACTTTATCTGTAGACTTTAAAAAATTGAGAAATAGAAAGTCAGCATGTACGGTACTATGATTATGTAAATAGTGCACCAGTGTTCACACAGTGGGGTTGAAATGGTAGACAAAGCAGTATAAACCCCTGCCCTGGCCGGGGCCTGCTGAAGCGGGAGTGTTCCAAGTGTCAGATACCAAATGCATTATTCATTTCTATTCTCTATGAAGTGCTTAGAATCAAGCAATATTATAGTTTGCTTTATATTTAAAACAGCCTTTTCTTTTTCCTGGAATCTGCAGTTGCTTTCTGGTTTTGGCTTTGATTGCTGTCAGAAGAAATGCTAGTTAATTTTAGATCACATTATATAATTTTATTCTTACAACAGACCTCTGGTGTGAGCTAGGACATGCTATCTTCAGTTGTACAGGCAAGGAATTTGAGGAACAGAGGGATTGAATAATTTATCGGAGGTCACATTTTTAGTAATTGGCCGAGCAAGTATTGGAACTCCTGTTAGTCTAGCTTCGAAGCCTTTCCCTTATACTGCTTCTTAAAGGAAGAGCTCTAGCTGCTAAGGTAGAGAGAAATTTCAAGCATATTTTCCTGTGAGACTGGAAGAGTCTTTTCTCTTTTCTTTTCCTTTTTTTTTTTTAGATTTTATTCATTTTTAGAGAGAGAGGAGAGAGAGAGAAGGGGGGAGGAGCAGGAAGCATCAACTCCCATAGGTGCCTTGACCAGGCAAGCCCAGGGTTTCAAACCAGCAACATCAGTGTTCCAGGTCAATGCTTTATCCACTGCGCCACCACAGGTCAGGCTGGAAGATTCTTTTTTTTTTTTTTGTATTTTTCTGAAGCTGGAAACAGGGAGAGACAGTCAGACAGACTCCCGCATGCGCCCGACCGGGATCCACCCGGCACGCCAACCAGGGGCGAAGCTCTGCCCACCAGGGGGCGATGCTCTGCCCCTCCCGGGCGTCGCTCTGCCACGACCAGAGCCACTCTAGCGCCTGGGGCAGAGGCCAAGGAGCCATCCCCAGCGCCCAGGCCATCTTTGCTCCAATGGAGCCTTGGCTGCAGGAGGGGAAGAGAGAGACAGAGAGGAAGGGGGGGGGTTTGAGAAGCAAATGGGCACTTCTCCTATGTGCCCTGGCCGGGAATTGAACCCGGGTCCCCCGCACGCCAGGCCGACGCTCTACCGCTGAGCCAACTGGCCAGGGCCTGGAAGATTCTTGTTACAATGAAGAGAACAGGGGAATTGTACCTGGGTATGTTAGGTCAGTTAAATTTCAGATTGTGTGAGATGGCAGCAGGCACTTCCAGGTGAAAATTAGGGACTGGCATGTAAGTGTGAGAACAAGACTCATCTAGATAGGAATTTTAGTTTTTTCATCATAGAGGGTTTTTTTTGATTTTTCTGAAGCTGGAAATGGGGAGGCAATCAGACAGACTCCTGCATGCGCCCAACTGGGATCCACCTGGCATGCCCACCAGGGGGCGAAGCTCTGCCCATCCAGGGCGTCGTTCTGTTGCAACCAGAGCCATTCTAGCGCCTGAGGCAGGGACCACAGAGCCATCCTCAGCGCCTGGGCTAACTTTGCTCCAGTGAAGCCTTGGCTGCGGGAGGGGGAGAGAGAGACAGAGAGGAAGGAGAGGGGGAGGGGTGGAGAAGCAGATGGGCGCTTCTCCTGTGTGCCCTGGCCGGGAATCGAACCCGGGACTCCTGCACACCAGGCCGACGCTCTACCACTGAGCCAACCGGCCAGGGCCATCATAGAGGTTTTTGTTGAAGGAATTAACTTCCATCCTGTAGAAAATGAACACGCATAAAGATGAGATTAGGGGAAGAATACAGGCTTGGGAGAGGGGTGAAGAACCAGCTAAGGAAGTGGAAGCTAGATGTATCAGAGTTAAGCTATGTAGTGTAGGATTTACTGCTTCATTTAGAAGATGAATTTTTAGTTCAGTCTTTGTATTCTGTTACAGTTTCTAGAAAACTGTTGTTTTACGATCTAGCTATATTTGTAGTTTGGTTCTTTGGCCTTGAAATCATGAAACCATGATTAGAAAATTGTAAATGAGATTGACATTATTATGTGTAGGTATCTATATTCCTGAAGTTCTGAGTTGTGTAGAGAAGCATTGGCCATCCAAACAAAAATAGCCACTGGAAGACCAACTGCTTACTGAACTCAAATATACTTTCTCATCTATTGTTTGTTTATTTCTTTCTTTGCTCATTGAGATTATTTTGCTTGTGGGGATCACTATGGTTCTTTCACAGTTGGTATTGTAAATTACTGGTAAAACGTTGCAAATTAGTTACTTTTTCCTGCCTAAATATGAGCTCTCTCAAAGAAGGAGTTTCAGTTTGTTATGTTCACTGCTAATTTATTAGCACCATTCACAGTAACCACCTATATTCAGTAAGTGTTTGGTTAATCGAATAAAAAATTGTAAGATGATAAAACAGTTACTTGAGTATTAAGGGCAGGGGGCACTCTTAGAAGCATTATTGAAAGCTTTAATTAATTTTGCAAAGATGAGCCTGACTGGGGGTGGCACAGTGGCTAGAGCATCAGCTTGGAATGCTGAGGTCCCTGGTTGCCAGCCTGAGTACTGGCTCATCTGGCTTGAGTGTGGGATCATTGATCTGACCCCAAGGTTGCTGGCTTGAGCCCAAGGTTGCTGGCTTGAGCAAGGGGTCACTGGCTCACCTTGTGCCCCCCCCATCAAGGCACAGCTAAGAATCAGTGAACAACTAAAGTGAAGCATCTGTGAGTCAATGCTCCTTATCTCTTCCTACCCCTATTTCCTGTCTCTTTCTCTCCATCTTAAAAAAAATATTTGCAAAGATGACCCTTACGCCTGTATGGCCAAAGTCAAATGTCAAGAGAAAAGAGGTCTTTTGTTCATCTTAACAATTTTGTCTGAAAAATTATGATCCTCCTCGAAAGTCAACATTCTTTTGTTTCTTTTTTCATAAGAATTAGCACATAGTCATGATAATAATCTTAAATTTCTGAAATATTAGACAAACTTATTTTCATCATTATTTCCTGCATTTAGAGTTAGACTTTTTCCCTTTAGTATTAAATTTTAGTCCTTGTTCTAAGTGTTTGTATTGTAGTGGCCTTTTTAAGCTACCATTGGAATTTTCAGTCTCCTTGTAAAAAATGAAAAAAGGGTATAAATGGCCAGAGAATTTTGCTTCTTTGGAGAAGTCCTTTTCTTATTAATTACAACTCCCTATTCTGGGAGCCATTGAACATTTCTTACATACTACTGCCTTCTATTGTAAAATGAAATAGGCCTTGCTGGTGGAGAATGTCAGTGGGCAAACAACATAGGTTTGGCTAATTTTAAGATACTTTCTTTTATTGCGGTGTATTAAATTGCTTATTTACATATTAGCATTTGTATGATGAGCTTAATAAACACAGTACAGTGTGCTCAATGAAAGTGAATGCTGGCTAATATAACTAGGTATTGAAGTTGCAGAGTATGTTAGCTATCACTGCATAACGAATTGTCCTAAAACTTAGTGGCTTAAAAATGTATGTATGTATTTCTCACAGTTTCTGAGGGTTAGAGATGGGTGTGGCTTAGGTGTGTGCCCCTGGCTCAGTGTTTCTTAGGAAGTTGTAGCCGATCTGTGGACAGGGTTGTGGTCTTTTATGAAGGCTTTACAAGGGTCTGCTTCCAGGTTATTCACATGGTGGTTGGCAGGATTCAGTTGGTGACAAGTCGTTGGACTTGAGTGCCTCATTCCTTGCTGGCTGTTGGCTGGAGACCACCCTCAGTTCCTTAGCAGGTGTGCCACTCCCTAGGACAGGTCACAGTGTGGCATCTGGCTCTGTGAGGCCTAAGATGGAAGCTACAGTTTTTTTGATAGTCTGATACTTTGTTCATTAGTGGTGTGTCAGGAAGTCTAGCCCACTGAAGGAAAGAGGGACACACAAGGGCAAGGATACCAGGATGGGGATCATTAGAGTCTATTTAGAGGCTGTTTGCCGCACAGGGGGACATACAAATGTAGATATATTCCATAGGAGGCAGAAGTATATTTCTAACCTGCACTATTCATTTATTTACCAATTAGAAGCAGTTGAAATGAGCAGATGGCATCTGATTTTAAAAATTAAGGACCTCTAGTTTTTTTGTGAACAAATATACCTTAGCACTAAAGAGTTTTGATTTATCAAGTGTACTATGTAATATATATCTTTATAATATAATAAATAGCTACAGAAATTTGCCATTGGAATTTTAAAAGCTTTGTCGGTCATCTTTTGCCTGTGTTCCAATGTATAAAATCTTGTTTTGAATTTAATGAGATTGATGAACAAGAGTTATATTTATATTTAATATTAATATACCCTCTCCTTCATATCCCTCTGTTCTTCACCCTCCACTAGACCGATCTGGAATAGAAAACGTCAACTCCGTGGAGGCTTTGCAGGAGACCCTCATCCGAGCACTAAGGACCTTAATAATGAAAAACCATCCAAACGAGGCCTCTATTTTTACAAAACTTCTTCTAAAGTTGCCAGATCTTCGCTCTTTAAACAACATGCACTCTGAGGAGCTCTTGGCCTTTAAAGTTCACCCCTAAGGCCTTTGTTTATTTAAACACAAACTGAATCATGCTAACTGTACATTTTATGCTAAAATGCTTATTTATATGTGTATACTATATGTGGAGATAGAAAAGACTGTTTAAGACAATACACGGTTGTAGGCTTTCTCTGTAGTCATGCAATAGCTATTTGGATTGAGATTTTTTTTCAGCCCTAATCTGATTAGACATTGATGGCATTTCCCTGATAGACCAATCAGCTGTGTCGCACTTAAACTGGAGAAGTTACACTGAATTATAGTTACACTGAATGTTAGATTTTTTTCATCTGCCAAAACGAAAAAACCATTTGATCTCCCTGTGGTATAAATATAACACACAGTCACAAGTCCTGAGGACTTAAAAAGTTAATTCTTTGTGGTGGAAGTTCTGTTACATGGTGGAAACTTGACTTTCCTACAAGACTATGTGATCTGGTAATTGGAGACTTTGAAGGTTAGGAAATTTCCTGTCTATTTTTCTCTGCCACTGTTAAAGTGTACAATCCTGGAAAGGTTAGTTGGTTGTGAAAAATGAGAATTGATAGTGTTCCCAATGCCCCACCTCACAGAGATACTAAAAAATGTCAGAAAAGCATATTTACCTCTTGGGAGATAGGCACTGTGTAAATAAGATAAAATTTTTGTTATTCATTATAATAATCTTTCCTGACTTATAAGCATTTTTGAGAAATCATTTCACAGTCCACAACAGTCTGTTATTCAAGGTTCCTGCATATGTGTGGGGTGTCATTCTGGCACACAGTGTTTATGGGTACATCTAATACATAGTATGTGTACATAATATGTATGTGAATATAGGAATACATAAATATATTTCTTCACAATATTTTGAACTGTGAAGAACTTTATCATACAATAAACTTAAAACAAGAGGTGTCAAAAGACCCAGAGTAGGCACACTTTACCTGTTGATGACATAACCATTGCTTTAAATGTTTAGACAGTAGAATATTGAATTTATGCTCTATTCTTATTTAAGCAACACTTAATGTAAAAGTGCAACAGGCAGTCGAGTCCAAATTTCAAAAAATATGTAATTTAGAGTTCATCCTTGGTGAAATTTTTGGTTCAGGGTTCTAGTTGTTTAAAAGTTTATTCAGATTCTTACCTTGACCAAAAATAGTTTTCACTGCTGCCCCTTATACACATGCTGCAGCTTGATGACAAATATTTTGATTCTTTCTGAAGAACCAGTCAATATTAAGAAAATCGTTTAATATGTTGGTGTGTGCGTCTGAGCAAGCGTGTTCCGCGTCAGTCTTCTTTCCCCAAAAAACACTACAGGGATTTTGTCAAATTAGATTTAATCTGTAATTTGGAAAATCATTTAGTGCATGACCTACAGGTTTAGAAGGGGTATAGTCAGAAGCATTCATTCACATTTCTAATACTGGGCTTTATTAAATAGATAAGATCAATTTCCATTTATGGGAGTAGGAGAAATAGCCAAAGTTAAGGGTTTTATGTATGTTTTTCTGTTTCCCTAGAAAATAGCAATTTTTTTTGTAAAGATTGCCTTCTATATAATTTTTGGATTATATAAATTTGCAAAAATGAGAAGAGCCCACTTTACTATACTCAGCCTGTTACTTTAATGACGTGAGCAGAATGCCTTATTTTATAATCTTGTTTAACTTGCTGCTATGGGGACTTGAATTCCTGTGGCACTAGTTGAGTTAAAAATAAAGTTAAACTCTCTCATTATTAAAAAGGAAAGGTGATGGTGATGTCTGTAATACAATATAAACCATAATTGTGATTTACCTTAAATAGATATTACTTTTATGGGATATACAGTATAGTTTTTGTGAATTCTTTACATGGATAGCATTATCTTTTTTATAATTTTTTTTTTCCTAAGATAAATGCATAGTTTTCTTCTATGGGGATAGAAACAGCTTTTTGAAGTAATATTGAAAACCTCAAAGATCATCTTGATTCTTAATTTTTGCCTTTTGCCTAAAGCGTCTTTATAACATGTATCTTTAAAATGATTACTAAGTCTTAGGAATGTGTAACCAGAACTATGTTAGTACTATTGCTTATAAAACCTTAGTTAGGTTCAATATATACATGTATACATCTATGTATAGGTATATAGATTTGCATTTTGTCTTATAAAATTTTATTTGAATAAATTCTTCCTGTAGGTATATAAAAAACAAAATTAATAGTTCATATGCCACTCATAGCATTTCTATATTTGAAAATAGCCCAACATTGAAACTTCTAATTCTAAAATTAAACCAGCAGCCTATTACAAGCACATTCTTTGATTGGGTCATCGGTTATAAACTAACTAAATGCAGAGTAGACAACCAGTTTTAGGAAACTTCTGAGTTGGTGGGACACTGTTGATGAATTAATAATGTACTGTATGAATTCAGTGATGCTTTAACTCTGATTTTTACATTTTAAAGTTGAAATACGGGCATTATGTCAGCAAACTTAAGGGCATTATGTCAGCAAGTTAAAACTTTTTTTTTTTTCTGTACTTTTAATGTAGCTCTTTACACGATCTGAAAAGAGGACTCAAGCTTTGAGAGAGAAATAGCTGAGGAAAGGGGGTAACATCTTGGAATGAAGCTTTTCCTTACTGTGATGGTTTAATTACAGATCAGAAAATTAGAAGGACATTTCAGTGGATTACATGTATAGCTTTCATATCTACATTTCAAGGATTTACCATTGTAACTTGATAAGATATGATTTATTTTATGTAAACATCATTGCAAAGCAAGGTGTAGAAGCTCAGCTAGATTTATTACTGTGCACGAGAGTAAGTACCTATCTCAATTATTCTTTATCTTTTCCAATATAAAGTTTGCTGAATGTACAAGAAGAGTTTATCACTTAGGATATAGAATTTTTTTTAGGGGTTGGGGGGAGGGGCTCTGTCAGGAAATGATCTATAAACATGGATTGATCTTGATTTGATCTGAAACAAAACTTGAAGCTATTCTTGAACTAACGTGAAAAAATAAAATGGATATTGTTTAAAAAAAAAGAGAAATATATTGTTGACAAGATATGAATTGTTTATTTTCTACAAACTGTTACTGATGAAGACATGGATAATACCTTCATGTTTCTGAAAAGTCATCTGTACATGGGGAGAGGGGATAATAAATATTATTTCTAACCAAGTGTGGTTTCTTCTCTCGTAAGACCATTTATAATTAACTTACTACTTTACCCCGAACAAAGCAGGATCTCATGTAAATCTCTAATATAGCATAGGGGGATGTCTATGTGCAGAGCTATTTTTAAAAGAATGTTTTAGAGTTTAGAGATTCCAGCAAGGATTGTTGCTATTTTCTATAATGCCAGCTGATGTGATAGTGTCTGATCAAATAGTCTTTCTGAGAGGGAGTTGGTGAGAGAGGAAGGGGATCCTTGATCTAGGGAACCGTCAGCCTTGGCCGTGAACGGGAGAAGATGCTTCAATAGCCCCGCGCTAGCTGTTGTGGCCGTGGCTGTGCTGGTGAAGAAAAGGCAGTTACTTAAATCAGCATTCCTTCCCTGCGTTGGTTTCCCGGACCAGTAATGTCCAGCCACTTTTCTGTGCGTATTAATTGATGTTAGGTGAGAGAAATGGGCCTCTTGATTAAATAAATTAGAAAATGCTAAAATAAACAAGGTTACTGAGATGTCTTTATGTCCTGTTCTCTAGTGAGCGAATATGCGTTGTGAATCCTTTAAGGAAGTGTTTAGTGGGATGCGGTTCTTCCCGAACTTCCTTCACCAAATACTCCCCATTTTCTTCTGTGTTGAGCACTTCTTGGGGCTCCGTGGGAAGGATGCTTCCAGGAGAAAAACCTTGTAACCCACTTTGGGTGCTGATTAGAATGATGATCATACTCTCTGGGTTAGTGTATAAATTTACATTGTATTTTACCCCTATTTTTGCACAGAGTAATAGGACACATTGAGTTCAAAATAAACATGTGTTTGATGGAAAAAATAACAGGTTCCATGACCTGAATTTTGGGAATGCTACATGTGAGTAGATGGCCAATTTACTGGTTTTAGCTTTTACACTCAGTTGGGCCTGTTAAAATTTGTGACTTTTTTTTTCTTTTTAAAGATCTTATTTATTGATTTTACAGAGAGAGGAGTATCAATTCATAGTTGATTCACTTTAGTTGTTCATTGCTTATGTGCCTTGACCTGGCAAGCCCAGGGTTTTGAACTGGCAACCTCAGGCTTCCAGGTCAACGCTCTGTCCACTGTGCCACCACAGGCTGGGCAAAATTTGTGACATTACTTTTCTTAATTGACAGTTCCTGCAGCTAAAGGTTGACAGATCACTCTTGCCTTAACTTGGTGTGTGACATTGTACACAGCTGGCCATCTGTCCATGGTCCTAGTGGTGTGACTCCCTGTGCCTTTGCCTATGCCTCAGTGCACAAGTCTCATGAGACCTTTAGCGCAAGGTCACCTCTCGAGGCTCTGGGGTAGGGGATAGGAAGTGTGCTGGGGGAGGAGGGGTTGTGTCTAGGAGTTTTCTGTGCCCCAAGGTTCTGGGCAACAGACTGGAGAAGGTCATGAAGCACAGGAAGTGAGGAAGCCCTGGCCCAGTGGCCCTGGGGCTTGTGTCAGTTCTCCAGTAGGTCTTGAGGTTTTAGGTGAATGGTTTATCCTCAAGCGGAGCCCTTTCCTGTACGGCAGCACCTTCCAATTTTTTTTTTTTTTTTTTTTTTTTTGTATTTTTCTGAAGCTGGAAACGGGGCGAGACAGTCAGACAGACTCCCACATGCGCCCGACCGGGATCCACCCGGCACGCCCACCAGGGGCGAAGCTCTGCCCACCAGGGGGCGATGCTCTGCCCCTCCGGGGCGTCGCTCTGCCGCGACCAGAGCCACTCTAGCGCCTGGGGCAGAGGCCAAGGAGCCATCCCCAGCGCCCGGGCCATCTTTGCTCCAATGGAGCCTCGGCTGCGGCAGGGGAAGAGAGAGACAGAGAGGAAGGAGGGGGGGGGTGTGGAGAAGCAAATGGGCGCTTCTCCTATGTGCCCTGGCCGGGAATCGAACCCGGGTCCCCCGCACGCCAGGCCGACGCTCTACCGCTGAGCCAACCGGCCAGGGCTAGCACCTTCCAATTTTGATCCTCACAGAAGTTGCAATTTTTGTAGTACAGTGTAAAAGAATCGACATTTTTTGGAGTTGATTCACTTCTTCTCCTAAATCCATTTTAATTTTAAAAAGATTCTTTCATCCCTCCAGGAAGTCAGGAGAATTTTTACCGTATAAAACCAAAACTTTCACCTATTGTCACTTTAACACTCGTAGCTGGCAAAGTCTTAAGAATTTTATAGTGAACACCCACTTATATTTTATTAACATTTTATTGCATTTGTTTATTGCATATCTACCTATCCTTTCATCTATCAGATCATCTTGGGGTCTTTTTTAAATGCAATTCAAAGAAAATTGCAGTCATCAGTAACCTGCTCCCTAAAATTTCCAGCTTAAATATAATTTACTAGAGTTGAGTATTAATTTACAGTTTGTTCTTTTGATGTAAAATTTATAGACAACAAATTGCATAAGTCTTTAGGGTACATTTGCCTCTCTATTTTGACATGATTCTTCCTGTGTATCCTAAAACCCAAATGAGATACAGAAAATTATCGCCCCAGAAAGACTCCTCATGCTTCTTGCTAGGCAGTCCCCACCCCAACATAGACAATAACTATTCTAAAACATTCTTTTTAGAAATGGAACCATTACAGTATGTACTCTCTTGTATAAGGCTTCATTCAGGGTAATATTTTTGAGATTCATCCATGTTATTCATGTATTGTTAGTTTTCCTTTTTATTGCTAAGTAGTATTGCTTTGTATGGATGTACCACAGTTTATCCTATTGATGGATAACTGAGTTGTTTCTAGTTTTTGGTTATTGTGGATAAAGCTGTTATGAACATTTCTTTATATTTGTAGTGGTACTGTATGTCATTTGACCCTGGGATAGAATTTGTGTGAAGTTCTGAGTGAAAGAAACACTTTTCCTGCATAAGACCTCTGGAGGCAGGGTAATTCCAAGCTGGTTCAGTGGCTCCAAATGCCATGAAGAACCCAGAAGCTAGCCCTGGCCAGCTGCTCAGTGGGTGGAGTGTTGGTCTGGTGTGTGGCTGTCCCAAGTTCGATTCCCAGTCAGGGCACACAGGAAAAGCAACCATCTTCTCTACTCTTTCCCCTCATCCTTCTCTCTCTCTCTCTCTCTTGTTCTCTCCCCCTCTCCTCTCTCTTTATTTCTCCCCCTCTCCCTCTCCCGCAGCCATGGCTCCATTGGCCCTAGCGTGTTGGTCCCAGTGCTGAGGATAGCTCAGTGGAGCCTCCCCTTCAGGCACTAAAAATAACTTGGTTACTGAGCAACCAGCAGCGGGGTCCCAACGGGCAGAGCATTGCTGGAGGCAGCTTGCTGGGTGGATCCTGGTCAGGGCACATATGGGAGACTGTCTCCCTATCTCCCCGCCCCACAAAAACAAAAAAGAAGAAAACCAGGAGCTCCATTAGATGGGCTATTATCAAACAAAACATAAGAAAAGGACAATTATTGGCAAGGATGTGGAAACATTAGACCTATTGTGCACCATTGGTGGCACAGTAAAATGGTAGAGCTACTGTGGAAAACAGGATGATTCCTTAAAAAATTAAAAATAGAATAACCAGGGCCTGATCTGTTGCGGTGCAGTGGATAAAGTGTTGACCTGGAACACGGGAATGCTGGAACACTGAGGTTGCCAGTTCAAAACCCTGGGCTTGCCTGGTCAAGGCACATATGGGAGTTGATGCTTCCTGCTCCTCCCCCTTCTCTCTCTCTCTCTCTTTCTCTCCTCTCTGAAATAAATCTTAAGAAAAAAATTTAAAAAAGAAACACAGGTAAAAATAGAATTATCATATGATGCAGCAATTCCACATCTGGGTACATACCCCAAAGAATTGAAGGCAAGATCTTGAAGATATTTATATGTCCACATTATAGTAACATTATTCACAGTAGCTAAATGGTGGAAGCAACACAAGTGTCCGTTGGTGGAGGAATGTATATACATGTAGACAGTGGAATATTATCAAACCTTGAAAAGGGAGGAAATTCTAGTACATGTTACAGCATGGATGAACCTTATGCTAAGTGAAATAAACCAGTCACAAAAGACCAAATAGTGTTTGATTCCACTTACTTGAAGTACTGACGGTAGTCCTATTCATGGGAAGTAGAACGGTGGTGCCTGGGAGTGGAGTGGGAAATGAGATTGCTTGTATACAACGTGATGGTACTTAACACTATTGAAGCGAACACTTGACAACGGGTAAGGTGGGAAATTTTATGTTATGTGTATTTGACCACAATTAATAAAACAAACCCAAACCCAGAAATTTCTGATCGTTCTTTATCATCTTGTGCATATTTGTAACGTTTCTCTCATGGCTGCTGGATAGCACCACCAGCAGGCATCATAGGAGAAGCACTATGTCCAGAGAAGAGGAGAGAACTTCTTCTTGTTTATGAGGGGAAACCTTTTTCAGGAGGCTGCACCTAGACTTCACCTCTCAGCTCCTATTGACCAGATTGGGTCTTATACCTCAAGGGAGCCTGGGAAGCAGGTATTCAGTATGCTGTAGCCCAGGGGTCCCCAAACTTTTTACACAGGGGGCCAGTTCACTGTCCCTCAGACCGTTGAAGGGCCGGACTATAAAAAAAAAACTATGACCAAATCCCTATGCACACTGCACATATCTTATTTTAAGTAAAAAAACAAAACAGGAACAAATACAATATTTAAAATAAAGAACAAGTAAATTTAAATCAACAAACTGACCAGTATTTCAATGGGAACTATGCTCCTCTCACTGACCACCAATGAAAGAGGTGCCCCTTCTGGAAGTACGGCAGGGGCCGGATAAATGGCCTCAGGGGGCCGCATGTGGCCCACGGGCTGTAGTTTGGGGACCCCTGCTGTAGCCTCTGGAGAGAGCTGCAGGCTCTTCCACAAAGAACAAGGGGTTGGAGAATGGCTGTTGGGTAGGCAACCAACAATATTTTCTTCCTCATGGAATACTGTTAAGGAAGAAGGGTCCTTTGTGAGCTCAGTATTGATGGTGACCGTCAGTGGTGACCAGAGCAGTGTCCTGCTTGATACAGTCTGATTGACCCAAATTGCACAGTTCTGATTTGTTATTATGGAGCCGCTCGGATAGATCAGTAAAGATGCAGATGATGATACAGCTGCAAAGCTCTGATTGGATGGGGAAGGTCTCAGTTCCATCAGTTGAAATACAATACCCTGAGCTTCTTACTAAGGGTCAGCTCAGCCAGCAGGAACGCAGGACAGGAGGCCTGGCTGCTCTGTCTGCGGCTGTTCCCTGAGATGCGGTGTCACCTGGGAGGCTTCTATAAACAATGGCTGCTAGATTCTGATGATGAATTTGGGTACTTCGGTGTTACCTGGGAGGCTTCTATAAACAATGGCTGCTAGATTCTGATGATGAATTTGGGTACTTCGGTGTTACCTGGGAGGCTTCTATAAACAATGGCTGCTAGATTCTGATGATGAATTTGGGTACTTGGGTGCAGTTAACCACAAGGAGTCCTTTTGGGCAGGTCTATTCTTTCTTGGGGTTGACACCCACGAGGGAAAGGTCCGTTCCAGGCCTCTCTCCGTGGCTTGCAGATAGCTGTCTTCTCCCTTTTTTTTTTTTTTAAGATTTTATTTATTCATTATAGTGAGGAGAGAGAGAGAGAGAGAGAGAGAGAGAGAAGGGGGGAGGAGCAGGAAGCATCAACTCCCATATGTGCCTTGACCAGGCAAGCCCAGGGTTTTGAACCGGCAACCTCAGCGTTTCCAGGTTGACGCTTTATCCACTGGGCCACAACAGGTCAGGCCTTCTCCCTGTCTTCACATCGTCTTCCCTCTGAGTCCAGATTTCCTCTTCTCAGGACATCAGTCAGACTGGATTGAGCCCACCCTAAATAACCTTGTTTAATTACCTCTTCAGAGGGCCTATCTCCAAATATGGTTATGATTTTAGGTACTGCGATTAGGACTTCAACATACGGATGTTTGGAGAAGTCAGAGTTCAGCCCATAACACCTGGGAACGCTAGTCGTGCAACGTCTGGGTCTGTCTTTCCCCCATTCCCCAACTGTGAGATAAGAGAGACCAGAGAATGGGTCTGTCTTGTTTTTATAGCTCTAGTGTCTTACAAAGTGCCCATCTATCAATAAATTATTTAAGTGTATTGACTATCGATGAAAGAGCTTTTTGATATTTTACTAGGGTTATAATTTAAAAAAAAAATTATTTTATTTTATTCATTTTAGGGAGAGAGGAAAGGAGAGAGAAAAGAACATCGATCTGTTCCTGTATGATGTGTCCTGACCGGGGATCGAACTAGCAACCTCTGCGCTTCGGGACAACATTCTAAGCAACCGAGCATCTTGCCAGAGCTGGGGTTATAATCTTAAAAATACTTTTTTGTGTGTGTGCGTGCTAAGCACACATCTCAAAGCTTAGTGTGGTCTCAGCCCTCTTTTCAAGGAAGTCTTCTTCAAGTAGACACGGGTGGAGGCCTCACTATCTCATGTTGCTGTAGATTTCACGAGTGCCCAGTCCTGCCGGCTGCTTTGGTGCAGAGTGTGAGTGAAGTGGGAGCGGTCTTCTAGAGTCCTAAAAGAGGCTTGACATGGAAACTGTCTTAGAATCTTGTTTGTTTGTTTTCTTCTGTTCTGAGACTTTTTGAAAAGGAAAGAAAAAAAAAAATAGCCCTGCTTCACTCAGACGTAGCAGAGGATTCGAGGTGTTTGAATTTTTAAGCACTCAAAGCCAGACTGTAATAAACAGATAATTGGCACTGAGAGGTATCACACTTTATTTGTTAGGCATTTCCTATTGTTGCTTTTCAATTTAGTAGACAGTTGAATTACAGGTTGCCATGGCAACCTTCCCCGTTGCCCAAACTGCCTGGGCCTTAAAGACACAGAAACCATATTTGGATTTATTCCATAGAGCGACATTGTTATAAAACAGAGCAGGGCAAAGTGAAGGCTGAATTAGAGCAGACAGCCTGCTCCTGCCTCTTGCCCCTTCTCTTCTCTCTTGGGGTTTCTGTGTTTACCAGGCCCTGAATAGCCCAGTGTTAGAATATTGTGTAATTTGGTCTCTGGAGTTCAAGAAAATAACCATGTTGCTGTCTCCTGTGCAGTTTTGTTACCTTTGTTGGTAACAGACTGTGGGAGTTAAGAAGCTTTGGGGATGGTTGGCACACAGTGCGGTTCAAGTCCCTCTCCGAAGCAAGGCTTGACAAATGGTCAGTTTCTCTTGTTTGTGTGACCATACTTCCTCCATTCAGGTGGGACATCAGAAGAAGGCTCCAAAGAAACAGAAGGCTAGTTCTTGAGACAGTTCTAGTTTAAGGGGAGCCAGAAAGGCCTGGCAGATCTGGGGACCCCTTCTTGGTTATGCCAAGAAATTGAACCAGCCGGCTCCACTTGAGAAAACACTGGAACTTCTGGCAATGCCTCTAAATGGATTTTCTCACTCCTCTGAGCTTTGCCCACAGCCACTGATACATTGTGTTACCAAGCTAATTACGAACGCTCTCAAGAGCCAAGAGAGGACTGATTCATTTGATAAGCTAATTTCAGAGCATACCTTCAGCCTGGGGTGCATGATACTTCTAGGAGGCACAGCTGAGACGTTATTAAAGAATAAAACAAAACCCATATATAAAACAAAGCTCACCCTTAGCTGCAGAAATTGCAACTTCCTGAAGTTTGCTGGCTATGAAAGTTTAGATTTTCCTGGGATATTTTTATTCTCAATCTCTCTCTTTCGCTCTTTATTTTTTCAGACTTTTGATCATCATTCAAGTGCTGATTCTTATGGCTGCTCTAAGGGAGGGGAGGACCTCCTTTTTTATCATATAAGTAGTGCTTTACTCCTTTTTTTTTCACATAAGAAGAAAGTAAGACTCTACTACTGTCATGTTGGTTGTCTGCCCGGCTTTGGGGCAAGTCTGGCTTTTCAGCCTACGACATCTATGAGAACCCAGGGCAATCCCAGACCTCAGCTCACCACACTTATGAAACGGGTGAAAACGGCAGCAGGAAGTCAGACTGGGGGAGGGCCTTCGAGCTGATCTGTGGCAGTGCTCCTCAGAGCTTTCTCTCGCCAGGACACATGTCGTGGGCGCGTTAGTTTGGGTCCTCCCCAAAGCAGACAGACCGAGGGACAAGGAGTTGGGTGCTGGCAAGTGATGGCAGGAAGCAGAAGAGAGGGAGGGGGTGCGACAGCAAGAAGCAAAGAAAACCAGGACAGGGTGCTTAGCTCAGGGGCAGCCGCCACGAGGGCCACCTGGGGCTCCGTCATGTTGGGGACCAGGTGACTATACCTCAGAATTGTCCCACCAAGGAACCACGAAGTGGAGATCTTCAGCTACTCACTTTGTCTCTTACTGGTTGAGAGTTGTCACTGAGGGTTGAGCCACTTCCCACCCAGCAGAGAAAGCCCACAGCGAGACCTGGGCCCCTGAAGTGGGACATTGGCAGCATCACAGGAACTGTCCCCTGCAGCTGTAGGTGAGCTCAGACGTGGGTTGGGGGCAGCCAGAGTGTCTGTTTCAGGGGGTAACTTCCAGTTACATAACAGACATCTGTGGGAGTATCATGGTTATCGGGTGGTTTTAAAGTCTCATCTGCAAATTCTTTTTTTTTTCATTTTATTTATTCATTTTTTTAGAGAGAGGAGACACAGAGAGAGGAAAGAGATAGAAAGAACAGAGGGAGGAGCAGGAAGCATCAACTCCCATATGTGCCTTGACCAGGCAAGCCTGGGGTTTCTAACCGGCGACCTCAGTGTTCCAGGTCGACGCTTTTACCCACTGCGCCACCACAGGTCAGGCGCATCTGCAAATTCTTGACATACTACTCCCCATTAAGAGGTGGGAGCTTCGGCTATTAAAAAGAACAAAATTTTACATTTGCAACGACATGGGTGGACCTGGAGGGTATTGTGCTGAGTGAAATAAGTCAGATAGAGAGAGATGGATACCCGGTTGATCTCACTTGTACATATGTGGAATAGAAAGAACAAAACAAACAAGCAAATGGGATTGAAACAGACTCCTAGACATAGAGGACAGAAGGGAGGGGGTGAAAGAGGTGAGGGAATTGGGAGGTACAAATTGGTAGTTACAGCCTGACCAGGCGGTGGCGCAGTGGAGCATCGGACTGGGATGCGGAGGACCCAGGTTCGAGACCCTGAGGTCACTAGCTTGAGTGTGGGCTCATCTGGTTTGAGCAAAAAGCTCACCCGCTGGCTTGAGCAAGAGCTTACTCGGTCTGCTGTAGCCCCCTGCTCAAGGCAAATATGAGAAAGCAATCAATGAACAACTAAAGTGCCACAACAAAAAACTGATGATTGATACTTCTCATTTCTCTCCGTTCCTGTCTGTCTGTCCCTATCTATCCCTCTCTCTGACTCTCTCTGTCTCTGTAAAAAAAAAAAAAAATAAAAAAAAAATTGGTAGTTACAAACCATGGGGAAGTAGGGTACAGCGTAGGGGATACAGTCAATAATGTTGTAATAATTAGGTATGGTGCCAGGTGGGTACTGGAAATATCGGAGGGAATCCTTTGTAAAGTATATGATTGTCTAACCACTGTGCTGTATACCTGAAACCAATACCAAATACAGTGTGTCCGTGAAGTCATGGTGCACTTTTGACCGGTCACAGGAAAGCAACAAAAGACGATAGAAATGTGAAATCTGCACCAAATAAAAGGAAAACTCTCCCAGTTTCATACCTATTCAGTGCAGTTCGATGTGGGCTCACGCACAGATTTTTTAGGGCTCCTTAGGTAGCTATCCCGTATAGCCTCTACAGACTCGTCACTGACTGATGGCCTACCAGAACGGAGTTTCTCCACCAAACTGCCGGTTTCCTTCAACTGCTTATCCCACTGAGTAATGTTATTCCTATGTGGTGGCACTTCGTTATAAACGCGCTGATATTCACGTTGCACTTTGGTCACGGATTTGGATTTAGCGAGTCACAGAACACACTGAACTTTCCTCTGTACCGTCCACATCTCGACTGGCATGGCCATGGGCTACTCCGCTGTATATATGGTGTTATGTCATCATCTGCGCATGCACACATGCTGCCACATCATCCTACAGAAACTGGGAGGGTTTTCCTTTTATTTGGTGCAGATTTCACATTTCTATCGTCTTTTGTTGCTTTCCTGTGACCGGTCAAAAGTGCACCATGACTTTACGGACACACTGTATAATTGGAAAAAAAAAAAAAAAGAGGTAGGAGCTTGTGATTTCTTTTCCTTGAATTAGGCAGGCTTGTGACTACTTTGACCAAAAGATGAAAGTGGCCTATGTGACTTTCAAGGTTAGGTCATACAAAGCATGCAACTTCTACCTTGGCTGCTGATACTCTTGCACTTGGAGATTTTATCTGCTATGTCAGAAGTCTCACTACCCAGAGATGGCCATGTCTAGGCTCTCTCTGGTCAACAGCCCCAGCTGAGCTCCCAAACAATGGCAGCTATGTGAGTGAGCCATTTCAATGTCTAGTAGTTCAATTGAACCTTCAGATAATCAGCAGCCTTAGCCAACATCTGACTGCAACAATTTGAGTGACCCCCATTGAGAACTGCCCGATCCAGCTCTGCTTGAATTCCTGACGCACAGAATCTGTGGGCAAAATACAATGTTTGTTGTTTTACACTTTTAAGTTTGGAGGTTTTTGTCATGCAATAACAGAAACCCGGTGGTACTGAAATGCCAGGGAAGCATTTCCTGTGATTTTTCAGAGAAGGCAACAGAGGGGAGGGAGGTGAAGAAGACACTGGCTCGAGCTCGCATTAGCAGTTTTCCAGCTGTGCCATTAACAATTCCCCATCTGCCTTCTGGGGATGCTGTAATAAAGGGAGCTAATGCTTTGAAAAAAGGCTTTGCGAAGAACCTGGTAACGACACCTTGCAGTCACCCTGTGCCTTTTCTTTCCTAACTACTGAATTCTCCGTTATCCCATCCCATTCTGTTGCCGAGAAGTTTGCAAGATTGTGCCAACTGATGCTTCGTAAGGAAACCATTTCATTCTCTTTGTTCAAAGTGGTAGAATCAAAGACAAAGAATGGAGGGGAAGGACATATATGTCACTCACCTGGAAATCTTTCCATCCTATAAGTATTAAATATGGACAAAAACTTTTAAGGACCTGTACGAATTCTGGAACTCTTTTGAGAGGCTGGGAGAAGAAGGTTCTGTAGAATTTTCTTCTTAGAATCACTTGAGCCTTGAAAAACTCCTATGAAGACAACGTCAGGGTTGGACAGTATAATGCAGTGTAATGAATGGGGTGTAAATACACTCAACAACACATGGGCTCCATTTTCATTGATAATACCCTGGGGTTAGAAATGAAGGAGAAAAGCCTTAAGAAAATACGTTTTGGGTTTTCAAAATGTATAATATAGTTAAAAAGAGTTTCAAAAACTCCAAACCATTCCAGATACCAGATGAACCCAAACTCCTGTCGTATTTATCTATTTCTAGTTCACACCTTAAGGCTGATTTATTACCTGCATCTTGCAGAAGTTGATGATAAATCCTTCTTATGTTATTGGGAAAAGAACTTTGAGATGAAAAATGACCAGTCATTTTGATGGTTTTCCCTGGCTCTGGGTGAGTCATAGATGCCGTATGGCTGTGCTTCAGAAACTGACGGTGGAGATGACCCTAAGAAAGATTTAACTGAGATGTGATCAGCTCAGAGACCCGCACAGAGATAAATCTTCATTACGGATTCTGAAGTGGCCAGACTCCAACATTCTTCAGGATCCCTGACATGTAGCTTCGTGTCTTCTGTTTACAGAACACTGTAAACAGTGCTGGAACACTGGTTTGATTTTTTTTTTTTTAAGACTAGTTTAGGTCTCAGGCACATTTCTGAGAGTGTTTTCTAACTTGAAACACTAAAGTAAAAGCATAAATGAATGTGTGTCTAGAGCATGCATGTGTGTTTATCTCTACCCGCCTCATTAAAAAATGGAGATTAGCTTGTTCCTCTATCATGTATATTTCCTATGAACTGGGAGTTGGAGCTAAAGACTTGATTAGATTCAAATTATTTATGGCTGCAGTACACGGTGGGTATTTAAGCTTCATGTGACATCATAGCTATTTCTTTAACTCATGAGTCTGGAGGTCATTCTTCAGTTTGGGCGGGGCTCAGCTGGGAAGATCTGGTCCAGGCTGGGCTTGGTTGATCTTGGCTGGGTTCACTCCTGTATTTCTGGTCAGCTTGCGGTCTGGCTGGGGTGACTGGCTTATAATGTGTTCAGCGTGGATGGCTTGGGTGACTGAGACCTTTCTCCATGTGATAATCCTTGTCCTTCAACATGCTAGTTTGGGCTCATTCACAGGGCAGTTCAGAGGTCCCATAGCAAAGGCAGAAGCATGTAAGGCTTCTTGAGGTATAGGTTCTGACTTCGTACAAAGCAAAACGCCCACCTGTGATGGCGCAGTGGCTAAAGCATCCGCCTGAAATGCCGAGGTTGCCGGTTGGAAACCCTGGGCTTGTCCAGTGGAGGCACATATGGGAGTTGACGCTTCCTGTTTCCCCTGTCTTTCTCTCTCTCTCTCTCTCTCTCTCTCTCTCTCTCTCTCTCTCTCTCCTCTCTCTAAAATCAATAAATAAAATCTTAGAAATGAAAGAAAGAAAGAAAACCCCAGGGCCAGCCCGGAAGTGGAGACAGACGACTTCTGGAGGGAAGGAGCTGTAACGGCAGGTTCTAGGGTGTAGGTACAAGAGGGGAAAGAAATGTGTAGCCATGTTTTCGGTGTAGCACAGTGGGATTGTACTCTTTGTCAGTGCATGCATTTCTCACCTTGTATGTGGGCCACCAGCAGAAAAATGTCCCAGGCTGCGGCTGAAAACGCAAGCTTCTGAGAAGCCAGGTACCACGAATGTGCTGGAGTAACAGAGAAGACCTGGAAATGCAGGTACTGAGTTGAGCTGAGATGGCAAATCAACAATTGGTGAGGAGCCTTTTCTAACACCTGTGTGGCAAAAGCTTGCTGTGGCATTTGCCTTTGTGATATACATATTGGCTTCAGTATCTCAGCTCTAGAATAAGGACATCCAGTTAGCTCACCTGAAAATGTAACTACTAGGAAATCAAATCTGCAGAGTGTAGAATATACTGCGGATTATGGTAAACTGCTACGTAAAGTCAGACCACTTTATAACAAAATACCATACAACAGATGGCTTAAACAACAGAAGTTTCTTTCTCCCAGTCTGAGGCTGGGAAGTCTGAGATGAGGGTGCTGGGTGCTGGGGTGGTCAGGTTCCAGTGAGGACCCTTTTCCTGGCGTGTAGACGCTGCCTCCTTACTGTATTCTCACATGGGGATGACAGGTAAGATTGAGGGGGGCACAAGCATCAGTCCATAACAAGTTGTATACAAAATCAGATTTTTTGGTTTATATTTATTGGGGAGTGAGCACTATTTTGAATATTTGGAGGGATATGGTAGAACATTTCCTATATTTAAAAGGCTGACATGTGGAAAAGTAAACCTTGTTGTGTCTCAGGAAAAGAATTAGGGATTATATAAGAGATAAAAGCTCTGAAAACTCGGGAGAACTGGCCTGGATTTTGTTCTAAGAAAGGCCTTTGACCTAAATATAAGACCTGAAACAATAAAGTACATAGAAGAAGACATAGGCACTAAACTCATGGACCTGGGTTTTAAAGAACATTTTATGAACTTGACTCCAATGGCAAGAGAAGTGAAGGCAAAGATAAATGAATGGGACTACATCAGAATAAAAAGTTTTTGCTCAGCAAGAGAAACTGATATAAAAATAAACAGACAGCCAACTAAATGGGAAATGATATTTTCAAACAACAGCTCAGATAAGGGCCTAATTTCAAAAATTTACAAAGAACTCATAAAACTCAACAACAAACAAACAAACAATCCAATAAAAAAATGGGAAGAAGACATGAATAGACACTTCTCCCAGGAAGAGATACAAATGGCCAACAGATATATGAAAAGATGCTCAGCTTCATTAGTTATTAGGGAAATGCAAATCAAAACTACAATGAGATACCACCTCACCCCTGTTAGATTAGCTATTATCAACAAGACAGGTAATAGCAAATGTTGGAGAGGCTGTGGAGAAAAAGGAACCCTCATTCACTGTTGGTGGGACTGTAAAGTAGTACAACCATTATGGAGGAAAGTATGGTGGTTCCTCAAAAAACTGCAAATAGAACTACCTTATGACCCAGCAATCCCTCTACTGGGTATATACCCCAAAACCTCAGAAACATTGATACGTGAAGACACATGTAGCCCCATGTTCATTGCAGCACTGTTCACAGTGGCCAAGACATGGAAACAACCAAAAAGCCCTTCAATAGAAGACTGGATAAAGAAGATGTGGCACATATACACTATGGAATACTACTCAGCCATAAGAAATGATGACATCAGATCATTTACAGCAAAATGGTGGGATCTTGATAACATTATAAGGAGTGAAATAAGTAAATCAGAAAAAAACAAGAAATACATGATTCCATACATTGGTGGAACATAAAAATGAGACTAAGAGACATGGACAAGTGTGTGGTGGTTACCAGGGGTGGGGGGAGGGAGGACGGGGAGAGTTAGAGGGGAGGGGGAGGGGCACAGAGAACTAGATAGAGGGTGGCGAAGGACAATCTGACTTTGGGCGAGGGGTATGCAACATAATTTAATGACAAGGTAACCTAGACATGTTTTCTTTGAATATATGTACCCTGATTTATTAATGTCATCCCATTACCATTAATAAAAATTTATTTAAAAAAAAAAAAAAAGAAAGGCCTTTGGAATTACCCGGGATATCCACAATGGCGGAAATAGTCAGATGAGGTCATAGGTTCCGTTTCATTAGCTGGTTCAGACAAAGGCTTCACTGCCCTTGGGGGCAATTTTGTATATGTAAACCTGAGTGTGTGTGTGTGGCTATACTTATTGGGAGGGAAGGTAGATGTGTGTGTGTGTGTGTGTGTGTGTGTGTGTGTGTGTGATCGTGGTGATGATGAGGGTCGGAGAGTTGCACTGAGGTTCCTTAGATATTTTCTAATTCTAGTTCTGGCTTCAGATCTGTGAAAGGTAGTTGGTAGAGTGGAAAGTGCATGGATTTCAGAGTCAGATAGATTTGGAAGATTCCTGGCTTTATGATCTTGGGCAAGAAACTTAACCTCACTGAGATTGTTTCCATATATGTAAAATGGGCAGGTTTTAAGGATTAGAGAAAATGTTTGTTGAATACTTAGAAGAGTTCTTAGCACATTACAGGTACTAAAAATGGCGACTATTATATATTTAGAATTATATTCAGGTATTGATCGACTTATGACCTATGCAACTTACGACCACTTGACTTTACGACCACAATCGCTAGCCACGACTGCTCCTTGTCTGGCAGTGCAAGCATTGCCCAGCTGGGTGTACGACAGTGCTGGCCGATAAAATGTTTCGTACATGTTTATATATTTTGATATGTTTTGCAATTGGGAAAATGTTTCCTATGGTATTTTTTACACCTGTATTTTTGTATGCACCTGTATTTTGTAATTTTGTATGTTTTGCAAATATTAAACCAGTTGTACTGGTAATGCTGTGTTTTACTTAAACCTGACATGTAAAAATAAGAAACAAAATGGTGTAGAGATGATACAAATGGCATAAAATGGACAAAGAAAATTATGATATATAACAATAATGAAAGAAAATTATGATAAAATATGACTTAAAGATTTTTATAACATCATTTCACAGTACTGTACATATAGCCTACTCAACTTATGACCAAATCGTGTTATGACCGGTCTGCCGGAACCAATTGTGGTCATCAGTCGAGCACTAGCTGTTATTAGTATAGTTCTTTAAATATATTTTGAAAATCTATTATGCAAACCTGGCTAAATATAATACTAGGATCTAATGGTGAAATATATACTTTTTTTTCTTTTTCCTTCAAGGAGCTTCACAGATATTGAAGTTTACAATTAAGTTACAGTTTTATAAATGCTTTCGCAAAATATTATTTATCTACAATTATTCATTG
Organism: Saccopteryx leptura; assembly: GCF_036850995.1. NCBI lineage: Eukaryota > Metazoa > Chordata > Mammalia > Chiroptera > Emballonuridae > Saccopteryx > Saccopteryx leptura. The sequence continues at coordinate 26,355,046 of NC_089512.1, read as the reverse complement.
AATATCTAGCCTATGTGGGGCATTTTGCCAAGTATTTATTTGGTAGATGGTAAAAATACAGTTTTACTGTACTATGGTTTTCATTGTACTACTAGGGATAATGTGTAGTGATTTCTGCAAGATAGTCAGGGTAGGGACCATATCAAGAATATTAACACCAATCATTTCTGAAGGCTGTACATCGGATGAGAAAATGGCCACCTGAGTCCAACTCATCTGCTCACTAAACCAAAGGCTGTATGAGCTGCTAGTTCTTATGTACTCAGCAGGCGGCGCTCTAGTACCAGGGATCACAAAGAGTAACAGTTCAGCAAAACAAGGACTTTTTTGGTTAATGTTTGTTTTTCAGGCAAAAAAAGGAAAGCTGTTAGGAAAAATAAACAGTTTATCAGGCGTTGCGACAAAGACGCTTGAGGGGAAAGACAAGCTGTCACTTCAAGGACAGGAAGCAAATTCCCTGCGTTTGTAGAAGCATCAGACACTGGGGTGCACCGCTTTGTATGAAGAAGAAAAACCATATTGAAATGAGGAAGGAAAGAAAAACAGCGGAGATAAAAGAGAGTCTGAGAAAATAAAAACAATGGAAATCAGCTGTAAGCAAGGATGGAGGAGTGTATCCTTTGGGAGAGGGATGTGGACGAGTATCGCTGCAATAGGAGAAAATGAAAATTGAAATATAATTGGGAATCATTCTAACTATTCAGATGGACCGTTTCTGTTTGACGCCAGATTTCCTGCGTAATTGGTTTCCGTTGCCCGGCCCATATCCAGTTCTTGTTTTGTAGCTTTCAGTATTTTGAGATCTTCACCACACAGACTTTTGCACTTAATGACAAGTGCCTGATTTCTGGAGCGAAATTGCATCATTGTTTTCCAAATTTGCAAGTTAGGAAAACAGGGCAGCTGAATTGAAGGGATCGGGTGGGGCAGGGCCAGCCAAAAAAGGAAAAGAAATGAGTGTTCACTGTGAAATTGTAGTTTGAAGTGTCATGTATGCCAACCAATTTAATCTTCACTCTCTCTGCTTGGCTATTAAAATGGCTTTTTCAAGAACTCAACATTTATCTTTTTGTATCAAATCAATAGCTTACCCTTTTTGTAATGTTGTTAACCCAACATCATTTCACTTGGTTTACTCTTTCCTGTAGAGGGGCTTAATCAGCAGAATACATGAAAGTAATCCGAAAAAATTTCATAAAACACAACATGAGTAATTAGCAGATTGGTTATTAGTATCTAAGTACAGTCTATGCAATTATTGAATTAAATTAATGCAATGGAGCCTGACCAGGCGGTGGTGTAGTAGATAGAGTCTCCGACTGGGACTCAGAGGATCCAGGTTTGAAACTCCGAGGTCGCTGGCTTGCGTGCAGACTCACCACCTTGAGCACAAGGTTGCTATCTTGAGCGTGGGATCATAGACATGACCCCAAAATCGCTGGCTTGAGTCCAAGGTCGCTGGCTTGAGCAAGGGGTCACTCGCTCTGCTGTAGACCCCCCTCCCCTCAAGGCACACATGAGAAAGCAATCAATGAACAGAGTGTCTGATTCTGAAGGTCTGGGGTGGGATCCAAGCATATATTTCTAACAAACTCCAGCTGATGCTGGTGCTGCTTGTCCAGGGACCTTGCTTTGACAACCACTGACTTATACATTTGCCAAGAAAAATCTTCTATTTGATTTAGTTATGACTTTGATGTTCACCCTCCTACCATGACATAAGGTCAGGTCAGATGTTTAACTAACAGAGGAAGAGGACAGAGTAGGCAGGTGTTGTAGTAATAAGGGTATAGTAATTAAATATATAGAAATATAAAAATATGGAGGATACATAAAAGTAGTTAAAAGGATATTAAAAATAATTATTAAAATTAAATAAAGTTATGCCATTTGGATAGGAATGAATATAGTGGCTTAGTGCCATAACTCTGTAATGTGATAAACAGACTCTGACTTTCAAGCAGAGCCCAGTTAGTATGTGTGTGAAATTATACATAGATAAGAAGTGGCTTGGTGTTATTTACATTAACTTTGTAAATGAATGAAAATAAGAACATCTTAAAAAGTGGTTTAATGTAAACATTTCAGTAGATTGACATAAAGGGGGTTCCCTATGAGGAACTCCCAAAAAGGTGGCTTGAGGTGATAATCCTATAGATTGACACCTGTTAGAAGGCGTTGGCCAGAAAGGGTACTAAAGCTGAGGGTCCTGGTGCTGCAGTAGTCGCCCAGACTCCAACGTTGATGTGGACTGTCTCCACGTCGCTCTGAGCTCTGACCAAAACCAGCCGAGAGGAGCATGCCGACGGGGCCCCCTTAAAGCTGTACCCAGGCACGCCAAAAGGATTTGTGAGTAATAAATTGCCTGTGTGATTATTGCAACTAAATTGTGTGTCAGTCGTGTCTTTCCTCTGGTGGCATTTAACAGCAGCATCCTCATAGCTGCCTCAAGAGTAGTCTCGAAGAGGCTGCCAGCCCTGCTGATAAGCAGGAGTGTCCCACTGCACGGGGAAGTCGAATCAGGGACGCCTGATCGACTTAGAGCTTGGGCTCTACTGGGACAACAGGTATTTCTTGAACACCTAGTATGTGCCTGGTTCTATTCTGGGTTCTTTATGATCTCAATCTTCTCACTTAATCTTCCCTGTGACTTTATGAGAAAAGAGCTGTAAGACCAAATGAGTAAAGAGTAAAGTATGAGTTATTCTTCCCACTCAACATATGTGGAACTTGAGCCTTGAAGAGCTGGGGAACTTTCCAAAGGCAAACATCTAGCAAGTACCTGCCAGGGAATTTGGACCCAGGGGTGCTTGATTTTTTATTTTTATTTATTTTATTTTTTTATTTTTTTTTTCATTTTTCTGAAGCTGGAAACAGGGAGAGACAGTCAGACAGACTCCCGCATGCGCCCGACCGGGATCCACCCGGCACGCCCACCATGGGGCGACGCTCTGCCCACCAGGGGGCGATGCTCTGCCCATCCTGGGCATTGCCATGTTGCGACCAGAGCCACTCTAGCGCCTGAGGCAGAGGCCACAGAGCCATCCCCAGCGCCCGGGCCATCATTGTGCTCCAATGGAGCCTTGGCTGCGGGAGGGGAAGAGAGAGAGAGGAAAGTGCGGCGGAGGGGTGGAGAAGCAAATGGGCGCTTCTCCTGTGTGCCCTGGCCGGGAATCGAACCCGGGTCCTCCGCACGCTAGGCCGACGCTCTACTGCTGAGCCAACCGGCCAGGGCGGGGTGCTTGATTTTAAAGGCCACACTCTAGGGAATGACTTCAAACCATTCTTCACAGTTTGATTTATTGATTTCTCACAGTTCATATGAACCTTACATGAGTGACCACAGGCAAAGTCCTTACTTTCTGGATCTATGTGTTGTTCCATTTCCAAGGAGATAAATTTGAGTCTCTCAGGGATAGTATAGGGATTGAGTGAAATCATGTACGTCAGAGTGCCCAAGATAGTGTCTGGCACACAGGTGCTCATTAAAGCCGAACTCCCTTTCCTTTCTCTAGAAATACAAGTATTTAATCCAAGTTCATCTCAGAAGTAAGTGAGAAAGCTATGACTAAGGCAGAATCAACCAGATTCTGGCTGTCTTGGTGGAAAGGAAGGCAGCTATTCTGTGTGCCCGTCAGTAAGACTAACGTGAGTTTTCTAGATTTCTCCAGATGGAGCCTCCCACTACATTTGCCTCACGTCACCCAGCTGCTCTGAGGACAGTGGTGGTCTGTCCCAAATACCTACTCTCACCAGCGGCTCTAAACGGAACTGGAAACTCTCTAGGTGAGTTGTCATGACACCCTGTGTATGCCAACTACTCTCTTGGTTTGGAATTCCATCAATTCCCCCCACTTCCACATGGTAATTCTATTATCCCTGTTATTTCTGACTCTGTGTCTTTTGATTGATTTTGCTCCTGGATGCAAGTCATATTTTCCTGCTTCTTTGCATGTCTACTAATTTTAAAATTAGATGTTGACATTATAAACGGTATTTCACTGGGTGTTTGGATTTTGCTGTCTAAACAGGATGTTAAAGTTTGTTTTGATAGGCAGTAAACTTGTATGAAATCAGCCTGAGCCTTTCTAGGCTTGCTTTTAAGCTCTGTTAGTTCTGGTCTAGAGTAGTCTTTACCACTAGGGCATGGCACTTCTGGGGTTGTTCTGACTGGCCGTGTCCTCAATGAATCTTCCCTCTGGCCTGGGGGAGCTCAAAACATCTTCCAGCCCAGAATGGGTTCTGGAAGTTGTTCAGTCTATAGCTACCTGACAGTTGTCCTGTTTTGGCTTTGTGGAGCTTTACCTACGCGTGCCTACGCGTGTGCAGATTCGTATTCAGTGAAAGACTCAAGGAGAACCCTCTTCAGATTTCTGGAAAATTTTCTCTGCCTAGCTCCCTCCTCTCTGGGTCTCCGCTCCATAAAGGCCAACCATCTCAGCCTAGGCCATTAGTTGAGGCTTGCCTGGGAGTCACTAACCCACGTTTGAGTGCTGGGTGAAACCACTGGGGTCTGGAATGTTGGAGAAGTCCCAGCATCGCTTGCGGCCAGGCACTCTCAGAGTGGGAGGCCAGTTGGGTCACCAGGGTGTCTGATACACACACTATATAGCAAGATTTGTTTGGGATTTGGCCCTTTATGACTCTGTCTTTTATATCATTCTTCTGTGTGTGTGTGTGATATGCTGTGAGATTTTCTAGAAAAGTGGAGCACAGAAACACCGTCATCTGACTTGCCCATTCCAGCTTATCAGCCTCCTGTAAATCAAAGTGTGATTTAGATAGATGAAGTCTTCATCTCGAGGCTCCTTATAGGCTGATGGATGGCTTACTTTCCTCTTGTTTGAAGGGTGGAAGTAAATTTGAACAAGTTTATTGAGAGCCAAAGAGTAAATTATTTTGTCCAGAGAAGGCACATTAAATAGTTGTGAGAGACCAGACGTGTGGAATTCAAGTGCAATAGAGAGTGTCATTAATTAATTTGAGCCTGAACCTGAAGGAACCACTTGAATGCAAGTGTGAGCCAGCACAGCCATTAATTAATCTGAGGCTGGGCTCTGTTTTAAAGAGAAGATGTTGATTTTCAAGCCAGTGCAGAAAAAGAACAGTTCATAGTTGGCTTGAATTGATGCTGCTCTCCAGCTCTGTTGAGTTGAACTGGGGCAGTGGTTTTTATAAGAAAGTCCTTATAAAGAACCCTTTTTAAAAATTCCATTCATTATTGGACTTTGAGAGATGGGAATGCAGCATAATCAGATGTCAAAATAATCTAGAGATGTTTTATCTGAACATATGTATCCTGAAAAAAAAAAATCCATTCATGATTAAAAGTTAAATTTCTCTTATTACCAAAGTTAAAATAGTCTATTAGGACAGAGGCTTAAATAACAATTCCCTGTGGATTAGTTGGGTTTGTTGATTGGTGACCTCTATTGTCGAGTGATTGGATGAGATGGTGTTTTTCAGTGGGAGATCCTGAGATTTTAGTATCTGTGTGTCTTTTCTCTGGGGCCGCTGATTCTGTTCCTTAGGAGGAAGCCGCTTTCTGTTCATACAGTGGTTGCTTTTGAGCTTCTTAAATATTCATATTTCTAAATATCTCTTTGATTCACTTCTCTCTTGATTAAACAATTTTTGACTTAATTTACTGATTTTCTTTTATGATAGATCAGCATTTAACTCTGGAAACTAATTACTCCTGCCCTACCCAGTCATCAACTTTGCTCTTCTTCTCCCAACAAAGGCTAGTCAGTGCTTCTGGTTATAGTATTCAGTGTTGACATGATTGTTGAAAGGCAGAAACCACGGGCCGAATCAAAAACACGAGGCTAGTGTGTTTCAAAAGGAAAATTTATTTTAAAAGTGTCTGGGTGCAGGCGGGCTGAGACCACAAAGGGTGTCAGCCCCGAGGGAGGGGTAGGGCAGGGGTTATCTAGAATAATCAAAGGGTGGATGGAGTGGCACCACAGTTCCTCAAAATCTGTTTGCGCCCTGACTCAACAGGCTGCAAGGGGAGATTGGGACCAGATTACTGAGTAAACCAGTCTTTCTTCCTCATCTGAGTCTGCATTGTTTTGGGATGGCAGCTGAGTAACCATTTTATCTATCAATTATGCCTTGTAACTATTGTTCATGTTTACCTATTGTTTGCCACTAAACCAAGTCCTGCACTGATATTACAATTTCTTTGGTTTTACTTTTCCAGAGTTGTTAATTTCATAAATTTATTTTGCTTAGTGTTCTTTGGACCTGTGGCTAATCTATTTCACACCCTCCAGCAGATAACCTACTAATCCCCCTCGCCCTCCTCCCCAGACCTCCCTCCCTCCCGAGACCTCCCTCCCCAGACCTCCTTTCTGCTCAAGTCTGGACCCCGTGCTCCAGGCATGCTGCACTCCTGGGACTTCTTTCCATCCTAGAAGTTTTTCTTTGATTCCTCTCTTTTCTGTTGAATCCTCTGTTTCCTTGATTCTACATCTTTCCCTGTCTTGACTGTTTTCCTGCGTTTCTCTCTGGAAGTTTTTATAGTCTCTTCTTATTTTATTTTATTTATTCATTTTAGAGAGAGAGAGGGAGAAAGACAGAGAGAGAGAGGAGAGAGAGACATGGGGGAGGAGCTGGAAGTATCAACTCCCATATGTGCCTTGACCAGGCAAGCCCAGGGTTTCGAACCGGCGACCTCAGCATTTCCAGGTCGATGTATAGTCTCTTCTTTATTCCTGGTGTTCTGAAATTCCACAGGGCTGTATAGTGCTGGGCTGTAAACGGCAGTCTCCTACCCAAAGAGCCTCCTCCTCCTTCTTCCTTCTTCCTTCTTCCTTCTTCCTTCTTCCTTCTTCCTTCTTCCTTCTTCCTTCCTCCTCCTCCTCCTCCTCCTCCTCCTCCTCCTCCTCCTCCTCCTCTTCTTCTTCTTCTTCTTCTTCTTCTTCTTCTTCTTCTTTCTTCTTCTTCTTTCTTCTTCTTCTTTCTTCTTCTTCTTCTTCTCCTTCTCCTTCTCCTTCTCCTTCTCCTTCTCCTTCTCCTCCTCCTCCTCCTCCTCCTCCTCCTCCTCCTCCTCCTCCTCCTCCTCCTCCTCCTCCTCCTTCTTCTTCTTCTTCTTCTTCTTCTTCTTCTTCTTCTTCTTCTTCTTCCTCTTCCTCTTCCCCTTCTCCTCCTCCTCCTCCTCTTCCTTCTTTTCTTCTTCCTCTTCCTTTTTTTTTTTTTTGCCAGAGACAGAGAGAGGGACAGATAGGGACAGACAGACAGGAAAGGAGATGAAAAGCATCGATTCTTCATTGCAGCTCCTTAGTTATTCATTGATAGCTTTCTCATGTGTTTCAAGCCAGCGATGATGGGGACATGTCTATGATCCCACGCTCAAGCCAGTGACCCTATGCTGAAGCTGGTGCATCTGCTGGAGCCAGATGAGCCCGCACTCAAGCCGGCGACCTCGGGGTTTTGAACCTGGGTCTTCTGCGTCCCAGTCTGATGCCTGGTCAATCTCTTCTTCTTTTAAAATTTCTTTCTCTTGTTTCTTTAAGTCTTCAGTTCTGGAACCCACATATTTGGATGGGACTCTGAGATCCGTCTCTTCTATAGACCTTCAATCAAGGTCTGTGATATGGGGGATGATGAGCCACCCAGATTTGCCCTTGAGAGGCACTTGTCCCAGCTGCTGTCAGCAGACAGTCTTCAGCTGCATCCCCTTCATGAATTGCCTCAGCTCAAGGTCATGCCCTCCCTTGTGCCCCACATCCAGTGATGAGTGGAGGCGGGACCTGGTGTGATTTTAGGGAGGAGACATTTGATTATTTTTTGTATTTCTTTTGTGGTTAGTGTTCTAATTAGGTTATTTTCTTTCTTTTTTTACTCAGGCATTTAAAAAAAGATTTTATGTATTCATTTTAGAGAGGAGATAGTCAGAAAGAGAGAGAGAGAGAAAGAAAAGGGGGGAGGAACAGGAAGCATCAACTCCCATATGTACCTTGACCAGGTGAGCCCAGGGTTGTTTTTTTTTTTGTTTCTTTTTGTATTTTTCCGAAGTTAGAATCAGGAAGGCAGTCAGACAGACTCCTGCATGCACCCAACTGGCATGCCTACCAGGGGGCAATGCTCTGCCCATCTAGGGCATCGCTCTATTGTGGCCAGAGCCATTCTAGTGCCTGAGGTGGAGGCCATGGAGCCATCTTCAGCACCCGGGCCAACTTTGCTCCAATGAAGCCCTGGCTGTGGGAGGGGAAGAGAGCTATAGAGAGGAAGGAAAGGGGGGGAGGATGGAGAAGCAAATGGATGCTTCTCCTATGTGCCCTGGCTGGGAATCAAACCAGGAACTTCCACACGCTGGGGCGATGCTCTACTGCTGAGCTAACCGGCCAGGGTCAAGCCCAGGGTTTTGAACTGACAACCTCAGTGTTGCAGGTCGATGCTTTATCCACTGCACCACCACAGGTCCGGCTTAGTCATTTTTAAGTAGAAAGATTCTTTGGACAGGGGTGGGGGAGGAACTATTAATCTTTTGTTGTTTTGTGAATTTTAAGTTGTGTTACAATATGACTTGCATACTTTTTGCTTTTTGGAGTTTTGACGTTTTCTTTTTTTAGCCCGATGCATAGTTTTTGTAAATGTACCTTGTATGTTTGCACACAAACGGCCGACTGCAAAGTTCTCTCTTTATATCTTCAGTTCAGGTTTGATGCTTCTGTTATTTAAATCTGCCATATTGTTAATTATGTTTTGTTTACATTACTTGTAGATTTCTGAGTGAGATATAGAGAAGAATTTTGTTGAATTATGTTTTTCTCTGTCCCTCTTCCACCTAATGTCTTGGAAATAACATGTTCTACTTCAGTTCTTCTAGAGGTTACCTTTACATTGAAAACAAGTAATTTAATTTTAAATTAAAAAAAAAAAAGAAATACAGTCCAGATGGCTCAGAACTATCTTTAGAGCCAGACACTCTGATCCACATGATTCAGCCATCCCACTTCTAGATGTATATCTAAAAGAAATGAAATGGCCCTGGCCGGTTGGCTAAGCGGTAGAGCGTCGGCCTGGCGTGCGGGGGACCCGGGTTCAATTCCTGGCCAGGGCACATAGGAGAAGCGCCCATTTGCTTCTCCACCTCCCCCCCTTCCTCTCTGTCTCTCTCTTCCCCTCCCGCAGCCGAGGCTCCATTGGAGCAAAGATGGCCCGGGCTCTGGGGATGGCTCCTTGGCCTCTGCCCCAGGTGCTAGAGTGGCTCTGGTCACGGCAGAGCAACGCCCTGGAGGGGCAGAGCATCGCCCCCTGGTTGGCAGAGCTTCGCCCCTGGTGGGCGTGCCAGGTGGATCCCGGTAGGGCACATGCGGGAGTCTGTCTGACTGTCTCTCCCCATTTCCAGCTTCAGAAAAAACAAATAAAAAACAAATAAAATAAAAGAAATGAAATTACTGTCTTGAAGAGATAACTGCACTCTCATATTCCTTGGAATATTATTCACAATAGGCAAGGCATGGAAACCAGCGAAATATGTATCAATGGATGAAAGGATGAGTAAAATGTGGTACATAAGGGAATACCATACAGCCATAAAAAGAAGGAAATCCTACTATTTCTGACACATGGATGGACCTTGAGAGCATTACGCTAAGTGAAATAAGTCTGACAGAGAACAACAAATACTGTATGATCTCAGCTATATAATGGAATCTAAAGACATCGAAGACATAGAAACAGATGGTGGAATGGTAGTTGCCAGAGGCTGAAGGTGGGGGGGAATAGGGAGATGTTTGTCAAAGAGAATAAACTTGCAGTTGTAAGGGTGAATAAGTTCCGGGGCTCTAAGGTACAGCACGGTGACTGTAGTCAGCAATGCTGAATTGTGTACTTGAAAGAACAGAGCTTAATGGTTCTCACTGTAACAAGAAAAACAAAATGGTAATGATGTGAGGTGGAGGATGTGTGATAAACATTTTATAATATATATGTGTATCTAATCATCGCATTGTATACCTTAAACTTATACAATATTATATGTTAGGCATATCAAAAGGAAGAAAGAATAAAAGGAAGGAAAGAAGGAAGGAAAGAAGGAAGGAAGGAAGGAAGGAAGGAAGGAAGGAAGGAAGGAAGGAAGGAAGGAAGGAAGGGAGGGAGGGAGGGAGGGAGGGAGGGAGGAAAAACAAGCAAGCTGGAAAAAAAAATAAAAGGGTAGTGCAATTGTAGTTTCCATTTTTAAAGGTAAAACATCTTTTTTATGTTTTAATAACATTGATTTGTATGTGTTTTAGTAAAATGCTTGTTCCCGCCCTTGCTCTTATTTTACTGGAGTGTGTCATTAACCTTTTTCACGTTGATTTGTGAGAGCTTTCTATGTATTGCCCCTATTCTACCACATATATTGTATATGTTTTGCTAGTTTGTGCTCTGAAATTTTGTGTATAGTCACTTTTGCTTCTTAAGTGCCTAATATTTTGACTAGCAGTCAAATTTGTACATTGTTGGGCAGTAATCAATGACGCAGTTATTTTTAAGTTTTACAGCTTTTCCTTAAGGTTAGGGTATCCTGTTTTCCCTGCTTTGAAAAGCACTTGTCCTTCTCTTCCTGTGGACTGAGAAAACCAAGAAGCTCACTGAGTTCTTTCGAAACACTCTCTAGTTTCCAAAACACTTTCCCATATGTTATCTCATTCGATCCTCACACCACTCCGGAATAGAGACAGCCCCGGAGAGATGAAATTTGTTCAGTAGCACATTAGGACTGAAGTGACAGGGCCTGGATGAGAACCTGGTCTGTTTCTACTGGTGTTGAAAATGAGCTATGATTCTCTGATGCCACAGTATCTCTCAGATGCTGCAAAGTGCAATTTTGTGTGTGTGTGTGTGTCTGTGAAAGGAAATAAGAAATTCAGTTTAGGCAAATAAGTGACATTGGTTTTCTGGTTTTACTTTTGGGTCTCATTTGGTTTCTCTTTTTCTTATTTCTGGCATGGGTGCCTGTACTTGGCTTCTCATCTGAACCCATCAACATGGCGGAGAAGAGGTTATATCGTTCTTAAGATTGGACTCGGCTGAGCTGAGGTGCTTCTTTGTTGGGCTGTGGTGTCTGAGTCCCTATCTCCCTAGAATCGTCCCTACTGCAGGGTTTAAAAAAGGTCTGAATTGGCCTTGAAGGATATGTCTATGGAAATATAGAAGTTAATGGAGATACTTGCGGTGAGCATGAGAAGGAATTGGGCATTTATTAGCCTTCGTTGGATTTTGAGAACAGGAAATACTTGAGAACAGAATAAACTGTCGTGAATCTAGTGAACGGAGAAAGTGCTTACACTTCCTGAATTTGGCTATGTTTTTGGTTTCAAGTAGGTAGTGAATGCATTCCTCTTCAAACAAGTTGCTAAGGAAAGACAAGAACCCTTCCTTTTGCCCACTGCTCACTGAATATAAAGTCTCAGAATGGAATTTTGACTAATCAGCCTGCTTTCTAAGCTTTCATACAATCAGTAATGTTGGCTTCTTATGATGCCTCATTTTAATCTTCATGGATTTCCGAAAGCTGAAGCTCTGCCCAGACTGAGACAAGCAACTCTACCCTTTCACACATTAATTTATTTCTTATTTTGGGTCGACTATTTCCAAACATAGACTACTTTCTGTACTGCTTGTCCTTGTATAAGAGTATATAATTCTGTCATGTAGGGTTTATGGGAGAACATCCATATGTCGTAGTTTTAGAAAAAAATATTTTGAGCCAGTGAGATGAGAGTGGGTTATATCCAAGTCCTTTTAGCAGGCTGAGAATTCCACTTTTAAAATATAACTGTTGGAGCCTGGCCTATGGTGATGCAGTAGATAAAATGTTGACTGGGAATGCTGAGGTCGCTGATTCGAAATCCTGGGTCAAGGCACATATGGCAGGCAATCAATGAACAACTAAAGTGAAGGAACTATGAGTTGATACTTCTTGCTCTACCCCATTTCTTTCCTCTCTCTTTATTTATTTAATTATTATTATTTTTTATAAATAAATTTTTATTAATTTTAATGGGGTGACATCAATAATTCAGGGTACATATATTCAAATAAAATATGTCCAGGTTATCTTGTCATTCAGTTATGTTGCATACCCATCTCCCAAAGTCAGATTGTCCTCCGTCACCTTCTATCTAGTTTTCTTTTTGCCCCTCCCCCTCCCCCTCTCCCTCCTTCCCTCCCCCCACCCCACCCCCCGTAACCACCATACTCTTGTCCATATGTCTCTTAGTCTTGTTTTTATGTCCCACCAACGTATGGAATCCTGCAGTTCTTGTTTTTTTCTGATTTACTTATTTCACTCTGTATAATGTTATCAAGATCCCATCATTTTGTTGTAAATGATCCGATGTCATCATTTCTTATGGCTGAATAGTATACTATGTGTATATGTGCCACATCTTCTTTATCCAGTCTTCTATTTTTTTTTTACAGTGATTAAAGCCTTTAAGCAAACTCTTGGCCAATACAGCAAGAATCCATAAAAGAATAGTGTCCTTAACATGTTCACCAAGTCCAAGTTGGCACCATCACCATTCCAAATCCCTGCAAATGCAACCCAACCACAGTTCAGTCTGTTAGGAGCTGTCACAAGGAGCAGGAATCCTGGAAAAGTCCACATCCAGGAAAAGTCCGCATGGCACTGGGATTGTTGTCATAATTCTATACTTTGCAGCTCATGTCCAAGTCCCAATGACCGCTGCTTCTAGCTAGTAATGATTCAGGTAGACTGGAAAAGCCATCTGCAGCATGTGTGGATATGGAGCTTCTGTTCTCTGCCTGGAGAGATGAGACCAGGGTGCTTTTCCCTGGAGCTCTGTGACTGTGGCATGGTAAAGAGAACCTTGGGATACACTAAGCTGGGTGGCAAAGGTAGATTCATAATAGAAGTTGGCAAAAGGGAGAAAGAGAGCTCTAAATTAGGAGTAGGTCCCAGCCTGAAATATGAGTGGGGCATTGAGGTAGGAGGAATAAAAGAAACACTATATATTAAACAAAGCAGCAGAAAATAGGACTATCAACTCCCACAACAGAGATCTTCGAGGGAAGAATAAAAAACTTGACTATTCAGGCAAGACATAGTTAAGTGGCCCTTGTGCAAATGAGATCAGTTTACCTGCTTCTTGGAAGAAATATCCTAGGCTTGTCCACAGTGTCATAGATGGGGCCTAATTATTTTTTTATTTAAAAATTTTTCTGAAGTGAGAAGCAGGGAGGCAGAGAGACAGACTTCCGCAAGTGCCTGACCGGGATCTACCCGGCATGCCCATCAGGGGGTGATGCTTTTTCCCTCTGAACCATTGCTCCCATGTGGCCGGAGCCATTCTAGCACCTGAGGCAGAGACCATGGAGCCGTCCTCAGCTCCTGGGCCAATTTTGCTCCAATGGAGCCTTGGCTGCAGGAGGGGAAGAGAGAGACAGAGAGGAAGGAGAGGGGGAGGGGTGGAGAAGCAGATGGACGCTTCTCCTGTGTGCCCTGGCCGGGAATCAAATCCTGGACTCTTACATGCCAGGCCGATGCTCTACCGCTGAGACAACTGGCCAGGGCCTGTCCTCTCTCTTTAAAATCAATCATAAAATCTAATATATATATATGACTATTGGAGGTAATATATCGGAGTGGCCAAAGGAGTGGGCTCTGTTGTCATCATTACACTGTTGGATCCATCTGAATTAAACTGCCACGGCCTGTACTGTATTTCTGGCTCGTTAATTCACACTGGAATGATATTCTAAGAAGTTGATGAAATACACTCAGAAGAAAATTAATCAGTAATTTAGGAGAGATGATGATGAGTTAACAAAAGAAGGAAATGGAGAGGAGAGGAAATTGATTTCAACTTGAATTATAATAGATAAGGGATAGAAAAGAAAAACACATTTTGAACCTTGAGTGAGTTCATTTCTGTCTGGTTGGAATTTGTAATGTTGTTTTTATAGTAGTTATTTTGTTGAGTTTTATTTCCTAGAAGTTAACCAGTAGATTGAATGATGTATTATGAATCAAGAAAATGTAAACTGAGTTTTGTTTGGACAGTTGATACTTAAGAAGCTGATTTCTGTTGTTTTAAACTTTGACTGAAGCCCATTTTTACAATTGAATTAGATATCTGTGGGATTGATGGAAAATATTTGCAAAGTGTTTTGTCCTTAGGGACAAGCTTTCTTATTGATGGAGGGACTAGCATTAATGTGCCTTTGTGTAAGACTTTAGTTTGGACCTACTTCTTTAATATTGACCTCAGAATCCATCATGCTAGACCCTCCTGTAGCTTTTACTTTAAGAATATTGGGCTTAATGAGTTTATAACAAACCAGGCAGCAGTCAGAGATGAGAAAGTACCTTTTGGCCATTTGAAATTTTCACCAGGAATCCTGGTAGCACTGAGTCCGCCCATTCCTTACTACTCAAAGCATTTGCAGACTGCAATACCAGTTTTAGTGTTTTACTTTAAGTTTTAAAGTATAGTGGCCCATGTATAAACTTTGGAATTAACAAACCTGGAGTTCAAATGCTGGTTCTGCCATTTACTAGCTGTGTGATCCTAAGAAGTTCATTTCACTTCCTTAAGCCTTGGCTTGCTTATTTGCAGTAAGGGGGTAACAATGGCAACCTTAACGCTTTGTTTTAAGGATCAGAATGAGTGAAAGTCGAGCTCCTGGTATGATGTCTAACACAGTCAGTGCTCAGTTTATGGTAGAAGTTGTTAGGATTACCTTTATCTTCTATTTCTCTACCATTCTTTTTTTTATTGATTTTAATTTATTGTGTCTACATAGATTCTAGTGTTGCCCCGGAATGCATCCCCCTCCCCCACATTCCCCTCAACATCTCCCTTGTCCCCCTCTCCATAGCGCCCTCCCCCCTTCCCTTCAGGTTTATCCCATCCTATCATCCCCTTTCCCTCTGTCCTCTTTTCCTCTAGTTCCTTTGATCCTTCCTCTGTCTCAGTTCTGTTCCTCAGTTCACATTGTTCATTGGATTCCTCAAATGAGTGAGGTCATATGATATTTTTCTTTTTCTGCCTGGCTTATTTCACTTAACTTAATAGTTTCCAGGTCCATCCATGTTGTCACAGAAAGTAAGATTTCCTTCTTTTTCATGGCCCCACAGTATTCCATTGTGTATATGTACCACTGCTTTTTAATCCACTCATCTACTGACAGACACTTGGGCTGTTTCCAGATCTTCGCTATTGTGAACAATGCTGCCATAAACATGGGGGTGCATTTCTTCTTTTGGATCAGTGATTTGGTGTTCTTAGGATATATTCCTAAAAGTGATTATTTATTTATTTATTTTTTACAGGGACAGAGAGAGAGTTAGACAGAGGGATAGATAGGGACAGACAGACAGGAACAGAGAGAGAGAGAGAGATGAGAAGCATCAATCATTAGTTTTTCATTGTGACACCTCAGTTGTTCATTGATTGCTCTCTCATATTATCCTTGACCGTGGGCCTTCAGCAGACCGAGTAACCCCTTGCTTGAGCCAGCGACTTTGGGTCCAAGCTGGTGAGCTTTTTGCTTAAGCCAGATGAGCCTGCGCTCAAGCTGGCGACCTTGAGATCTTGAACTTGGGTCCTCTGCATCCCAGTCCGATGCTCTATCCACTGCGCCACCGCCTAGTCAGGCAACCACTGTCTTTCTTGAACTTCAGATCTTTATCAGGGATATGTTTTCTTAGAAGTGAAGTAACATCCTTTAGAATTTTCTTTCTCACAGGTCTATTGGTGGGAAACTTACGTTTTTTACTTTAATTCTTTCAAGAAATTGACTTTAATTTTTCCTTGTTCTTGAAAGAAGTTTCTTTAGGTGTAAAAATCTAAGATTACAGTTATTTTATTCATGCATATTAAAGATACTGTTTTACCGTCATTTGCTTTTATTTTTCCTATTGTGATTGCTACCATGGGCATAATTGCCATCTGCATGCCTGCCGTTTCTTTCTACAATCTCTTTTTCTTTGGTGTTTTAAAGCTTCACTGATTTGTTTCAAGAAAAACATCTAAAAATAAAAAACCCCATCTTGATGTGAGGATTATTATCTTTCATCAATTCTGGAAAATTCTCAGCCATGTTTTCCTTGAAATAGTTTCTCCTTCTCCTTCTCTGTGTTAGTTCCTTCTGGAACTCCAATTGGACACAAGTTGGACCCTCTTATATGACTTTCTATGCCTGAAAGCTCTATTTTATATTTTTACCTCTTTGTCTTTCTGGGATGCATTCTGGCTCATAGTTTCAAAGTTGTCATTTGGCTTAAATACATAACACATTGCTATTTGTCATTTTGTATTGTGCAGTTCCAAAATTCAAGTATTTGTGGGATTGACTATATGTTTTACTGCTTTTCCTGGCTCTGCACTCATGGTACATTGTTTCTGTGCTTTGTACTTGTCTACTCTGAGCTGTTTGTTGTCCTTGGAACTTTATGAGACTTTTTTTTGAGGCCTGGGATGATGATGTTACTCCAGTAGGGATTTGTGTTTACATCTGCCATTTGCTTTGGTGTGTTGCTCACCCAGGCCTAAGTTTAAATTAAATTCTGTACTTGAGGTTTGTATATGTGATCACACAGTTAGTATGAATTTGGACGGACCACTGTGGTAGTGGATTTAAAAAAAATTCCTTCAGGCAATGCTGACAATGAAACAAGCAAGTTTACTTTATTTTCTTGATTTCTCATTTACTTTTCCATCGCAGGGTGTAGTTCAACCCTTCGACTTGGGTGGCCTTGGCGTGTTCCTCTCTTGTCTGCATCCTTGTAGCCTCGAGTGCCAAGGCTTCCTTTCCATTTAGTCTATTGCTTCCATTCAAATGTTTATTATCTTTTTTCTGGAACTACTGTAATTGTTACTTCGTGTTTTAATCTCCAAGTCTTCTGTCTTCACTCTCATTTTTACACTGCCATCAGAATGATCTTTCTAAGAAACTGAATGGATAATATATATAATGACCATACAGACAGAGAAGAAACACTTGGTATGCCAGGAACTTCACCGGCTCTCTGTAGATTGCAACTGGAGTCTCACCTCATTCATAGCAAAATCTCCAGCCACTTCCCTTACCCTGTGTATTTCATACTTCAGGCACACCAGCTTATTTATCATTTCTTGAAAAATCTTTAGTATCTTCTTGCCTTTGCACATGCTGTGATCTTATCTAAGACCCCTCTGCACTTCATGTTTGGAACTGTGCTGAGATGAGTGAGGTGTCTTTCTCCTGAATTTAAGGAGACGCTCTGTCAGATTTGTGTGAGTGCTATACTGACTGCTTCTGCCTAATGAACTTCCTAATGCAGTTGTCAAAGTCAAGCCCATTTGTTGCCTGTTTACCTTCCTAAAAATATGTAGATTGTGCTAAATACAATATCCCACGAGAACAGGACAGTGTCTGTTCAGCACTGTATTGCCAGTATCTAGAACAGTACCTAGCACATAGCAGGTGCTTAAAAAATATTTGATGAATGAATGAAGGAGTAGATTTCTGAGTTTCTTGATGGGGTAGAATAAGTCATATCTTCTGTTACCTGCCATCTTGTAATTCATTCATCCTTAAATGATGTTTGTTTGTTAGTTGAGTGAGTGGAAGGAGGGAATGTCTAGTCCTCTCCAGGCCTGAGGAGGTTCTGAGTCATCCTTACTTCTGTTACTAACATATTGTCTGCTTCCTTCCAGCTCCTTCCACTTCACGATTTATGGTCGGGTGTGGGTGCAGATGGGATGAGACCATCGAAGCTGGCTGGCAGTCAGATCACCCGGAAGATTCGAATACACACATGAATTCTTGAACCCCTCTCCCAGACACTCTGATTCCATTTTCTGAGGCAAAATTCAGGAATAATCTGCACTTTTCTTTTCTTTTTTTTTGTATTTTTCTGAAGCTGGAAACAGGGACAGATAGTCAGACAGACAACTGCATGCGCCTGACCGGGATCCACCGGGCACGCCCACCAGGGGCGACGCTCTGCCCACCAGGGGGCGATGCTCTGCCCCTCCAGGGCTTCGCTCTGCCGCGACCAGAGCCACTCTAGCGCCTGGGGCAGAGGCCAAGGAGCCATCCCCAGCGCCCGGGCCATCTTTGCTCCAATGGAGCCTTGGCTGCGGGAGGGGAAGAGAGAGACAGAGAGGAAGGGGGGGTAGAGGAGCAAATGGGCGCTTCTCCTATGTGCCCTGGCCGGGAATTGAACCCAGGTCCCCCGCACGCCAGGCTGACGCTCTACCGCTGAGCCAACCAGCCAGGGCCTAATCTGCACTTTTATAAGGGTCTCTAAGTGGTTCTGATCATCAGCCAGGTTTGGGTATCAAAACACTACAGCACAAATGGTCTCATTTTAATTTCTAGAGACTCAGACGAATTTCAAAAGGATAGTGATTGCCATAAAGATTTTAGAATCCCAAATTTTAAAAAATACTTACACATGCTAATGTGTCTTCAGCTGCCCTAAGACATCCTGAGAGTAGGGAGTAGGCAAAGGAGACACAGCCGTGAACATAGATAGTATTATGTGGTTCAAATCGGATCTCTATTTATTATCCATCTTCAGGAAGATTCTAACGCCATTCCAGTTGCTTCTCGTCCTAAATGGATGAACTGGAGAATGTTGACCAGTGAAGAAAAAAGAAAGGAGTGAAAAAGTTGAACTTAAAATAGTTCCTGCCTCTGCAGAAAATAACTTCCTCATCAGAGAATGAATTTCATAAATAACCGATGTAGCTGATGGAACATCTTAAATGCTGGAGGAAAAACATACACATTCAGCAAGAACCTCAAGTTGTTCCTCAGTCCTTCAGTGATGTTTAGATCTGAGAAGTGCATGGCAGGCATTTGGAAATAATGGATGTCACGGAGGCGTTATGTTCAATGACATTAAAAATGAATCTACTGCCTTAGAAATAAACACCTAACCTAAGCCATTAAGAATTCTCAGTGAGAGACAGAAATAGCTTCTGTAGTCCCTTTTGCTCTTTAATTTCTATTCCTACCATTTCATTATTCACCATTTCAGTGCAGTGCAGTCTGTCTATTTATTTAAAGTGTGATTCCAGACGACAGGCAACGGTCCCAGTGTTCTCTGTCTTGCACAACCCTTTCCGCCTCGAGAAACAGAAATTATATAACTTGTTTTCAATTGTGCAGACTAGGAGGATTCACATGCTTGATTTGGTGAGCTTCCAGGAAATAATTTCAAAGTGTTTATCTGAAGTTTATCCAGACTTTCTTGATCTAGAAGTTAGACAGGAAGCCTAGCAGGGAGTTGAGCGAAAGCAGGCTCTGAAAAGAGGGAACTTGGAGTGTTAAGAGAGGATTCTGAGCTTAGTGTTCACCTCTTGGAAAGCAAGAGGCCTGATTCTAGAGCTTTTGTGATTTCGAAGCTGTGTTAGTGTTAATATTTGCTACCATTTACTATTCTTCTTTGTTTTGGTTCCCGTTGTTGTGTAACAAACAAACCCAGTATTTCATGGTATAAACCAGTTTGGTTTGCTCCTGGGTTTGTGGGTAAGGAATCTGGAAGGGGCTCAGCTGGGTGGCTCTTAAGTGGGTTGTAGTCAGATGTTTGTCATCTGAAGACTTGACTGGGCTAGATGGCCAAGCTGGCTTGCTCATGGGGCTGGGAGTTTGTTAGCTGTCCACTGGGAACTTAGCTGGGGTTGTTGCTTGGGGTTTCTACATGTGGCTTCTCCATCTTGGTGAGCTAGTCAGAGTTGGTACATGGAGGCTGACTTCTCCCAGAGCAATCATCCCAAGAGAACCAGGCAGACTCTGTATAGTTTTTTCTGATATAGGGATCACTTCCCCTGGACTCTGTTTGTCAAAACAGTCATAAGTCTACCCAGACTCAGTGGGAGAAGACATATACCGATACTTTCAATGGAAGCAGTGAGAAGAAATTTGTTTCCATTAAAAAAAAGAAAAATAACCCATCAAACTCACATAATCACAGGCATTAAATAAAATCTCTCTCTTTCTCAGTTCTAAAAACACCCTATGAGGTGGGTGGTATTATTGTTTTACAGTTTCAGAAATCTGAGTTCAAAGAGGTTAAATAATCTGCTCTAGGTCACACAGCTAATACGTGGTTAAGGTGGTATGTGAACCTTTAACTGTCTATCTCAAAATGTCTACTTTTTTAAAAAAAGTTTTTATTTATTGATTTTAGCAAGAGAGGAAGACAGGGTGGGGGAGAGAGAATAAGAGAGAGACAGGAAGAGAGAGAAGACAGGAGCATTGAGCTGTTCCTTTATGTGCCCTGACTGGGGTTCAAACTGGGCCAACCTGTGCTTTGGGACGATTCTCCAATCCACTGAGCTATCTGGTCAGGGCTCCAAATGTCTACTGTTAAGTGGCGCAGTGTTTTAAAGGCTCAAACTTTGTCTCAAGTGTCAATTATTGCAGCTATTCTAGGCAACTGGATAATTTCACCCTGTCGAGAATGTTAGCACAGGAAGTGCCAGTTTGGGTATTCTGTCTGTTCGTTCAAAACAACGAGCATTCACTTAAAGATGTGGTCCTTTGCCCTCAGTTAGGGAAGTGTTTGCCGAGGATTTTGCTTCTTATCTGGAGATCCAGTCTGGGTGGTATCCCTCAGGTATTCCGGAACAAAGTGAGAATCCCGTGTAACCCTGAGGCACTGTTGGTGCTACAGTGACTACCCCGAGGGTGAATCGATGTGAACCAGACAGGACAGTTGCTGGAGGAGGGCCCTACAGCCAAGGTGTAAACTGGTCATTGGCTTTTTCCGTGTGAACCATGCCAGGTACCCATGTGGACAGATATGACGAGTGGACAAATGGAACCACAGAGTGTTTTTGAAGCAGATGCTATTCTGTGGGACCTGGAGATAGGCAGGCCCAGGCAGAGAGGAGAAGACAGCAGAGCTGGATCCCCAGAGGTGGTAAGCAAGCAGGTACGGGGAGGGCACCCCAGAGCTCCTGGTGGGGGTGCAGCACATGGGGGAGGGCACCCCGGAGCTCCTGGTGGGGGTGCAGCACACGGGGGAGGGCACCCCGGAGTTCCTGGTGGGGGTGCAGCACACGGGGGAGGGCTCCCCAGAGCTCCTGGTGGGGGTGCAGTACACGGGGGAGGGCACCCCAGAGCTCGTGGTGGGGGTGCAGCACACGGGGGAGGGCTCCCCAGAGCTCCTGGTGGGGGTGCAGCACACGGGGGAGGGCTCCCCAGAGCTCCTGGTGGGGGCGCAGCACACGGGGGAGGGCTCCCCAGAGCTCCTGGTGGGGGTGCAGCACACGGAGGAGGGCTCCCCAGAGCTCCTGGTGGGGGTGCAGCACACGGGGGAGGGCTCCCCAGAGCTCCTGGTGGGGGTACAGCACAGAGGCTGCAGAGCAAAGACCTTGGGGGTGTAACTCCTTTTCTCCCTCAATTTCGTTCTCTCTTCTCTCCATGGGTATTTATGGAATATTTGTAAATAGTGTTCTGGACCCTGGAGATTAGAGTGATGAACCATGCAGACATCTTTATCTTCATGGAGCTTACAGTCTAGGTGGGGAGGGGGCAGAGCCATTAAATTAATAATTTCACAAATAATTGCCTAATTTCCATAGTGCTAAGTTTTGTCAGAGACTTCCAGTTGCCTCTTCCCCCTCTACTCTCCTTTCCTTTTTAGTAATGGAGTCTCCTGGAATCATAGCTGGGCATGTGGCTATAAACTACATTTCCCAGTCTTCCTTGCATCTAAGAGTGGCCATGTGAGCCACTTTAGGCTAATAAAAGTGATGAATGTCACTTCCATGACCCAGAGCAGGTAAATGGTAATCATTTGAGCTGATACATTGGACTTAGAGATGGAAGTTATTCATTAAAGGTGAACTTGCCAGTTTCTTTCCCCTATTTTATTATAACAGATTAGCTTTTACCCGATGACAGTGCTAATTATAAAGTATGGTGTGAGATGAGATTCCACTGCACACCTATTAGAATGGCCGAAGTCCAGAACATTAACAGCACCAAATGCTGATGAAGATGTAGAGCAAAAAACAAAACAAAACAAAACAACCCTTCTCATTCATTACTGGTGGGAACGCAATGTGGTATAGCCACTTTGGAAGACAGTTTGGTCGTTTCTTACAAAAGTAAACATACTCTTACCATATGATCAGAAAATGGCACTTCTTGGATTTGAAAACCTATATCCACACACAGACTTGCCCATCGACGTCCGTAGCAGCTTTATTTTAAATTCACAGAAGTTGGAAACAACCAAGATGTCCTTCAGTAAGTGAATGGGTAAATAAACTCTGGTATATCCAGGCAATGGAATATTATTCAGTGCTAAAAAGAAATGAGCTATCAAGCTATGAAAAGACATGGAAGGAACCAATACACATTCCTAAGTGAAAGAGGTCAATCTGGAAAGGCTACGTACTATAGGATTCCAATTATTTGACGTTCTGGAAAAGGCAGAACTCTGGAGACAGTGAAAAGATCAGTGGTAGCCCTGGCTGGTTAGCTCACCAGTAGAGCATCGGCCTGGCGTGTGGAAGTCCCGGGTTCGATTCCCAGTCAGGGCACACAGGAGAAGCGCCCATCTGCTTCTCCATGCTTCACCTTCAGCTTTCTCTCTATCTCTCTCTTCCCCTCCAGCTGCCAAGGCTCCATTGGAGCAAAGTTGGCCTGGGCACTGAGGATGGCTCCAGGGCCTCCACCTCAGGTGCTAGAATGGCTCTGGTTGCAACAGAGCAGCGCCCTAGATGGGTAGAGCATCGCCCCCTGGTGGGTATGCTGGGTGGATCCCTGTCGGGCGCATGCGGAAGTCTCTCTGACTGCCTCCTCCACTTCTCACTCAGAAAAATACAAAAATAATAATAATAATAATAATAATAATAATAATAATAATCAGTGATCTCCAGGGCTAGGGAAGAGGGAGGGATGGAGCACAGAGGATTTTTAGGGCAATGAAACTGTTTTATCTGATACCATAACGATGGATATATGCTATCATACCCTTGTGCAACTCCATAGAAGGTACCGCAGCACCAAGAGTGAACCTTAATGTAAAGCAGACTTTGGGTGATAATGATGTGTCAGTGTGGGTTTATCAATTGTAAAAAATGTACCTCTCTGGTGGGGGATGTTGACGATAAAGAAGGCCATCATGTGTGGGGGCAGAAGATATATGAGAAATCTCTATATCTTCTGCTCAATTTTGCTGTGAATGTGAAACTGCTCTAAAACATAAAATATATTAAAAAAAGTATAGTGTGCTATACGGACATTTGACTGGGCAGGCTGTGTGATTAAGGGTTAGTTAGCATAAGTAGATTCTGTCCTCTGGTGGAGAGAAATAGAACAAGTTGGCAAAATAAGCAGAGCATGGTTTGTCATTGTTTCTTTCACTGGTTGCCTTAAAGATGTTCTCTGGCTAAAACCCTTTTCTCGCAGACCAAAAGAACCAGCATTTGGGTTGCCAGATAAAATACAGGATGCCTAGTTCAGTTGGAGTTTCAGACAAACAATGAATACTTTTTTAGTATAAATGTTCCATGCGATATTTGGGGCATACTTATACTATATTTTTTCTCCTTTGTTTATCTGAGTTCAAATTTAACTGGGCATCCTGTTTTTTTTATTGGCTAAGTCTGGCAACCCTAGCTTGGACTTGAGTCCGTGTGGGACTGGAGCAGCTAAACTTTTTCTTCTTAAGATTTAGTTGTCTTTATATCCACAATGCTTGGCACTTAGTAGTAGCTTAATAAAGAGTTTCAGCCTCTGAGATGAATAATGCTAAGTCACTCAAGAGCACCTGAAAGGGGAACTAACGAAGGGTCAAAATAATGTACTCTTTCAATGGCTTTAATACGCCCTGGTCAATGATGCTTAGTTTAGACTCATCCCTGCTTTGTGGAATTATCTGTCCATCCCAATGATCTTGAAAAATGGATTGGAATTTCAATAATGCTTATATCCTCCAATATGATTTGGGGAATAGAGGATTACATAAACAGTCTTATAGATGATGAAAGCATAATCCTTTTAACTCCTTCAATTTAAAAGTTGTATACATTTGGAAACATGGAAATCTTTGAAAAATATACCACTTGATTTTCTGCCTTCTTATGCAAAATGAATGCTGCATCAGGCAAATTGTTGACTTGAGATCAAAGTTCATGATGGTTGAAGGAGGTTATCTAGAGGAGATGACTTCCCATTGACCTTTGACCTGGACACGGGAAATTGAAGGCTCCTCAGCCCCTTGCCCTATCTGAGGGATGTAAGTTCTGACCAACGTCCCCACAATGGGAGCTGTTTCCAAGGATGCAGCGTTGAGAGAGCAGTGTGTGGTGAGACCATCTGGACAGTGTATGTGACCGTACCCAGGTAAGGCCTCTGCATAAACTTTATGTTTCTGGTGGGGAGATCTGCTTTTCTTCTTCTTCTTCTTCTTCTTCTTTTTTTGTTTGTTTTTTTGTATTTTTCTGAAGCTAGAAACGGGGAGAGACAGTCAGACAGACTCCCGCATGCGCCCGACCGGGATCCACCCGACACGCCCACCAGGGGGCGATGCTCTGCCCACCGGGGGGCGATGCTCTGCCCCTCCAGGGCGTCGCTCTATTGCGACCAGAGCCACTCTAGCGCCTGGGGCAGAGGCCAAGGAGCCATCCCCAGCGCCCAGGCCATCTTTGCTCCAATGGAGCCTCGCTGCGGGAGGGGAAGAGAAAGACAGAGAGGAAGGAGAGGGGGAGGGGTGGAGAAGCAGATGGATGCTAAGGAGATCTGCTCTTCTTGCAGCTGCTGAAGATAAGCCTTGTAGTATCTTTGCTTATTGGAACCATCACCTCCCAGGCTGAAGTGGCCTGCCTTTTTCTTCGGTGTCTCCTTGCCCTCCGTGTGTGAAGGCCAGTGTATAAACCAACAATAATGTGTGGCTCTTTTTCACCCATGAAGCCTCCACTCTACGTCCTCTGTCCCTGAACTCTCCAGGCCAAAGTTATCATCACTTGAAATGGATTCGCCCCAGAATCTACAACTTAGACTATTTCTCTTTACCCTTTCTTTGCATCCTCATTGTGACTTCTTCACCTTGGACCCTTTGCGGCTTTACTAGCCCATTACTGTACCAAGTCGGCCATTGTACTAACATCACAAGTCCCAGGCTTGGCTTTGCTGGAAAAAGACACGAGGACACACACGTGGTCACATCACAAATGGTTGTTTCCTGTGCTCTGGGGAGCTTGCTGGTCCAGCAGTCTTCCATCAACATCTTCTTGATGTCATAGTGTATGATCTCCATAGGCTTTTCCAGACTGTTTCTTTTTCTTTTTCTTTTTTCTTGTATTTTTTCTGAAGCTGGAAACGAGGATAGACAGACAGACTCCCGCATGCGCCCGACCGGGATCCACCCGGCACGCCCACCAGGGGGTGACGCTCTGCCCACCAGGGGGTGATGCTCTGCCCCTCCGGGGCGTCGCTCTGCCGCGATCAGAGCCACTCTAGCGCCTGGGGCAGAGGCCAAGGAGCCATCCCCAGCGCCTGGGCCATCTTTGCTCCAATGGAGCCTCACTGCGGGAGGGGAAGAGAGAGACAGAGAGGAAGGAGAGGGGGAGGGGTGGAGAAGCAGATGGGCACTTTTCCTGTGTGCCCTGGCCGGGAATCGAACCCAGGACTTCTGCACACCAGGCCGACGCTCTACCACTGAGCCAACCGGCCAGGGCCTCCAGACTGTTTCTAATTTGTATAGTCATCTAGCAAAACTTTGGCCTGACCCTCTTCTCTTTTCATTCTCCCACCGAGAACTACGACTCCTGGCATCAACGGCCCCTTCTGAGCAAATGACCCTTACATTTTCCATCATTGGCCTCAATCGCTCTTCTAAGATGCTAACTCATTTCCACCATATCTCTTTCTATCCCCAATCAGCTACTTCTCTTCCCAATTTCTGTTATTGATGTGTTGAATGGGCAGCACTTGGAGAGTATAAACTTAAAACTTAGTTTCATCACTTGCTGTTTCTTTTAACCCGGTCCGAAAGGGTGGTCTGTTTTCTGTCAGGAAGTTAAGGGAGATTGAAGACTTTTTTTTATTCATTCTTAGATACTAAAAAGCCCTATGTTACAACAGTCACTTTTGATACAGAATTAGAATATCTAGTTGTTAATACATCAGTTTCCATTCACGTCCTCCCCAGTAAGGGCTGGCTCTAGGTGGGCCGTGCGCCTCTGGGGCGGAGGTTATGATCAGCTGCTTTTCTCATGGATCTTCTCCTAGACGCCTCAGCCACAGCTCCTGAAACCACCCGCGATGAAGAAGCCTGGGAAGGAGAAGTAAGAGAATGGGAGTATTCTTACGTCATAGGCACCGCCAGGAGACGACTTCATGCTTTCTGGGTGGGGAGATGTTTAAAGTTGGACTTTTTCTTGAGGGCGCTTCTATAGTTCTTTTTTTTTCTTTTTTTTCTGAAGCTGGAAACGGGGAGAGACAGACAGACTCCCGCATGCGCCCGACCGGGATCCACCCTGCACGCCCACCAGGGGCGACGCTCTGCCCACCAGGGGGCGATGCTCTGCCCCTCTGAGGCGTTGCTCTGCCACGACCAGAGCCACTCTAGTGCCTGGGGCAGAGGCCAAGGAGCCATCCCCAGCGCCCGGGCCATCTTTGTTCCAATGGAGCCTTGGCTGCGGGAGGGGAAGAGAGAGACAGAGAGGAAGGGGGGGGGGTGGAGAAGCAAATGGGTGCTTCTCCTATGTGCCCTGGCTGGGAATCGAACCCCGGTCCCCCGCACGCCAAGCCGATGCTCTACCACTGAGCCAACCGGCCAGGTATAGTTCTTGAAGATCCCATTCTGGGACCCTCTGTTACCCCGTGATGTGAACGGTGCCTCTCCTCCATTGGCAGCTGCTGGTCCCCTCTTAACTGTGCCTCCCTGGTGCACTGGCCAACCTACTGCCACTGGGCTCCTTTGGCCTATAAAGCCATCCTCTAGGACAGGATCCCTCTTATGACAACCTCAGATCACATGCCTGCTGCAGATTTCACTTCTTTATTTATTTATTATTTTGTGTGACACAGAGAGAGGGACAGATAGGGATAGACAGACAGGAAGGGAGAGAGATGAGAAACATCAATACTTTGTTGTGGCTCCTTAGTTGTTTGTTGATTGCTTTCTCATATGTGCCTTGACCGGGGGGGGGGGGGGAGATACAGCAGAGTTAGTAACCCTTTGCTCAAGCCAGGGACCTTGGGCTTCAAGCTAGTGACATTTGGGCTCAAGCCAGCAACCCTGCGCTCAAGCCGGTGACCTTGGGATTTTGAACCTGGGTCCTCTGTCTCTGTATCCCAGTCCAACGCTCTGTCCACTATGCCACTGCCTGATCAGGCACATTTCACTTCTGGTCCCCAGGATTCATCTATCTTTGCTCTGAGGAAGTTCAGTCACTCTCTAGTTATGAGGCTACTCTGTAGCCGCAGGAACGCTTGGTTTTCTCAGGTGGAATCAGAAACCTGGGCCCTGTGTCTTTCACTGGCCAGGACCCCATATCAAACTCTCTGAGTGACGTGCTGGAAGCCCCTCTCACTGGGCTTAGTGTGAAGGGGAAGGGCTCCTGTACCTTCCCTTAGGTGGGTGTTTGTGTTACTCACAGCAGAGTTCTTTTCATTTCCTTCAAATCAATTCACACTAAGTCTTCTCATATTTCTATCTCTTGAATCCTTTGTATTCTTGATCTGAAAGAAGATCACTGAAAGCTGTCTAACTGATTATTCAGTGTTTTCTTTGAAAATTTGTGTCTCGTGGGTCTGTGTCACACATCTCCCTTTGACTTCTGCTATTCTTATAGCTCAGGGCCTCAGTCAAAACTTCTCATTTAACATCCAGTTTCACATGCTTTTACGGCGATGCTGGTTTGAAATCCAAATCATCTTTGAGTCACCCTTCTTTCTTAACTCCCACATTCAATTAATGAATTCTACTGATGTTACCTCTCGATCCCCTTTTCCCTCTTTTCATCGCCAATACTTGACTTTGGCTTTTGTTACCTCTTGCACATTGTCTAGTGGAGAGGTGGCAGTGTGGCCTGGTGGGTAAGTCTTTGTGCTCTGGACCTTGGCTAATTGGGTCTGAATTCCAGCTCTACCAATTTTTAGCTGAGTAGCAATGTTGGCTAACATTACTGATTTTTCTCTTAACTTGTTTTCTCATTTGAAGAAATGGAGATAATTACTTCATAGGGCTGTATGAGGATTACACATGAAAATGTATAGAGCCTTTTACATAATAAAGGCTCGATAAATGTTAGGGAATGTGATTTTTTATTAAAGTTGTCTTTGAATTGTTGTCTTCATGTTTAGTGTAACTCTAACTCCTTCAGTTCTACTTAGATCCTACTACCTATGGTGGATGTTTGCAAAATTGCCAGCAAAATTCCTCTCTCTGTCTCTAAGCTGTGAGTGGGACTCTGCCAGGCTGGCTCTGAGTTTGGCTATGTGACCTTTTTTGGCCAGTGAATCATAGGCAGACGTGCCCTAAGCAAAGACTTAATGAAAGTATGTGCTTATTGGTGTTTGTCCTCTTCTGCTCCCATGGGAAATAGATTGGCCAGTCCGATGGAGACACATAGTTTGGTGCATACTCAAGTCATCTGACTACCAGTGCCAACCACTAGAGTGAGGCGAGTCTGCACTGATCAGCGCATACAGCCGACTGCAGCCACAAGAGTGAGCGTAGGCAAGGAGAGTGGAATTGCCCAGTGGAGTGCAGCCCATGTGGCCAGCTCACTGAGTTTTGAGCTGATAAATTATTGCTGTTGTAAGCCATTATATTTTGGGGTGGTTTGTTACATAGCAACTCTGGAGCAGGATTGGCCCTCAGGGTTATCTGCCACTGAGGCAATGGGACTTCTTAGACCCACTTCTTGAATGGTTTAATTTTAAGGACTCCTTTTAGACTTCTTGGCTCTCTTTCCTTAAATAAGGTGAACAGTGGCCACTGCCTCCTGAGATCAACGTGCCTCGCTTTAGAATGGCTTCCCTTACAACCTTTTGCTGCTTCCAATCTGCTGTGGGGTTAAAAGATATAATTTCTCATCTTCTTAGAATTAGGTTTAGATTAAGAATCAGCAAACTTTTATATAAAAACCAAATTCAGTGGCACCTTGAGATACGAACAGACCAACATACAATTTTTTTTTTTTTAAAGATACGAGCTGCGACTCAGTCTGTATTTTTGTTCAAGACCCAAGTGAAATTCTGAGATACGAGTTGTGATTTGGGAAGCTGCCGCTAGTTGGCATGTTGGCGCATGGGTCCAGTATTGGCAGTTTGATATATGAGTTGACTGAGTTACGAGCTCGGTTACAGAATGAATTAAATTCGTATCTCAAGGTACCACTTTAGTAAGTTTTTGTGGGCCATGCAGTTTTTGTTGCAAGTACTCTGCTGTTGTAGTGCAATGGCAGCCATGGACTATATGAGAACAGGTGAGCATAACTGTCTTTCAATAAAACTTTATTTACAAAAACAAGTGGCAGGCTGAATTTGTCCACAGGTTCTAGTTTACTGACTGCTGTCCAAATTAAGTTCACTTTCAGACATGCAGAGTCTCAAGCATTTTATTTCTAATGTATAATTTCTTAAGATGGTATACCAAAAGGTGAGATTAAACCAAAAAATGAGATCCAGAAAATGTGGGGCTTAACATAGCAGATAAAGAAGGGAATTTCTAGTTTTACAAAGGAAGAGGTTCTGAGACAATAGGTGTGCAATATAGATATAAAGAGCAAACAGCACACTTTGGAGCAGGAAGATATGGAAGACTTTAGGAAGGAAGTTTCTGGAGAAAATAAAATGGAACTTACAGTTAGTCATAGGCTATGTAGAAAATAGTATTAGTAGAGGTTTTATAAATTTATTGGGGATCTTGAGGGAGAATTAATGATAGGTATATAGAAAATTCAAAATGAAAAATAAGCCAATTATTAGCTCCTGGAAAACTCTGAAAGGAACTGTAGAACAAATAATTGGCTCAGTAGAAATCAATATCCATATAACCCTAATAAAATAAACCATGAATGTTAATTTAACCATATATTGATTGTAACTATATTATATTAGAGGAAGGAAAGGAATGAGGTATATAAAAAAGATTTGCAAGTCAAGAAAATTGAAAGCTAAAATTGGTATCAACCGTAACAGGTAGTCAATAGATAATAACTGAAACATATGAATTCAGAGATGGAAGCAGGAGCATATCACTTGAGAACATGGAGCTAAATCTCAGAAGAAAGAGATGAAAGTATTTAAAGTGTTTCTTTGGAACGCAGGACTACAAATCGACAAGGTAGGACAGTTGTCTCCTGCTTTATTTTTATTTTGAAGCCTATGTTTGATAACTGATATCTGTATCATCTGTTGATCTATTTCTAGTGTCTGTTTTTGTTTTCCCTTGGACCTGTGTGTTGGCAAGCATGGACATTTTTTGATTAATTGCCAGATATTGTGTATGAAAAATTCTAGCTGCTTGGGAGATACTACCTTTACCAAAAATTTTTAAAAAATAATTTTTATCAGGCAGTTAAAGTAGGGATATATTGCTTGAATTGTCAGTGTTGAGTTGAGATTGGGTTTTAGTTTTTGTAAGGCCTGGTCTTCTTCAGTTTAACTTTTGCTCTTAAGGCATCATCCTTTAGAGACCCTCATTAAATCCAGGGATGTTTTCTTGAGCCCCCACCCCACCTTGATAGTTGTGAATTCCAGGTTTTCTCTCCCCAGTGTTGTGAGATGGTGAATAGCTTGTTTTTCTCACTTTCTTACAAGTTTTTCCTGGGAGAATTTTCTTAATAAATAACTTGTTCTTCAATTCTTGGCTCAGGTTCGCTCTTTAGGAGAACCTAAGCTAAGACAACATCTAATAATAAAGCAAAATTTGATGGATAGACAAAAATAAGACTTAGGGATAAGTGAATCCATCTCTCAATTATACACAGGCCAAGACAGCCCACACATTCCTGTTTCATCCTGAGGACTATAAAAAACTAATCTTTCTTTTATTTTACTTTTGTGATTTATTTCATAGCTGCTCATTTATTTCGGGTTAAGTCGAAGTTGGGAAAGAAATAAAGGAAGAAAAGCAGACTTAGAGCCACGGTCAGATACTTTGGTTTCTGTTTGGCTCGGCTTTAAACTGTTACGAGAAAGCCACGGTTAGGCCCTTCCATCCGGGCGTTCTTCTAAAGAGACCGACTCCCAAACCTTTAAACTTCTTGTTCACAATCTCCCAACCTATTTTGCACATCTGGAATTTGCTTATACAGTACATTGGAGAAATTTTTTCCCCTCGCTTGGCCCTAGGGCCTAGCTTATCTGCCACAATCTATAGGTTGTAGGACTTGGCTGAGCATAATCTTGAAACAATCCTTGTATTCCTTTAAATTCTGGAACGTTCTCTGTATTATCCTTAGAGATAAAGTAATTTTAGTGACAATTTTACCCCCGCTTTAATTGTTTTTTAATTTTAACTTTTATTTTTTTAAATTAACTTTTAGAGAGAGAGGAAGGAAAAGAGAGAGAGAGAGACAGAGAGAGAGAGAGAGAGAGAGGGAGGGAGAAGAACATTGATCTGTTCCTGTATATGCCCTGACCAGGGATTGAACGGGCAAACTCTGTGCTTTGGGACAATGCTCTAACCAACCGAGCTATCTGGCCAGGGCTCCACTTCCATTTTGACTTCAAGAAAAGTTAAATAATTCCCCTGAAGAGCCCCTAATCCACATTCAAGGAGATTTAGTGTAGAAAATCAGTAAAAGCGATTTAAAATAGATTTTGCCCAGAAAAATATGGACTAGTTTGCTGTGCAAAAATCTTACACTTAGATGGGCTTTTTACAAAATCAATGCTTCACAGTTTATAGGGATCGCTTATTTATAGTCTTAAAACAAGTTGGCCCTGGCCGGTTGGTTCAGCGGTAGAGTGTCGGCCTGGCGTGCGGGGGACCCAGGTTCGATTCCCGGCCAGGGCACATAGGAGAAGCGCCCATTTGCTTCTCCACCCCCCCCTCCTTCCTCTCTGTCTCTCTCTTCCCCTCCCGCATCCAAGGCTCCATTGGAGCAAAGATGGCCTGGGCGCTGGGGATGGCTCCTTGGCCTCTGCCCCAGGCGCTAGAGTGGCTCTGGTCATGGCAGAGCGACGCCCAGAGGGGCAGAGCATCGCCCCCTGGTGGGCAGAGCGTCGCCCCTGGTGGGCGTGCCGGGTGGATCCTGGTCGGGCGCATGCGGGAGTCTGTCTGACTGTCTCTACCCGTTTCCAGTTTCAGAAAAATACAAAAAGAAAGAAAAAAAAAAAAAAACCAACAAGTTATTTCTGAAACCGTTATGCAGATGAGGAAACTTGGTTCAGAGAATTCCCCAGGCATTTACAGGTAGAAAAGCCAAGTATAGAGCCCAAGGTTGACTGACATTTAACCCAACTCTTTCTCCCACTTCATAAGCTACTGTGGAGGCGGTGTTGCAGATGTAGTGGCTGGAACCTGGGCTTTGCAATCAGTCTGCGTGGCTTTAAATGTCACTTCCACTTCTCACTAAACATGGGGCCATGGGGAAATTACCTGGACTTTCTAAACTGATTTTTCTAACCTTTAAATTAAGATGTATGTAAAATTTATATGTAAGAGAAAGGGTAAAGACCAGGCAAGAGATTTCAAAGATGTTGGAGATAGAGGGGTATGTATCCTACCTGCTAGTAAGACTATTTATGAAATTATTGTATTTAAGTGGTATAATATTGGTCTAGAGATAGACAACCAAACTGAAATAGAACTTTTAAAGACAACTAGGGAAATTGCGCTATGGCCTGATTTAATACCAAAGTTATTGGTAATTTTGTTAGGTGTGATAATATAAATATAAATGTATGTAGGCAATGCTTACATTGCTAAAGAAATTCCTATTGCATGAAATATGTAACAGTGAAATGATATGATGCCTGCAATTTAAAACACTTCAACAACAAAGAAGCTGGTTAGGCAAATGTGGTAAAATCTTGATAATTACTGAATATTGGTGATGGATTCAAGGGAGTTTGCTGTATTACTTCCCCTGCTTTTATGTTTGAAAACGTTAGTACTAAAACGAGAATCTATCCACAATTTGACCGTATCTTCATACCTTGCAGTTCTATTATCCTGGTCCAAGTCACCATCCTCTCTCTTGCAATCATCTCCACACATTGCCCTGTTCTACCCTTACTTCCCCAGAGTCTAATCGCAGTATAGTAGCTAGAGACCTTTAAAGTTAAGTCAAACCCTCCAGTGGCTCCTATCTCAAAGTAATAGCCAAAGTCCCTTCGAAGCCCTACCTGCCCTTCACCTTCTGGCCACCCGCACGCTCCCATGTATCTCCCCTGCCCTTCCTCCCATTGTCCTCTCCTGGCTCACAGTTGGGACTCATCCAGCATGCTCTCATTTGAGGGCCTTTGCACATCCTGTCTCCTTTTTTTTTTTTTTTTTTTTTGTGTCTGAAGCTGGAAATGGGGAGAGACAGTCAGACAGACTCCCGCATGCACCCCACCAGGATCCACCCGGCACGCCCACCAGGGGGCGACGCTCTGCCCACCAGGGGGCGATGCTCTGCCCCTCCGGGGCGTCGCTCTGCTGCGACCAGAGCCACTCTAGCACCTGGGGCAGAGGCCAAGGAGCCATCCCCAGCGCCCGGGCCATCCTTGCTCCAATGGAGCCTCGCTGCGGGAGGGGAAGAGAGAGACAGAGAGGAAGGAGAGGGGGAGGGGTGGAGAAGCAGATGGGCGCCTCTCCTGTGTGCCCTGGCCGGGAATCGAACCCGGGACTTCTGCACGCCAGGCCGACGCTCTACCACTGAGCCAACCGGCCAGGGCCCCTGTCTCCTTTTTCAGGCTAGCTTTCCTACAGGATGTCAGTGTGGCTCCCTCTCTCACCTCCCCTGATCTTTACTAAGGTGTCACCTTCTCAACGAGGCCCACCAAGATCATTGTATCTAAAACCAGGTTTTGTCCTCTATTCCTGAGTATACACTCTTCCCTTTTCCTGTGTTAATTTTGCTTTTCATAGTGCTTCATTTGACATGTTGTCTGTTTTGCCTATTTATTTTCTTTTATTGACTGTTTTCACCTTCAAGAATGAGAACAAAGATATTTTTGGTCTGTTTTGTTCTTGGCTTTAGTCTCAGTGCTTAGAACAGTGTCTGGCACCTCTGAGGTGCTCATATTTAAAAAATATGTTGGTTGAATCTCATTTATTTTTTCATCATTAATGCAAAGTAGTACTGCATAGGCCTCTTGATCTAGAGTGGCTTGGTTTGAATTTCAGGTATGTCATTTGCTAGCTAGAAATGTGACCTTGGCAAAGCCAATTCTCTCTCAACCTCAATTTGCTAATCTCTGAAGTAGAGAGAACAGTCATTGCTTCTAGAGCTCGTGATTATTACTAGCATGAAAATGAAAATTACTATCCAAGTATTTAAAATCATTACTAACCACTTTTATGGTGATGCTTATCATTTATTGAACACATAATATGCTCCAGGCACTCTTCTTAAAGTTGAATGAAAATAGTATATGTATAAAAATTCATTTAATCAGACCAATCACCGTATGAGTTGAGCTTATTTATTTTATTTTATGTTTTAGTTTACAGATGAGTAAACTGAGACTCAGGGGAGTTAAAGGAGGTTTGTCCAAGGTCACTGAACCAGTCAGTATGTGGCAGATTAGATATTTTACTTAGAGAGGATCTAACTTTAATTTTGCTTTTATGTGACACAGATGAGTTTATTACATCCGGGTTTTTATGCTTCTGAAAGACCCGTATTTACCCTCTAGCTAGCATGTTGCTGCTATTTATTGCTTTCACTAAAAAACAACTCGAGGGTCTTAGACAGCATTAAAGTGACAAGGCTTTGCTCCTAAAGCCACAGAACTAGTTCTGATGCATGAACGTTTGAAGAGAAGAGAAGGTCAGGGATGGAACGGTGACAAAGCTTCCTTTGGGTAATTCTTTTTAGAGTATATTTACTCACTCTCTGATGGCAAGGACAGAGAAGTTCAGGGCCAGAGCTGCTTCTCTAAAAAGGTATGTTCTGTTCTAGAAAATGCCACGATCGTTCTCATTTTGCAAGAACCAGATTTCAGTTTTAACTGTGCAGGTGCATTTTGAAGTTTGGAAAGTATCAGCGACTTTGTTCTGACTGTGGCTGAAGACTATCATTTATAAAGATCAGGTTCCTTCACTGCTGTTGCCTTTCCCATCATATGGCTAAGAATCAGGCTATTGAAGATAATAAGAAATACGCAAGAGACTGCCAAACCCAGGGAGGCCTCACTTTTTCCTGTCCAAACACTCTCTACTGGAGTGGCCATCTTGCTCAGGGAGAGAAAGCAAATTAAAATCATGCTTCTACCGAGAACAACTTTTTGCTTCCTGGCAGGTAGGTGGGGAAGGGGTGAATAACAGGCAAAGAGAAGAACCATGGGTAGGAGGAAGGAATTTGCAGAAATGGAATTACAGGTTAATTTTACTCAACTTAAACACAAGGGGAGATTATATCAGAAGGCACACATGCCCCGGAGAGGATGCCCAGAGTGAGGCCATGGCTCAGAAACCAGAGCCAGGGCCTGTTTGTTTTTTTTTGTTTGTTTGTTTTTTGTATTTTTCTGAAGCTGGAAACGGGGAGAGACAGTCAGACAGACTGCTGCATGCGCCCGACCGGGATCCACCCGGCACGCCCACCAGGGGCGACGCTCTGCCCACCAGGGGGCGATGCTCTGCCCCTCCGGGGCGTCGTTCTGTTGCGACCAGAGCCACTCTAGCGCCTGGGGCAGAGGCCAAGGAGCCATCCCCAGCACCCGGGCCATCTTTGCTCCAATGGAGCCTCACTGCGGGAGGGGAAGAGAGAGACAGAGAGGAAGGAGAGGGGGAGGGGTGGAGAAGCAGATGGGTGCTTCTCCTGTGTGCCCTGGCCGGGAATCGAACCCGGGACTTCTGCACGCCAGGCCGACGCTCTACCACTGAGCCAACCGGCTAGGGCCAGAACCAGGGCCTTAACTGCCACCAGGGCCTGTGTTTCTGTGTCTCTTCGGCTGACTTCCCCCACACAGCTGGATTTCACACCTCCCTCCATGCCTTCACCTCCGGAGGGGGTACATTCTCCCTGGCTTTATTGGGATATGATGGACACATAATACAGTGTAAGTCTTAGGTACACAATATGATGATGCGATGCACATTTAGAGTGAAATGATTACTAGAATAAAGTTAGTTAATACATCCATCACCCAATTAATGTTTTTCTTCTTTTGTGGTGGGAACATTTAAGATCTACTCTCTTAGCAACTTTCGAGTATGTAATACAGTATCATTAGCTGTATTACAGTAGCTACCATGCTGTACATTCCCAGAACTTACTTAGTTTATAACTGGGAGGGAGGTGTGTAGACTGGCTCTGGAGGCCAGGTGGGTGTGTTCTCTGCTGGGCCCTGGGCATGCTGGGCTGGTCCCTGACCATGACTGGGTGGGCTGGAGCTTAGTATGGGCCCTTTAAGGATCTCTGTGGACAGAGACATGAGTGTCTCCTGCCTGGCCCCTATTCCAGCGGCCTGCTTGTGGGCTGTGGCTGAAAGGGGCCTGGAGTGGAGTAATAGGACCATTTCATGATCTCCAAGGTTGCGGTTAGAAGTGTCTCCCGTTGGGATATCGGCCCCTCAGGATACTGACAGCCCAGCAGATGGTGGCTTTAAGGAAGTCAGAGCCACCCTTTGGAAATTCTAGGATCTGAGGGTGACAGGAGTTTTTCCCGCCTTGCCCTGTGCCAGCAGCCAGCTCACAGACCATAGTGGGAGGGAGTGATGCCCAGGAGAGGGCCCTTTCAGAATCTACCTGACCAATTTTGGCAAGCTTACCTCCAGGGGCTCCTGGACCATGGCTGAGAGGGGCGGGGCCAGTTCACAGACCACGTCAGGTTTGCAGTCAGCACCAAGGTCTGTGTGCCTACTGCCTGATGGATGGGTGGGTGGGACTCCTCCAGTGTGCTTGGCATTATGGTGCTGGGGGAAGGGTCAAGCCAAACGTGGCTGTGACTATCCTCATGGGTACGGAGCTATTTTTGGGTCTGTAGCTGAGACCTGAGACACACCAGTGTCTCCTGGTGGGTCCCTATGCCAGGAGGACTGTTTGCTGACTGTGGCTGAGACAGGCTGGAGCCCAGTTACTGGGCCTTTTAAGCATCTATATTTAGATCCAGTTTGGTAGGTTTATCTCAAGGGCTCCTTGACCGTGGCTGAGTGGGGCTAGACCCAGTTCATGGACTGCTTCAAGGTCAACAGCCAGGGCTGAGGCCTGTGTATCTATTACCACACACTTGGGTGGGCATGATTCTTTCCTGGTTCCTTGGCACATGGTGCTGGTAACAGACGCAGAGCCAAATGGGGTGGTAGCCAAGTCTTCAGAGGACTGGTGAGTCAGCAGCCTGGATGCGTGCCTACTTTCATTTATTCATTATAGAGAGGGGAGAGAGAGAGAGAGAGAAGGGGAGGAGCAGGAAGCATCAACTCCCATATGTGCCTTGACCAGGCAAGCCCAGGGTTTTGAACCGGCAACCTCAGCGTTTCCAGGTTGACGCTTTATCCACTGCGCCACCACAGGTCGCGTGCCTACTTTCTAAAAATGATGCTCTTCAGTCTTAGGCTGCACTCAGCTTTGTAGTTTCCTACCTGGATCCCAAAGCTCCCAGGGAGGCACTTCTATCTGTGGTTGGTGCCAAATTATTGTTCTTGATATATGGGAGGGAGGGGTATGCTCAGGGGACGTCTTATTTGGCCATTTTGCTGATGTCACTACAAGGGATACATTCCTTTTACCAGGCCTGGTTTGAAAAAACCCAGGGAAAAACCCTCATTGGCCTGTGGTAGTCACATGCCCACATTGGACCAATCAATGTGTGATATAACAGCAGCCTTCCCCAGAACCACGTGGTTGGAGTTGGGAGAGGAGCAACTTTCTAATAGAAAGGGGGAGTTGGCCCCAAACAACAAAAGATTGCCTGGACATCTTTTAGGTGTCCATTATAGATCATGCAGTATAATCATGTGTGTGGTTTATTAATGACATAACATATTAGTATCTTTGAATTAGATTAGTTCATTTATATAGTACTTCATATTTTCCAGAGACTTTTCACAACTTAACCTCATTTGAACCTATATCACTTTCTGACTCAGGTGGGGCATCCAGGAATTTTGAATGAATTTTCCAAGGCCATCTGTTGAAATTCTGGGTTTGGATCATTCTTGCTGCCTTTGATCTATTAACTCAGAAGAAATAAACATCAATCCAACAATGTCATTCTACGAATCCATTCTGGATTAAGGCTCACACATGTGCAGCATTGTTCGTTGCAGGAAAATAATTACAGGCACTTTGAAGGCTCATCAGTAGGAGAATGGCTAAGTAATTTATGGCACACCCATCTGATGGAATGCTACACATATGTATGGATATGGAGAGATCTCAAAAATGTGTTATTAAGCCTGACCGGGCGGTGGCGCAGTGGATAGAGCGTCGAACTGGGATGTAGAGGACCCACGTTCGAGACCCCGAGGTCGCCAGCTTGAGTGCGGGCTCATCTGGTTTGAGCAAGGCTCACAAGCTTGAGCCAAACCAAGGTTGCTGGCTCGAGCAAGGGGTCACTTAGTCTGCTGTAGCCTCCTGGTCAAAGCACATATGAGAAAACAATCAATGGACAGCTAAGGAACCGGAACGAAGAATTTATGTTTCTCATCTCTCTCCCTTTTTGTCTGTCTGTCCCTATCTGTCCCTTTCTTTGACTCTTTCTGTGTCTGCCACAAAAAAAAGTATTATAAAGTGAAAAAGCAAGTTTCATAACAGTGAATAAAACATGGTCTCATTTATGTAAAGTAACAACCAAACCCTACATATGTGTAGGAAGACATTGATGAGGACTGGAAGAATACACTTTAAACTACCCATAGTGGCTGCCACTTGGGAGGGAAGGAGGAAGGGGAAGGAAATCTGGAGGTGCTTCAGACTTGATTCTGTATGGTTATGTGTTGCCCGAATCTTTTGCAATGGTGTATCCATGTATTGCATACGTAACAAAACAAGGATGAAATCCAAAGCATCTCCAAAGGGATCCATTGAGCTGGGATGAAATTTCTCTAAGTCTCTGTTTCATTTAAAACTTCGTGCATCCCTTATAGCAGGGGTCCCCAAACTTTTTACACAGGGGGCCAGTTCACTGTCCCCCAGACCGTTGGAGGGCCGGACTATAAAAAAAAACTATGAACAAATCCCTATGCACACTGCACATATCTTATTTTAAAGTAAAAAAACAAAACGGGAACAAATATAATATTTAAAATAAAGAACAAGTAAATTTAAATCAACAAACTGACCGGTATTTCATTGGGAACTATGCTCCTCTCACTGACCACCAATGAAAGTGGTGCCCCTTCCGGAAGTGCGGCGGGGGCCGGATAAATGGCCTCAGGGGGCCGCATGCGGCCTGCGGGCCGTAGTTTGGGGACCCCTGCCTTATAGGTTGGGTCTAATCCCATTCAGCTTGGAGCAAAGGTTCTTGAACAGAAAAGGACCTATAAAACATCCACTCGCCCGTCCCTTCTAAATGTCTACTGCATACACAGATATATATAGCACATGAGGCATAAAAAAGTTTAGGTTGGGGTCTTTGTTCACAAAGAGTGTACAGTGATGAAGGTAAAATATGTCCTACAAAGTCAATGTGAATATACTCTCTGGAGGCCTCAGCCCTGGCGCTTCGCCAGCTTGCCTTTTCCACTGTGGAGAATGTAGAAGCCGGACCAGGTGATCTCCCAGGTGCCTTTCGCTGAGGAATCATAGAATTCTGTGATTTTTTTTTGTTTTTTGTTTTTGCAATCTGTGATTTTGTTCTAGCCTGTTCAAGATTTTAAAAAGAAAGTCATGAGGAGTCAGGGTTGTTATTAGACTCCACGTCACAGGGATCGAGGAGAGAGTTCAACATCCCTTTGTATCACTTGGAAAATATTTATGACCCATGTATTCTCTTTAAATATAAATTTAAGAAAGCCGGAAAATTACATTTTTATATAATCCTCAGCCTGAAAGCAGGAAGTACCAGTGGAGAAAGAAAAGGAACAGAAAACCAATCGGGGAACGCTGGCAAGCTTACCTACCACGGAGGAAAACGGATTGTCCGCTCACAGTGAACTCCCAACCCTTGGCTAAATAGTCAAACAAACACTTAGGGGAAATGCAGAGCCAGGTGCACGGTGAATGGTGGAGAAGGCTTTTTGCCCGCTCAGTGGGGCCTAAAGCTTTTGGACAACTGCTCAGGGCTTATTGATAAGAGACAGCCAGTGGAAGGACCTGTGTTGGGGAGTAGTTAAAAACAAAGGCATAGGCCTGACCTGTGGTGGCACAGTGGATAAAGCGTCGACCTGGAAATGCTGAGGTCGCTGGTTCGAAACCCTGGGCTTGCCTGGTCAAGGCACATATGGGAGTTGATGCTTCCAGCTCCTCCCCCCTTCTCTCTCTCTGTCTCTCCTCTCTCTGTCTCTCTCCCTCTCCTCTCTAAAATGAATAAATAAATTTAAAAAAACTAAGCTAAATAAATAAATAAAATGAATAAGTAAAAAATTTTAAAAAAACAAAGGCATGGAGGAAGCAGCTTTTCAACAAGACTCTTTTTATGGTTGAGAAGCCCTTCTGAGCAAACCCTGATTTTTACTTCTAAGCCACTGTGGCCGGGAGCATCAGGAAAGGAGCAGAACCAGTTTAATGCAAACACCGAACCACAGCCCCCTTTACATATAATACACTGTCCTCCTGTTCCCTTCTTGCGGTGATCTTTTAATCTATAGGAGATATCTTAAAAAAATAAAATAAAGTACCCCTTCCCCATTATGAAGGAGCACAAACTTGAAGGAATCTTTGGAAGAGGCAGGATAGTGAAGGAGGGACGGTCTGAAATCTGGCAGGCCTATTGTGTACCGGTTGGGCATAGAGCTTAAGCTCTCCAAGCCTCAGTTTTCTCTTCTCATCTGTAAAATGGAGACAATAATGGTAACTACCTTGACAGATTGCCATGAAGATGAGAGATAATTTACTGTAAGTATTCAGTACCAGACCTGGGACATTGTCACTTAACTCTGAGTCAATAAGACATATAATTACCATTCTTCTTTCTTATTTCTATTTTGAAAGACCGCTTTGGTACAGAAATTCTGCTTCGGCAGAATTTGGTTACTGTCCCCTGTGACTTTGGGAGTCTTGAGATGTATCAATAGTGAGGAAATTACCCGAGGGAGGACTAACCCACCGCGGGCTCTTTGCTGTCCCCTGGATTTGCTGTAAGTGCAGCCAGCCTCCAGGCCTGTGTTTAAGTACCATTTCCTTCAGGACCCCTCAAGCCAGATTAGGTCTTTTTCTTTTCCTTCATAGCAGTTTCCACAACTATAACTGGGGGACTATTACTTTTATCATTATTTGTTGGCTGTATAAACAGTATAATTTAAAAAAAAGTTAAACAGGCCCTGGCCAGCTAGCTCAGCAGTAGAGCATCGGCCCGACGTGTGGAAGTCCTGGGTTCAACTCCTGGCCAGGGCACACAGGAGAAGCGACCATCTGCTTCTCCACTCTTCCCCCTCTCCTTCCTCTCTATCTCTCTCTTCCCCTCCCGCAACCAAGGCTCCATTGGAGCAAAATTGGCCCAGGTGCTGTGGATGGCTCCATGCCCTCCATCTCAGGCGCTAGAATGGCTCTGGTTGCAACAGAACAACGCCCCAGATGGGCAGAGCATCGTCCCCTGATGGGCATGCTGGGTGGATCCCAGTCAGGCTCATGTGGGAATGTCTGTCTGCCCCCCCTGCTTCTCACTTCAGAAAAATATCAAAAAAAAAAAAAGGGAAAAAAAGTTAAAAACATGACTTTTGTCCAAAATGTATAGATGTATAGTGAGTACATAGCGAAGGTTGTAACTCAGGAAATGAGCAGAATGGCTGGACTGGTTTGCAAAACATTTGCCAGTTGGGAAGGGCATGCCGACGCGAGTTTGCTACATTACAGACAAAACGGGTTCAGGCTGCACATAGCGAGGACGCTGGAGGCTTTGTGGTTATCTTTCGCACTAGGCCAAGATCATTTGCATCCGTACTAGACAAAAGTCTCAGCTTACAAGTTAACAGGTAACTTCACAGAGGCTTGGCCTTAATCAGGAGTAAACCATCAATCAAACAAAGGAACCTTCTGCTAGCCTAGATGAAACCATCCCTGGGGAGGCGGTAGGGG
The DNA here is from genome assembly GCF_036850995.1 of Saccopteryx leptura. NCBI lineage: Eukaryota > Metazoa > Chordata > Mammalia > Chiroptera > Emballonuridae > Saccopteryx > Saccopteryx leptura. Next base: position 26,312,784 of record NC_089512.1, on the reverse strand, counting down.
CCGTTAAGTAAAGCTTTCAGATGACTTTGAAAGGACATGTAATCATCTTTATGCCTATTTCCAAAAATTGGACTGTTTTTCTTCACAAGTGTCTATCTCCTCCAGTGGAACTAAGTGCCACAATATTGGGGACCATTTGGTCTTGTATGTGTTGTTGCACAATGCCTGCTTGGCTGCCTGAATCAATCCCTCTGGGTTTGGGGTGAGGCTGGTGATGTCACTGTTGCCATGTTTTGTTGGCTGTGTCCTCTGGGGTGTGCCTTAGACCCCTTACTGACGCCCCACAGTAGACTTGGTCCTAAATTCACATCTTGTGTCCCACATCTTATTTTGAATTTTTGTATTGAAGTTCAAAAGCGAGATTAAGCTATCATTTCATTTTTTTTTCTTGGTACCTTTAGGTTTTTATGATCAAAACCACATTCACCTCATAAAAACAAATTGAGTGCATGGCTGTTTTCTCTATTTTGGAAAGGTTTTGGTAATAACAAGGGAGTAGATTGTGGTTTGGAAGTTGAAGAGAATACTTTTGTGATTCTGTTAGTACCATTTCTTTTTTGGGGGCATACATTTTTTATAACTGTTCCTATTTCTTCTGTGATTGGTCTGTGGGTCTCTTTATGTTTTCTATTTTGTGATGGCCAGTTTATTATTTCATGCTTATACAGCTATTTATAGAGCATTGATAATGATAATTATTAATATGTTGTTTAGAATATTATCTCTACTTTAAAAGTTATTTATTTTTATTGCCAATACTTTCTCACCTCACATTTTACGATTTTTAATAAATTTTCAAATTCTCCCTTTTTTGGTTAACTGAGAATTGTTTTTATTTTTTCTACCTTATTAATATATAAATATAGTAATCTTTTATAAAAATAATATATTTTAAACATCACTTTGGGAGCACTCTATCAAATTTAATATGGAAATATCATTTCAAAATATTCTGTTATTAGAGAATTTTTCTTCTTGATGTAGGAAGTATTTTTTTAAATAATACAAAATAAACTACTCTTTATTTTGTATTAAACAGTAATACTTTTCAAGTCATCCAATCACTTTTCATATTTGAACATTTATGTGTTTAAAATGTACAATGCACAGCTATATGAGAACAAGTACTTTTCACAAAAAGTAACATGATGACTTACGAATTCATGTTGTTACTATGAAATAAATCTTATGCATACATTTAAAAATACTACTAGTGATTCTTAAAAGAATACGTATGGACTCATACCCTTGTCTAAAAAATTAAACATGACAATACCTTCGAAGTTTGATGTGGGAAATATTTAAACACTCAAAACTTTGTTTATGATGATGAGCTTTTAAATTATGCATGCATTTAAAAACTTTGGCTTATTGAGCTATGACTTATATGAAATAGAATTTACCCCTTTTAAACAGAGAATTTAATGAGCTTTGACAAATGTGTACATTGTGTGACAACTTATCACAGTCAAGATATACACATATGAGCCTGACCAGGCAGTGGCGCAGTGGATAGAGCGTTGGACTGGGATGCGGAGGACCCAGGTTTGAGACCCTGAGGTCGTCAGCTTGAGCACGGTCTCATCTGGTTTGAGCACAGATCACCAGCTTGGACCCAAGGTCGCTGGCTTGAGCAAGGGGTTACTTGGTCTGCTGAAGGCCCATGGTCAAGGCATATATGAGAAAGCAATCAATGAACAACTAAGGTGTCTCAATGAAAAACTGATGATTGATGCTTCTCATCTCTCTCCGTTCTTGTCTATCTGTTCCTCTCTCTGACTCTCTCTGTGTCTCTGTAAAAAAAAAAGCCAAACACACACACACACACACACACACACATACACACACACACGAGAGTATTTTTGATCTGTTTCCCAAGATGGCTTACCATTTGCATTCCTATTGTCAATGTATGAAGAGTTCCAGCTGCTCTGCCTCTGGCCAGCATTTGGTATTGTACTTTTATTTTATTCACTCTAATAAGCATGTCCTGGTATCTTTTTGTGATTTTAATTTGCATTTCCCTACTGCTTAATAGGGAATATCTAATATAGAATATCTTTGCATATGCCTATTTGCCTTCCTCATTTTCTTTTTGGTAAAGTGTCTGTGAAGTAATTTGCTTATTAAAAAAGTGGGTTCTTTGGTTTATTTCTAGTCATTTCTGAGAGTTCTTTATGTATTCTGGATATAAATCTGTTGTTAGACACGTGATTTACAAATGTTTTCTTCCAGCGTAAAGCTTGTCTGTTTTTTGCCATCTTTTTTTTTTTTTTTTTCATTTTTCTGAAGCTGGAAACAGGGAGAGACAGTCAGACAGACTCCCGCATGCGCCAGACCGGGATCCACCCGGCACGCCCACCAGGGGCGACGCTCTGCCCACCAGGGGGCGATGCTCTGCCCCTCCAGGGCGTCGCTCTGCTGTGACCAGAGCCACTCTAGCGCCTGGGGCAAAGGCCAAGGAGCCATCCCCAGCGCCCGGGCCATCTTTGCTCCAATGGAGCCTTGGGTGCGGGAGGGGAAGAGAGAGACAGAGAGGAAAGCGCAGCGGAGGGGTGGAGAAGCAAATGGGCGCTTCTCCTGTGTGCCCTGGCCGGGAATCGAACCCGGGTCCTCCTCACGCTAGGCCGACGCTCTACCGCTGAGCCAACTGGCCAGGGCTGTTTTTTGCCATCTTAACCCTGTTTAGAGTTTCTTTGGCCTACAAGAATTTTACATTTTCATAAAGACAAATTTGTCAGTCTGTTTTTTATAACTACTGTTGTTAGTCTATTGCTTAAGAAAGATCGCTAAAGTTACGAACACCTTCCTTCCCACTGTCTAAAAAATAACACCAGAATCACCAGTATACATATGAAACTCCACTTTTCCGGTCCCATACCTGCCTCCTTCTCTCACAAACTGAAGAGAGGTGGCCTGCCTGCCTTCTCTCCTCCTCTCCCCTCCCCACAGTCCCCCACGCTGTGGGGTGATTCCAGATTTCTACTGTGTCCTCTTCTGGGTTCATGTTCTGTTCTTGTTCTTGTTCTCCTCTCCGCCCTTTGTCTAGACATTTCAGAGAGAGTTCATGGGTAGCAAACTTTCTATGTTCTTGAGTATTAGAAGATATTAATTTTTCTCTCATTCTTTTTATTTTAAATTATTTCTATTTATTTATTCATTTTAGAGAAGAGAGAGAGAAGGGGGGAGGAGCAGGAAGCATCAATTCCCATATGTGCCTTGACCAGGCAAGCCCAGGGTTTTGAACTGGCGACCTCAGCATTCCAGGTCGATGCTTGATCCACTGCGCCACCACGGTCAGGCTTTTCTCTCATTCTTAAAAGACTAGGTAATGCTTACAAGTCAAAAATAACTGCAAGCTACCGTTCCATTGTCTTCCAGCCCCAGTATTAAAATGAGAAATGCAATGCCCTCTGCTCTATTTATTTATTTTTTTGGAAGTGTTAGAATTTTCTTTTTATCCTTGGCTTTTTGAAAGGTCACGACAATGTTCTAGGTATTTTTAGTCTTAATTTTTCTGTTTGTTTTTTAATATTTGTTCATCATGGCACTTTGCATGCCCTTTCAATTTGAAAACCCATATATTCTTGAAAACCTTACTCCGTTTATTTCTTGAACTTACTCCTCATTCAGTCTCTTTTCCGATATGCAACTCCTATTAGTTGGATATTGATTTTTATGTTGCTTCTGAAACCCGCAGCTGTTTAATTTTTACATGTAGTTTAAATAGAATCTAGATCTCTTAGGTCCATAAAATCTATAGGCAAGAAGACTATATAAAGAATTAGCATGGATGTCCTCATACATTAGCTGGGCTAATGGAATAAATAAAAGTTTTCATTTAATTATTTGGACAGTGTAGACAGTGTTAAGGTAACTGTCTTAATAGCACTTATTAATTAACATAACTACTTGAATGATTTCCCTTAGTAAATTTAATTTTTACTGCAGTTAACCCTGAAAGATCCCATCACCATCTCTCGAAAGTCTGTTAGGAATGCAGAAATGAAGGCCTCACTCTGCACCTCCTGGCTCTGCATTTTTTTTGTTTTTTTTTTAGGTTTTATTTATTCATTTTAGAGAAGGGAGGGAGGAGCAGGAAGCATCAACTTCCTTATGTGCCTTGACTGGGCAAGCCCAGGGTTTCGAACCGGCGACCTCAGCGTTCCAGGTCGACGCTTTTATCCACTGCGCCACCACAGGTTCTGCATTTTAATACAGAGACATGTAGGCACGTTTAAGCTGGAGAAGCCCTGCTCTCGAGCAGCAGTTTTCAATCTTTTTCATCTCACGGCACACATAAACTAATTTCTAAAATTCTGCGGCACACCGTGAGTTTTTGCTATGTGACCAAAAAGATAAGTATAATTGTGATTCATTCACACCGGATCGCTATTGTTATGTTGGCTGTTGGCAGTTCTTTATTTGACAATACAAGGGAAAAGAGGTCAGTGCCCCCTGACTAAATTAGTCAGGTAGTGCATGTTTTAAAAGTTCTTGCAGCTCACCAGTTGAAAATTGTGGCCCTAGAGAATTACTGTTCCTCCCTGATGCTCTTAGAGAAATTTGTTTCTTTTTTTTTTTTCATTTTTCCGAAGCTGGAAACGGGAAGCCAGTCAGACAGACTCCCGCATGCACCCGACCAGGATCCACCCGGCATGCCCACCAGGGGACGATGTTCTGCCCCTCTGGGGCATTGCTCTGTTGCGACCAGAGCCATTCTAGCGCCTGAGGCAGAGGCCACAGAGCCATCCTCAGCGCCCGGGCCAACTTTGCTCCAATGGAGCCTCGGCTGCGGGAGGGGAAGAGAGAGACAGAGAGGAAGGAGAGGGGGAGGGGTGGAGAAGCAGATGGGCGCTTATCCTGTATGACCTGGCCGGGAATCGAACCCGGGACTCCCGCACGCCAGGCCGACGCTCTACCGCTGAGCCAACCGGCCAGGGCTGAGAAATTTGTTTCTTATCTTCAACACAAGAATGCACATTCCCTGAGGGTCGACTTCTTGACTAATTCATCCTCAGTCTGGAACACCAAGCACAGGGCTTTGCTTTTCTATTTTTTCATACAGAGCTATTCAATACATTAATTTTCCCGTGGATGTGAATTTGAGGTCCATCCTTACCTACAAAGTGTATACACACCATCTTCTTATTACTGGTTTTGCTTCTCCTTACCTCTCAGATAAAGGGCCTCACATTGGCATTTCACTTTCATTGCCCCTAAAACTCACACCATTAAGAAAATCTCACGGGCAGGCCGTCATTTCAGACATTCCTGATATTTCAAGAAGAAGCGATTTCAGATTTCACTCTTTTAGAACGTATTGTCACCCTGAGGTTCGCTTTGGTTTTATTTGCTTCCAGATGAACATTCTTCTCGGAATTTCCATAGCTGCAGTTACAGGGACCAAGTGGCTCTCCTTTGTACCTTAGAAGCCTTGCTTTGATCATTTTATTTTTCTGAGAATGAGAAGAAATCAAAGGAACGTAAAGATGCCCTATTGCCTTATCACTGGCAGCTGTTCATTATTAGTGAAGCTGCTCCTCACTATGGCAGAAACATTTTTTTTTTCTTTTTACAGGGACAGAGAGAGAGAGAGAGAGAGTCAGAGAGAGGGATAAATAGGGACAGACAGATGGGAACGGAGAGAGATGAGAAGCATCAATCATCAGTTTTTCGTTGCGACACCCTAGTTGTTCATTGATTGCTTTCTCATATGTGCCTTGACCGCAGGCCTTCAGCAGACCGAGCAACCCCTTGCTTGAGCCAGCGACCTTGGGTCCAAGCTGGTGAGCATTTTTTATTTTGCTCAAGCCAGATGAGCCCACACTCAAACTGGCAACCTCGGGGTCTTGAACCTGGGTCCTCGGGATCCCAGTCCAACGCTCTATCCACTGCGCCACCGCCTGGTCAGGCCAGAAACATTTTTTAACCCTTTTGGGAAATGGTCAAGTTGAATAACTTTGAGAATTAGCAAATCTTAGGAGGCTTCTAGAAGTAAAGTGTCGTAGGCTGAATGATGCACCTCCTGCAAAGTCCTACCTAATTAGTCTAGTCCTAATTCCCATCCCTCCAAACATGTGAATATGTTCCTTTACATGGAAAAAGGGTCTTTGCAGATATGATTAAGGACCTTGAAATGGGCAGATGACCCTGGATTTTTCCGGTGGATCCAATGCGATCCCATAAGCCCTGGAAAGCAGAGAACTTTTCTGGCTACAGAGTGTCTGTGAGAAGAAATTGACCCTCCAAGCACTGGGAAAAGGTGCCGTGAACCATGAATTGCAGGTGGTCTCCAGAAGCTAGAAAGGCAGGGAAACTAAGATCTGTTTTAGAGCCTCCAGAAAGGAACACGGCCCTGCTGACTGACACCTTGATTTTATCCAGAAGAGAGCTGTGTTGGACTTCTGACCTATAGAACTATAAGGAAATACATTTATATGGTTTAAGGCACCAAAACTGTGGTCACTTTTTACAACAGAAATAGAAAACTAATACAGAGAGCATGACACTGTTTGTTCCTGGGTATGTTGGGAGAGAAAGACCAGGTAGCAAGTATTTCGTTACATTCCTTTGTATCATCTGAATCTTCCCAGCAATTAGGAAATACTTTTATCTTTTGGCATAAACTCTAAAAAGATTTCCTTCCTTCTTCTCTTCTGATGCGAAGCTAAGAGGACCCAGTGTTGAGCTGAAAGGGGGATGATTATGGCGAGTAGCGTTAGCATTTGAGACTATAGATGTGTCCGTGGCCCCTAGCGCTGATGCCCACCCCAGATCTGAAATTTTAGTACTAGTGATCCATGACTTGCATCCTGTTCAGTTTTCAAGAGTCTCTTGTTATTTTTATTTTATTTTTTTTCTTTTTGTATTTTTCTGAAGCTGGAAACGGGGAGAGACAGTCAGACAGACTCCCTCATGCGCCCGACCGGGATCCACCGGGCACGCCCACCAGGGGGCGTCGCTCTGCGGCGACCAGAGCCACTCCAGCGCCTGGGGCAGAGGCCAAGGAGCCATCCCCAGCGCCTGGGCCATCTTTGCTCCAATGGAGCCTTGGCTGCGGGAGGGGAAGAGAGAGAGACAGAGAGGAAGGAGAGGGGGAGGGGTGGAGAAGCAAATGGGCACTTCTCCTGTGTGCCCTGGCCAGGAATTGAAACTGGGTCCCCCGCACGCCAGGCCGACGCTCTACCGCCGAGCCAACCGGCCAGGGCCAAGAGTCTCCTGTTATTAACCAGCACTGTCCCTCCCTATGGTAGAGGGGGACAGAGAGCATGGAGAAAGGAGGAGGAAGTAAATGAAGAGAACAGAGTACGCTGGTTGGTGGGAAGCCTCAGAGCTCCCTAGCACAGCAGCGTTCTAAATTTCCAAACTCCAAACCTGAGAGTCTGTGTAGACCTTGGACATCCTGAAAGGTTGCTTTTCCCGAGGAACCTGTGTCACTTTAAGTTGAAAGTCACTTCAACGACTTCCTTGTGACCTTTCTGGATCTTTGGTTTCATTTGAAGTGCAGCTTCTTCTGGAAATTGATCATTGCATTAAAGTCAAAAGATAGATTTTGATTCAGAAGAAAACTCAGTCTTTTTTTTTTTTTTTTAAGGCCTGAAAGTGAAAAGACACTTGCAGTTCATGTTAATGTGATTCACTGGTAGGATTCTTTCCATTGGAATTCACTCCTCGCACAAAAGGGCAGACTCATTAAGTTCTCAAATGTCTCCGAGGAAGATGGTGGTAATGGAGTGCTAAGCGGTGGCGCTTCCCATGTTTCTAATAACAGCTGAGAATGAAAAAAATGCATTGACCCTTTTGACATCACTTAGCTAAACACATTTCTTATCAACTATGATTCTAATTGTATACCTTGGAGCAGAGAAATTCTCAGCTTCCAGAAAACTCGGAGGAAATATTAAGTGTAAGCCTCTCCCACCTGCCCCATTCCTGCCTCTTCTGTTGATCTAACCTTATGACTTTATCCTCCTTTTGGGTTAACCCTAGAAATCTTTGTCTAGACTCAAGTCTACATGGAAAGTTGAAAAGGCGATTAATATGGTGGTATATCTATGCCTATGAAAGTGTCTGGCGAGATGTTATTTACCCAGATGTTAACCATGCTTGTCCCCTCAGCCATGGAATCACAGGCCGTTTTTTTAGTTTCTACAGCCGAGGTTAGGTTGCCTGAAGTAGAGGAGGAATTCTCCCTGTGCCCCTGCCTCTCCTCTGACCTCACCCTTGTGTTGTTACCTCCCTTGTGCTTACTGACAGCATATTTTTAGTTCTTCTCTCGTGCTGGTGGTGGGCGGAAGTTTGGGGGAGCACCGAGGGGGAAAGATGGGCTTGCAAAAGCAACAGTGAGGGGTGCCATCTTGGGCATAATACCCTACACTAGACCAGGGGTCGGGAACCTATGGCTCGCGAGCCAGATGTGGCTCTTTTGATGGCTACATCTGGCTCGCAGACAAATCTTTAATAAAAAAAATAATGTTAACATTATAAAACATTCTCATGTATTACAATCCATTCATTTCCTACTGCTCGCTCGTGTTCATGGTTGCGGGTGCTGGAGCCAATCACAGCTGTCCTCCGGGACAACACCAAATTTTTATTGGATAATGCGTAAAGTACACGGGTCGTTGTATGGAATTACATGTTAAAATAAGTGGCGTTCATGGCTCTCTCAGCCAAAAAGGTTCCCGACCCCTGCACTAGACAGTGGGTTCCAACACTTAATGACCTTTTTCATTATGCTTTTCAATATGCTTTATGCTAAGTTTTAAAATTACCCCTTGTAATGAAACTGAAAAAAAATTTTAATTTCAATAAAAATGTTGTTGACTTCCTAGAATAAGTCATCAGATCCCCAAGGGATACTTGGGTTCAAGTTAAGAATATACTTCCTTCAAGTCTCGGGTCAATAGTTTTATTTTTATGTGCCTGGGACACTGTAATTTTCAGAGTTGTGGTCCTGCCTGTTCCCTCCTTCCGCCCCTGTTTTCCTGCCAGTGTGAGAGATCTTAGTGCATTGTTTTCAGGGACAGAGTTTAGTCTCATTTCTGGAAAGAAAGAAGCCTGCGCTTCGATGTGAAGGGAAAGGATTCCTATGGATGATGGGGTTGATTGCAGTCAAAATGTTTGTATGACAAGCTGGATGCCATCACTCCTTGTAAATCCATGACTTGTAATTATCCTATTGGGGAAGAGTTGCACCGGCACATTTTTAGTCTGGCATGTAATCCACAGTGATTTAAAGTCAGAGACTAATCATGCTCACATTTAAAAACATTTAAAAAAATTGATTTTAGAGAGAGGGAAGCACTGATTTGTTGTTCCACTTATTTATGCATTCATGGGTTATTCTTGTAGGTGCCCTGACTGGGAATTATAAATGCACAACCTTGGTGTATCAGGACAGTGATCTAACTAACTGAGCGACCTGGTCAGGGCCCAATTGTGCCCACTTTTGATAGACATTCAAAATAAGCCATCAGCCTGACTGGGCGGTGGCACAGTGGATAGAGCATCGGACTGGGATGTGAAAGACCCAGGTTCAAGACCTGAGGTCGCCAGCTTGAGCGCGGGCTCATCTGGTTTGAGCAAAAGCTAACCAGCTTGGACCCAAGGTCGCAGGCTCGAGCAAGGGGTTACACGGTCTGCTGAAGGCCCGCGGTCAAGGCACGTATGAGAAAGCAATCAATGAACAATTAAGGTGTTGCAACATGCAAAGAAAAACTAATGATTAATGTTTCTCATCTCTCCATTTTCTGTCTGTCTGTCCCTGTCTATTTCTCTCTCTGACTCTTTCTCTGTAAAAAAAAAAAAAAAAAAAAAAAGCCATAATCTTTTTTTTTTTTTGTATCTTTCTGAAGCTGGAAATGGGGAGAGACAGTCAGACAGACTCCCGCATGCGCCCGACCGGGATCCACCCGGCACGCCCACCAGGGGCGAAGCTCTGCCCACCAGGGGGCGATGCTCTGCCCCTCCGGGGCGTCGCTCTGCCGGGACCAGAGCCACTCTAGCGCCTGGGGCAGAGGCCAAGGAGCCATCCCCAGCGCCCGGGCCATCTTTGCTCCAATGGAGCCTTGGCTATGGGAGGGGAAGAGAGAGACAGAGAGGAAGGAGAGGGGGAGGGGTGGAGAAGCAAATGGGCGCTTCTCCTGTGTGCCCTGGCCAGGAATCGAACCGGGTTCCCCGCATGCCAGGCCGACGCTCTACCGCTGAGCCAACCGGCCAGGGCAAAAAAGCCATAATCTTAGCTCAGAAGCCTCACAAGTTACCGTGCAGAAGCAGCTGAGAGTAGAACCTTACAATGCAGACCCCTCACCCCCACCCCCACCCGCCCTGACGATCTTTAGACACTCGCCCGTCCATGGTACACTTCTCATTGTCCAGATACTTTCCGCAGCGGACAACCAGGGCTTTCGCCAATGCCAATTAAACTAAATAATACTGGAGAGGGGTTACTCAAACAAAATATATTTTTTAAAGTTCTGTTTTTCTCTAACCTATGAATTGTTGGAGAAGCCTCTTAAACTGCCTTCTGGCTGTGTCTTTTGGCTACATCATTACTCAAGCCAAGCTGTTTAAGACTAATTTTGGTCAAAATAAATTCGTGCCTGGGCAAGCAACCAATGTGCAGTCTCCACCAGAGGGAATAAAATGAAGATTCATGTTATGATGGACACTCAATAATGAGCACAGTGTTCAACATAATCTGATGAACCGGTGGCAACTTAATGTTCCCAGTGGGTCGGACTATCCTAGAATTTATTTGCTCTATTTTTTCTCACTTTAGAGTTGCTCTTTGATTCTGGCACATCGTTCTATCTGGTAATGGTTTCAAATCAAATGGATTCATGGCCACACAGAGAAAACATTTTCTCAAGAGCTGGTAGGAAGATTGTTGAACAAAACATGGAGAGACAGATGGTAGACTTTATTTGACTGGCTCATCTGCCTTTGCAGGGACTGATTATACATTCTAAGTAAGTGGCACCAGAAGTTGCATTTAACTGTGGATCATCTCACATGTTTGCTTGTGGCGAACCTAAAATACAACACCAGCCAGAGCCTCAAACCTCACCAAGTGTAAGAAGCAGGTCCCTGAAGGCATGGCCGTGATGTGACCTTGGGCTGGAGCAGGTCTACGAGGTCATTTGCTTTGACACTTCTAGTCTTCTTACTACCTCATTGCCAGGTGAGAGTTTAGTCTTTGCTTGAACACCTTGAGTGATGGGGAACTCTCTCCTTCCACTTTAGACAGTTTAACTGTGACATAATCATTCCTTCCTTTTGAGCTGCTATTGATTCCTGAGTAATTTCCATTCATTAATCCTGGCTATGCTCTTTGGAAGCAACACAGAACAAATCGATTTCCTCTTCTACCTGGCAGGTGTCATGGATATGAGCTAGAATACCATCTCAAGTCTCTATAGGCTAAGTGTTTCCAATTTCCTGAATCATTCCTATATGAAATGAACTGTCTGGGTCCTGATTCATAGCTCTCTGAATTAGGGGAACTCAGAAGAGACGGATGGAGTTCAGTTTAAATCTGCCTACTCCACTTATGTGGCACAAACAAATCGAATATGTAATACCAGGCTCATGAAAACAAAAGAGGCGCATTAATGTGGTTTTAAAAGATAAAGCAAGAGTAGTGGCAGCAAAAGAACATCTCTCGGGTTTCCCATTCTTGTCCAAGGCAGCCTACCCTTAGGTCCAGGCCCTGTCTTTCTGCAGACCAGGGGTCGGGAATCTTTCTGGCTGAGAGAGCCATGAACGCCACATATTTTAAAATGTAATTCTGTGAGAGCCATACAATGACCCGTGTACGTTACGCATTATCCAATAAAAATTTGGTGTTGTCCTGGAGGACAGCTGTGATTGGCTCCAGCCACCCGCAACCATGAACATGAGCGGTAGGAAATGAATGGATTGTAATACATGAAAATGTTTTATATTTTTAATGTTATTTTTTTTTTATTAAAGATTTGTCTGTGAGCCAGATGCAGCCATCAAAAGAGCCACATCTGGCTCGTGAGCCATAGGTTCCTGACCCTTGCTGTAGACTGTTGACAAATATTAGGAACTTAGTGGTTCTACCCTGGCCTTCTAAATAAAGTTGACCCACCTATTCATAACTCCAGACTTGGCTAATAAATACAAGGATATCTAGAGCAGAGGTTTCCAGGACTCTGACACAGATTTAGGATTTGCTCTGGGGACTTTCGGGGTATGGCTGAATGGGCAGGCCTATTCAACCAGAGCCTTTCTTTCCTTTCTTATATATTGGAGTTACATAGAGATATTGGTGTTGATTGGAACCATAGGTTCTGCAGCTGCGAGACCATCTGCCAACCAGGGCTGTTCATCCTTCTCTCTGCCCTCCCCCTCCAGCATCCCCAGGCCATCTTTGATTTTATCTACTTGGTTCCAAGGCCATAGGTTGTATGTCTCACCAGGATTTTGTTAGCCAATCATTTACTGCTCATTATCACATAGGAAATTCTGTCATAGGGGTGACTCAGGGAAGAGCTAATAAAGCAGTGATTAAAAGCTGGCAGTTTTTTTGTGGGGGACCGCAGGTGCAGGGACTCGAGACAATCATACTCCTCATTTGGTGACAGTTTAGATCATCAGCCTGTAATGACCCTTCTCCTGTTTTATATATATATATAATTTATTTATTTTTACAGGGACAGAGAGAGTCAGAGAGAGGGATAGATAGGGACAGACAGACAGGAACGGAGAGAGATGAGAAGCATCAATTATCAGTTTTTCATTGTGACACCTTAGATGTTCATTGATTGCTTTCTCATATGTGCCTTGACATCCGGCCTTCAGCAGACTGAGTAACCCCTTGCTTGAGCCAGCGACCTTGGGTCCAAGCTAGTGAACTTTTTGTTTTTGTTGTTCAAGCCAGATGAGCCCGCGCTCAAGCTGGCGACCTCGGGGTCTCGAACCTGGGTCCTCTGCATCCCAGTCTGATGCTCTATCCACTGCGCCACCACCTGGTCAGGCCCTTCTCCTGTTTTATGTTTTCTCTTCATCTCTTCCACAGAGACAGCCAGTCTGATGTCCTTGGTTATGTATGACTCCATGTGTAATATATGCTGTTCTTTGTATGATTTTGCAGGGCTAAAGTGCCCTGGGTAGCTAGATATGAGACCAGGATGAGCTGTCATCTCGAGGTGAGGAAGCCAGCTAAATTTGTCCTCTGGTTCTTCATTCTAGATTATTAGAATTGTCTAGGTTTGTGACATAATACCAGCCCCATGACCCAAATCAAGCCATTAGATGTTGCATTAGTTTTGGGTTGACTTTGCTGTATTAAAGGGGTTAAAACTATACCTAGCTGGAATATATGTGTAAAAAACTCTCCAATAGAAAATGAATAAAATAATTTCTTGGGGAAGGGAAATGTGTTCATTAGGATGGAGCTGAGAAGTACGTAATGTGCAAAAGAGAAAATAGAAAATTTATCCACAGTTTTTTGAATAGAGAATGGGAGGACTCAGTACTGAGAACTGGTCTAGCCCAGGGAAATAAATGCTTGCTGCATCTTACCTGGACTTCCCTCTTTCCTGAGCTAGGTAGGGTGCCATCACACACTTTCTTTGGAAAGTGTTTATTTGGTTCACATCCTGGCCAAATCATGAGCATCCTCTGTGTTCCTGTCGCTGTACTGAAAATGGAAGTGTTGTCAGACCGAATTTTTGGTGTGGACATTTATTGCTTTTGTTTGCTTGCTGTTCCTTCCCACTTCTTAGAGGAGCAAAACTTAGAATTTTCTTTGAGGAATTATCCCTGTCCAGCTCTTAATCCTTAGTTTAGATGGGGCTGATTAGCCTTCTTTTCCCCACCCAGTTCCAGGATTTCAGAGGATTAATTTCAGAGCTAATTAGCAAATCTGTCTTCCTTACCATGGTGATTGGCTTGGATATGGGCACATGACTCAGTTTGGGCCAATGAAGATTAGGTCCACGATTTTTACTGGAACTGTGAGGCAAAGAAACTCTCTTTCTCCTGGAACTGTGGGGCAAAGAAACTCTCTTCCCACTGGTTTGAAGCTGTAAGGCTAATCATAGCGCTACTGGGAGCTACCATAAGGTAAGAAAGAGGCTTTGTGAGCACGAAGTCTTCATGCAGGCAATTTCTACAGAGGAAAATCTACAGAGAAAGATGAAAAGAGGCATCTCCTGACAATACTAAGTGAACACCCAGATCCAGCCATGCCTGAAGCTGTTTACCCCAGGAAATTCCAGATATTATTATATAGTCAATAAATTTCCTTTAGGCTTCAGCCAGTTTGACTTACCTTTTTGTCAGTCATTATAGGAAGAGTCCTAATATATGTTCAGGGCAATGGGAACTGAGATATATGTTGATAGCTGATATTATTATAATTCCATTAATAATATTTTGGAACATTTTGAGATAAGAAGATGAACATAGTCTTTGAGCTGCAAAAACTGAAGTCTTCCCTCTTCACTTCATCTTTGTGGCCCTCCCCACGAGACTTTTACTTCTTCCCTCTCCCCTCCCCTGCCACCCTCCTCCTGGGGAAATTTGCTTATTCTAGTAGATGTTTGTGAAACAGACACGCCCTTTCATCCCTGCTTTCCTCCCTTCGGAAGCAGCTGAGATGAAAAGAGCAGCCAATACCGTACCTATTTAGAAAATAATATTTAAAGAAAGAGACAGGAAAGTATATCCATTATAAGCTTTTTCTTTTTTTTCGAATCGAAGCTTATGAGTTTATCTACGCCCACTATATTCATAATTACAATTTAATATCTGCATACAAAAGCTATGTAAAAATCCGTTTTTCCCAAATATACAAATTTCCTTTTTGGATAGTTTAAAACATTTTGATCACAGATTTCAACAGAGTTTTAGGCTGAAAAAAAAAATATTACCCATCTAGCAATATCACTTAACACTGTTTGCAAAACACAGACCTTCTGATGACGGTGAATCTTTTCCTATTCTGTAGGATTTTTCTGATTCTCGGGGCATGAAAACACTAATGGGGAAAGGATCTTCTCTGATGAAAGCATGGGTCTAATTTGGCTCTATAATCAAATGAGAATGTGAAGTCAGTGAAGGAAACGAAAACAAAAGCGGACAACGTCAGCTCATTCATGCCCTCACGTTTTCTGTATCAACAATACACGCATAATTAGATAGTGTCTTCTTTTGTCTTACGTTGTGCTCCGTAATTGACTTGAGTATTTGAATCCTGAGCAGGACAGACTTATCTCTGATTGTCTTGTGCATAAGGTGGGTCAGCTTTAACTGTGCAACAGAAAGCCACAAACAGCGTTTTACCAGCACGATATTGCTCTGGAAGGCGGCATTAATTAATGTGGAAACACACTAGAAATGCATACTTTTTGCATCTGCAAACATTTATACAGCACAGTAAAAATTCTGTGATAAGGCCAAACCTTTTCTTCCCCTAGTCTGTTTTTTTTTTTTTGAGTGTGTTTTTAATGTATTTTTTTTTTAAAGATTAAAGTAAAACGTTTCAATTGTAAAAAATACACACCGGGCAAATCCTTACCTGGATAATAAATATCTACATCACAGTACAATAAAATTTCTTCTCTATAAAATTTAAATATGGATTATAGTCTATCACTATCAAAAGAAATACTATGCTACTATTTCCATATTATTAAAATAACAGGAAAAATTACGAGCTTATTTTAGAACCTGACGCCATAGCCTTTGGAAAGGGCAGAGATCCGGATGTCTGCGAACACACTCCTTCTGATGAGGAGCTGTGGCTTGGTTATTCACTTCAATTCAGTTCATGAAAAAGGTTTAGCCTTACAAATGCTGGCTACATTTCAAAAACCGTAAGACTGATTTCATAATTTATGACTCATGCAGCAAAAGGTCAATATGACATGAACAGGTTAGAGTTCCACAGAAGAAAAATGTATCACGACAATGACATGCCTTGAGGGCACTGAGCAGTTCCACGGGGGTGGGGGGTGGGGGCTGAGTTCACGGGGTGGAGGTGGAGGGGCTTAGAGTGGAGGAGGGGCCAAGGCTTGCACACCTGTTCACGGAAGAGCCACAAGAAGGGCGTTGCTGGAGCAGAGCCGAGCCTGGTGGTCTGCCCGGTGGGTGACAGTGCGGCAGACCGGGGCGGTGTCCTTCGGACACGGGTGAGGGAGACGTCACTGGGCTGAGGCATCAACACGGCACAAAGCGCATCATTGAGGACGGAGGCCCATTTGACTAGAAAAAGCTCTGAGGTGGCACGTGGTGTATTGAGCAGAATCATAAAGAAGAAAAGATCTTACTCTTCTCACTATTTCTGGAAATACTGCACGTCTAAATTGAAGAGCAAAGTACACTTGAGGATAACGAACACGCACGCATGCGCGCGCGCGCACACACACACACACACACACACACACACACACACTCCATTCATCCCCCAAAGTTAAGTGATTTATAAATAAGAATCCCAGTTGTAGGAGGATGCGCCCCTCGATTGGGTTACTGGGATGCCTCCCCCTCCCACCCCCTGTGAGGGGGTTTAGTCAGGCCCACACTTGATTCGATAATTTGGACAATATTAAAAAAAAATTCCGGAGCAAATAAATCCCTCCTAATTGAGTTTTATGAGATGGAGTCTTGAGATGCACTAAGTCCCTCAATCAGTGACGAAGAATGAGTCACTTTGACCACTAGGGTCATGATCCTGTAAGTCCCTATAGCCTTTCCCTTCAACCTGAGGTACTTTAAGGCTTGCCCTCCTCAGATAAGCACGGTTTCTGGGTCAGCAGTTTGCCTGTTTAAGAAGCTGAGGATCAAACAGAAGCTGACTTGGGGCTGACTGGACTACCGTAGATACACGGTACTGCGGAGCCGATGCCCAGTCATGGTTAACCCACAAAGCATTCCAGTTTCGCTTTAGATCAGGCTCTGCACTTATATTTGAATCTGGGTGTGTCTAACGTAAGGGGCAATCGCTGTCAGGCAAACTGAGGAGATGGTGTCTGAAAAGCTGGATGCACAGGGAGTCGGGGAACCTTCCTGTTCCCCCGCCTGCTTGCCCCCCTCTCATTCCCTTCGGACAGAACACTAGCCCCATGCCCCAGAGCTTCTCAGAGTACCCTGGGGCTGGAAGGTGACTGAGGGCTTCTGTTTCAAGAGAGTCAACAGAAGGAACTGAGATATTAACAAAGCCAAGAAGACTTAAGGAGACTGGCTAGGGGCTGCCTAGAGAGAACAAAACCAAAAAACTGCAGATAAAGTCAAAGCAGATAGTCTGCCCCTGAACTGCCGTGTTTATACTTTCAATCTCTTCACCTACTTCTTTTCTGTGGTTAGCAGGTTCCACAGCGATGTTCTTGTTTCCTTTCTCCAGGTGCCAGTGTAATTGCTTTAGTTCTTTAAACATAGATTTTTCCTCTCAGATTCTTTCCGGTTAGTCACACTGGGAATTTTCAATGGCGTCTCTCTTCTGTTTCTAAGACTGTCCTGCCTTTCTCTACAGAACTGATGAGTAGTGTGTCAAATTCTTATTTTAAATAAATACCAAATACACTTTCCTTGTATATTAAGAGGGCCATACTTTTTTGTCTAATAAAGGTAGAAATTTGATTATGAAAGAAGCCATCGAAAGAACCAGACTTTTCTCCCCTGGTTCTTTTGTATTAAGGATGGGAAGGCATTGAGAACTTATTCACCAAAATCCAAGGTGAGAAAACCAAGACCCAACTCTACCACGGTTATAATCCCACCAGCTGACAGCACAAACTAGCATTCAGGCACCTGACTTCAGGCCAGTTAAAAAAAATATTTTTTTCCCAGCCCTGGCCGGTTGGCTCAGTGGTAGAGCGTTGGCCTGGCATGCAGAAGTCCCGGGTTCGATTCCCGGCCGGGGCACACAGGAGAAGCGCCCATCTGCTTCTCCACCCCTCCCCCTCTCCTTCCTCTCTGACTCTCTCTTCCCCTCCCTCAGCGAGGCTCCATTGGAGCAAGGATGGCCCGGGTGCTGAGGATGGCTCCTTGGCCTCTGCCCCAGGTGCTAGAGTGGCTCTGGTCGCGGCAGAGCGACGCCCCGGAGGGGCAGAGCATCGCCCCCTGGTGGGCAGAGCATCACCCCTGGTGGGCGTGCCGAGTGGATCCAGGTCAGGCGCATGCGGGAGTCTGTCTGACTGTCTCTCCCCGTTTCCAGCTTCAGAAAAATACAGAAAAAAAAAATTTTTTTTTCCTACTTGATTTTCACAGTGACTTTCATTCTTTTGTTTTTAGGTAAATCTCACTGATATGGCTTATTTTCCCCAGTATTTCCAGGATAAGGCAGTACAGGCAGGCTAAGGAATAGTGTATATCTACTATGCCAGCGGAGAATGAGATACATTCAATTGCATGGGTGTATTCTTCGCCCGTTTTCTGAAGTTGAAGTGATGAGGCATCACCATTTGTTTTCTGGGTACAAGCTATCGCGACGTTTGTCATCAGGGAGGTGGGCTGGGTAGGGAAGCTGGGTGAGGGTGCATGTGTCTGGTCTGTGGGCATTTTCTGTTGACTATATCTCAGGGCAATGCTAGAAGGGGGACAGAGAAGGTCAGCAGCTGGGCCAGTCTTGGTTCAGTGATAGTCAAGCCACCAAGTCAAAGGAAAAAGAGGTTGGAAAACATTTGTGCATAGAGAAAAGAGCTTGAGGATGTAAGACCAGGAATAAGCATCCTTAAATCATCAGCACGTGAAGGGGGCTCTCAGATCCCTGCGTTTCCTTGAACTCAGAGTGTAACTGCACTAATCTCAGAATTCCTCTGCAATAAAACTCGGATTTCAGCTCATTATCCCTCCTTGATTAGAAGATTTAGTCCATAGGGAAATCGGTCATTAGCCCAGCAAAGATGCAATCATGATTAATAACTTCAGGAGTTTGGGAGATGATGGATCAGATATTGAAAAAAATGACAACACTCTGCAAAAAGGCTTGATTTCTGTGGACATCTTCTCTGAGCCTTCACTGTAAAGAAGCCTTCCTACCGTGAGGTAATACTATGCGAAGTTTTGGAAACCATTAAGTCACTGACATTGATAGAGATTTCTAGTTTCTTTGGGCTCGCTGAAGAAAATGGCTTTCCTCGTTGGTCTCGATCAGCCAAGGACCTGCACGTCTTTGAGTCATGCCTTGTATAACCTGAATGAAATCACAGGATTATAAACATTCCAGTGAAAGAACAGCCGTTTAGGGGGAACAGACACTTCCGTCCATTCCGAGTTCTGCGAGGAGGAGCGAGTGAGGAGGGCTGGAGACAGCGTGCTCTAGAACAAACAAACATGCATTCGGGCCTGTCCTCAGCCTGCCGACAGCCACGTCTCACCAAAGACGGTCTGTGTCCTGCTAACTGGAGCCCTGCAAAAGTCAGAATTGGGTCAGGACGACCCCATTATCTTGGGTTTAAGGCTTCTTTTTTTAGGCTTCTGCTGTGCCATTTTGCTTGCTTGAGTCTCTGATCAGGGACAGATGGGAGCTGGTGATGGCTTGGTGCTGGTGAATTAATGATGGTCCCCACCCCACCTCCATAGCTGGAAAACCTTCAAAGCATTCACATCAAAGGACTGGAGGAAAAAAACCGCAATAGTTACAGGTACCCGCATTCAAGGGGCAATTTCATCCATGTCTACGCCAAGGACTATCTCCCTTTACCCCTAAGCAATCCCTCCCAACACAAAGAAACAAAGAAACAAACAAAAAAAGATCTAGGCAATGGAATGAAATGACACCCAGTAGTGCTGTAGGAATTATGAGAATGAAGTCAGCCAGTCTAATCCTCAAACACTTCCAAGAACAACGGGGGGAAGAGTTCCGTGGGGCATTCCACCTTCATGTGCAGGAAGCGGCTGGCGTGACAGGCTCCGATCATCCGCAGGTCTGTCACCTTCATCAGGAGTTTTGGCCAAAAGTGTGTCACGTGGTGTTTTCGGTAATTGATATAGTGTTCAAAGGCCAGCAGGAAACTGTCCTGGTATTTTTCTATTCTCTCAACGCAGGCGAGCCCCGGGCGATCTGAGCGGATGGAAGAAGGGGGATGTTACTTTTGGAGGGTGGGAAGGAGAAAGCCTGCCTTGCCCAGTTCAAGTCCTTTCATGTGAAATTGGGCAGAGCTGGGGGACTTTCCCACTCCTAGGAGTGAGCTTGGGTGCGACATGAACTTGGGGTGTCAAGGCAACCAGGTACCAGGGCGTGGCATAATTTATACGAAGGGGCCAGTGCTCTGTTCGGATAAAGGTCTCTGGTTTCTAGTTTAGACAGTTACCTCCATGGGTGTGAGGGGCAATCCCTCTTAGGGGCCAGGAGAAGCCTCACTTAGAGAACTGAGATCCTAACTATCACGAGGGAACAATTTTGAGTTTCCACTGGCTCCCGGGAGAAATGGAGGATAACCAGGGACACGCACAGAACACGGGGGATGTGAAAAGAAATTGGGCACCTCGCAGGCGCCCTGGAGGCTGACGGAGAGGCATGCTGGACAGCAGGAAAACCCTGGAGACAGAGAAGCCCAGTGTGCAGTCTTAGTTGTTTGCCAGGCTGTCATGAACCACTCCTTCCCTCCCTTATACTGCGGTGAAATTTCTACCTGGAGCAGCCTTGTGTCGGGGGTGCTGTGGGGAATTCAAGTTAAAAGGAGAAGGTGTGATCTTAGCTAGAGTTGCCCTGTGCAGAGGAGTCACCGAGGGAAGGTGGAGCGAGGAGCCCATGACCACGTGAGGACCGGGAAATCTTCCCACGTCTTGTGGGGACCACTGGTCTTCCCGCTGCTGTGGGAGGGGACTCAAGGCAGTTTCCAGAAAATGATAAAGGGAAGGCTGGATGTCAGTGGCATACCCAAGCTGTAGACACTCGAATTACAAAAGTAACTTAAAAATCTGGGTGAATTCCACGTATGGCTCCAGGAAGCCTAATGCTTCCTGCCCGTGTCTCCCCCAGCTCTTTGTAGTTCTGATCACACAAATTCACACTCCAAGTGACCAGTGATCGAAGTGTCTGTGTTAATGTAACTCTATATAAGGTGCTGCTTAATCCAAAAGGAAAGATCAGGGCTAGTGGCTCAATCCATCCTTTTGGGTCTAAAAATATATGGGCTTTTGAAATCCTTTATTCAGCTCAAATTGCAATTTGTGCATTTTTATTTTTATCCTTCATATTTGATGTTGCTGCTCTGTGGATCTACTTACTCCCCTTTTCTCTGTCTCCCCTGTCTTCTCCCTTTGAATGTGCAGAATTCTCCACAGGACCCTTTAAGTTTTGATTCAGTCACCTCAATACTGCTCTGATGTATACCTTTAAGGGGAAACAATAGCCTGGGTTTTATGGCATCAACCCCTGTCACTTGATGAGAGACAAAGATAAAAGGTGGCCATATAAATGATGTAGAGAAAATGAAAGGACATTTCGATGACGCTCAAGTTGTACTAAACATGTTTGTGAAAAGAGAAACATTTCTAAAGGTCAAAGAGTATTTTTGACAATCTAAGACAGAATTTCTCAAAAGATACGGCTTTCAGATCATTTCCATTTTAGCTCTCTGCTTATCACTGGAGGATCAAAGAACGTAGCAGTAGTAGCTCTTAGAAAAATCTTTGACGAAAAGGCCTAACACTTTGTGTAACTGAAATGCCAAACAAAACAACGGGGCTTAGAAGACAGTCCCCAGGAGGGCAGCACGAATGAAAAGTGCTCAGATCATTCAGGTGGGGAAAAAATTTAAAGTTATGAAGTTTGCCACGAGGCAGACAGACAGGCAGAATTGGGAAGAATCAGTTAGGTGTTTAATAAAGTTTGGAGTCACAGTCACAATTCCTGCCATTTCCACGTACTCTCTTTATTTTCCTTGCTTAGATTATTTACTTATCCTGTTAAATGGACTCTCTAAAGAGGAAACTTCATATTATTCATGAAATAAAAATCCATCTGTCAGAGGTGGAGGAGGGAATAGGAGGATAAACAGTGACGGAAGGACACTGGATGGGGTGGTGAACACACAACACAAGAGGTAGATGATGTGTTGCAGAACTGTGCACCTGAAACCTATATCATTTTGTTAACCAATGTCACCCCAATAAAACCTATTTTAAAAATCCACTTGCCATAAATAGAAGATAACCAAAAAAAAACGGATGCATGGCAAAACCTTTATTACAATTGAGCGAAAGGTTCTTGCCGAAAACTGTCCCTGAGATCTGCTCTCTCTTAAAAAGGGGGGTTAAAACTGTTAGAGAGGTGTTAAAGACAGACAGGCATCAAACTGAGTCTCTCTCTGTGCTTTAGTGAGGAGATATAACCAGAAATAAAACTGTAAAAGAAATACTTTCTCACTATGATTCCATGTTATTTAAATTTTTTTATTTATTTATTTTTTACAGAGACAGAGTGAGTCAGAGAGAGGGATAGTCAGGGACAGACAGACAGGAATGAAGAGAGATGAGAAGCATCAATTATTAGTTTTTCATTGCGCGTTACAACACCTTAGTTGTTCGTTGATTGCTTTCTCACATGTGCCTTGACCGCGGGCCTTCAGCAGACCGAGCAACCCCTTGCTGGAGCCAGCGACCTTGGGTCCAAGCTGGTGAGCCGTGCTCAAACCAGATGAGCCCGCACTCAAGCTGGCGACCTCGGGGTCTCGAACCTGGGTCCTTCTGCATCCCAGTCCGAAGCTCTATCCACTGCACCACCACCAGGTCAGGCTGATTCCATGTTATTTAAAACTAGCTTTGTCATCACTAAAGTCTCAGCTAAAAATGACCTTGAATCCCCCCTTCAGGAATATAATTTCATTTATGTAGTTCAGTTTCTGTATTTTAAAGAACTCTGAAGCCCAGAGAAGCTGGAGGTTCACTCAGGGTCCCATAGAGAGTTCTTAGAAAAGCTGCAAGTGGTATTTCTACGGAAAGCCTGAGGGCCCCAGTTCCTTGCTGGTTGTTGACTGGAGGTGACCCCCAGCTCTGAGAGGTCGCTGCAGTGCAGCTCCCTGTCACAGTGAGCTTTCCTAACACAGCCAAGAGCTTCATCAAGCCAGCAGGGAGATTCTCTACAGCAAGTCTGCTAGCAAGAAGCAATCTTATCTAACAAAATGTCATGTGATCCCATGGGAGTGGCACCAAATTTGCCATATTCTATTGGCTAGAAGCTAGTCACAGGTGGTGCACACACCGCACAGGAGGGGATCATATAAAGGTATCAAAGAAGGCGGGGAACGTGAGTGGTTCACCTAGAGCCTGCCCACCAGTTTACAGGAGGATCAATTACGCCAGGGGTCCCCAAACTACGGCCCAAGGGCCACATGCGGCCCCCTGAGGTCATTTATCCGGCCCCCGCCACACTTCTGGAAGGGTACCTCTTTCATTGGTGGTCAGTGAGAGGAGTATAGTTCCCATTGAAATATTGGTCAGTTTGTTGATTTAATTTACTTGTTCTTTATTTTAAATATTGTATTTGTTCCCGTTTTGTTTTTTTACTTTCAAATAAGATATGTGCAGTGTGCATAGGAATTTGTTCATAGTTTTTTTTATAGTCCGGCCCTCCAACGGTCTAAGGAACAGTGAACTGGCCCCCTGTGTAAAAAGTTTGGGGACCCCTGAATTATGCGATTCTAACTACTTATGTTTAGTTTTGAAGTTTTCCATAATAAAAATAATAATTTCTTTTTAAAGAACACCTTCCATGCCTAAATTTTCTGTAGCAACTAGATTTCAAATCAGCTTAAATAAAAAGAATTCTGCTCAGTTAGCCAGGAAGCATCAACTCTATAAAGGATTTGCATTGCACTTGTCTGATATTGACCCTTCTATTCAGTCATTTATCCAATAAACACTTCTTGAATCCTACTAACGACTGGCCTAGGTTTTAGGTGCACAATTAGACACATCTCTGTCCTCCATAAATATTCCAGAGGGAGAGATGGACAAGTCAAGCAGATAGCTATAGTGTAGAGGGACAGTTGCAGAGATACAACTTAGGGTGCTTTGAAAACACAGATGAGGGCTCTGAAACCACCTAGTTAAGGACTACTTTTCCTTAAGAAGTCTGATGTAGTTTGCACTTTTTATTTATTAATGATATAATCCTTGAAGGAAAAAGGTGTTGGCATTATTATTCACTCTTGACCAATGGGAGTTGGAAGTCTTGGTCATGAGCTATGGCAGGTTAAAGATGGGCTTTGCTATTCTTCCCTGACAGGTTTTTGAATCTGGGCCAGTGCTGGGACATGTTTGGGCAATTAGAATGGGGAAGAAGCGAGGCTCTCTGATTTAAGTCTGGGCCTCAAGACGCCTGCAACTTCTGCTTTTGTGTCCTTGGAACTCTCCTTCTCGGAGTCTACCAGCCACGTAGGAAGTCCACTCCCTGCTAGAGGAGAGGCTGCATAGAGAGAGGCCCAAAGCTGTGTTTGATGTCTCAGCCCCAACCCCAGCCATCTTGGATATTTTCAGCCACTACGTTTTGGAATGGTATACTAGATCTCAATAAATAGCTAGAGCTTAAGTTGTAGTTAAGCCGTGGACAAATTCTAGCTTTCACTCATGGTTTCCTCCTGTAGAACGCAGTGCAGAATGGTGTGATCACTCATTCCCAGACCCTGAGTCACAGAACCAGAGTTGGGCAGGGTTGACCAACCACGAGGCAGGAGGGGGAGTGTCCATTGACAGCGGACCGTTTCATAGTCTTGTAAGTGGTGCCTTTGGGTCTCTCCCACTCTACTGGGGGGACTGCAAAAAAGCACAGACACCGACACCCTCCAGCTCCCAGCCTGGTGGCAAACCACCAATTGCTCCCTGGACAGTAAGCTATGATTCTTCTGAAGCTTAAAGAGGGATTAAAAACAGATCAGGTGATTTGAATTAGCACCAGACAAGTGAAAACTTCTGCTACCCAGGAATGAGCCTGGGCACACTCACCTGAAGACATCAGCAGGACAGCCTGAAGGAGAGCTACTTCTGTGTCATCCAGGTTGAAAGAAGACAGCGACATGCCCAGGTCAAAGATGGCGTCCGACACTACCCCAAGACCCCCGTTTTTCAGCTGGCCCCGTGTCACTGCCATCTCCCCATTCAGGGTTAAAGTCTCACTTTCTGGGTCATAGCGCACAGCAGCGCGAAGGGACATGATCTCCATGCAGCAGCCTTTGAGGAGGATTATCTGGTCTTCACATGGCAGCTGAAAAGAACCAGTCCACATCAGCAAAGAACAAGTGGACCGAGGTCCGTCAGGAACAGCATGCGGTACCCTAACGGCTTCCTGTGATGGACACGAGTCCTGAACTCTTTGAGCACACACTCTGTGTGGCTTTTCCCTTCTACTTGGCTCCAACCATTTTTTTGCATGTCAACTTGGTCATCATCTTCATCTGACTTTTATCTCAGAAGTTTGCTTTTCTCTGGTGACAGAGATCTCCAATTGATGTTACAGTCATGTGTGAAACTGCTTACAGCCCAACTCTGGAGTTTGTATTATAAGCCAACCAACTGCCTGAAAGCTGGGCTTATGTTAAATTTACCAACACTTTTTTCTTATAGCTCTAGTAATCAACAGATGACTCTACTGTGTAACCAGCAACTGTGCTTTTCTTAGTTTTTTGAAGCCAGTTTGCTCCTTGAGTCTCTTAAACGCACAGAACTAGAAAGTCCCTTCAGATACCCATTACCCATGAGGCCCAGAATTCAGACTTCTGGCTCCTAGGGTCACTCCACACGCTGACTATGGCACAAGAATTACTCCACACAGTCTCTTTCTGCCAATCTGGCAGTCTCTTTTTAACTAATTGGGTTGCTTTATTAATTAGGATTTGTGATAATGTAGTAACATTAATAGCAAAGTTTAAAAATAGCTAAGAAAAATAATTTTAAGAAGGCAGAGTTGTATTTTCCGAACGGGAAGAATGTTTAGTTCAGGGGTCCCCAAACTACGGCCTGTGGGCCGCATGTGGCCCCCTGAGGCCATTTAACCGGCCTCCACCGCACTTCCGGAAGGGGCATCTCTTTCATTGGTGGTCAGTGAGAGGAGCACAGGATGCGGATGCAAAGTGTGGCGTTGCTCACGTACAGTACTACTTCCGGAAAACGTGCGTCACGGCTCTGCAAGCGCGTCATATCACTTGTTACAGCTAGCAGTGACAAATATGGAACCGGACATTGACCATCTCATTAGCCAAAAGCAGGCCCATAGTTCCCATTGAAATACTGGTCAGTTTGTTGATTTAAATTTACTTGTTCGTTATTTTAAATATTGTATTTGTTCCCGTTTTGTTTTTTTACTTTAAAATAAGATATGTGCAGTGTGCATAGAGATTTGTTCATAGTTTTTTTTATAGTCTGGCCCTCCAACGGTCTGAGGGACAGTGAACTGGCCCCCTGTGTAAAAAGTTTGGGGACCCCTGGTTTAGTTAAATGACATTAACAAAATAGTTTGAAAGGCTATTAGTTCTTTTTTTTTTTTTTTTTTTTAATGAATCAGGCATAATGCCAAGATTTATGTGCGTCACCTTACTTAATGTTCATAGTGGTGCAGTGAGGTACCTATTCTATTTCTGATTTTTCTTACAGATGTGGAAATCTAGGCACTGAGGGGATGAGTAACATGCATGCTAGAGGGTGGTCCATGAATGTTTGGGGAGTGAGACTAGGATTTGAAGCTACATCCGTTAGAGTCCAATGCCAAGAGAAGAAAAGAACACACTCTTTGAAGTACTTTGGATGGGACTAAGTTTCCATAAACATGAGAATGTAAATTATACATAATTTCTTTCTTTTCATTAAGCACATACAAATCCTTTTTGGGAAATACTCTTGGCAACACCCAAAGTTCAATTTAGGTTATTATATAAAACTAAAAGTAATAGTACTAAATTACATTTAAAATACTGAGTATTTATTACTTTTTTAAATTTAATTTTATTTTTTAGTAACTCAACCTAGTCAGTCACCTTATCATTTAATTTCAAATTGCTTAGCTTTTTTTCTGCACAACAAAAGTCATTTCAAATTTGGTTCTGGAATCTATATGTGTACCTTTCCTGCACTCATTTTAAAAAAAATGACTGTGATTGCTTTTATTTAGGTTCTAATTTGTATTCCTCAATTCCATGCTTAGATTCCTGGCCCCAGAGTGTCAGACAGAGAACTGGCTTCAGGCTCGCCTGGGGGCTTGCTGATCACACACATTGCTGGCCCCTCCCTCTGGATTTTGCATTTTTCCAAGTTCCCACGTGATGCTCATGGTCCCTGTTTGGGGCCCCCACTCTTGAAAACCACTTTGGCACAAGACACCGAAGAGAATATACTAACCAGATTAAACCACTTATTGTTATATTTTATTTGTCACAAAGTAGGCCAACTTGAGCAGGTCCTATATTTGTAGGCAAGTCTGATGATAGAAGAAATTAAAGTTTTCTTTTTTTTAACTGTACTGTTGATTAGTTCAAATTTAAATAAAAGTTTAACAAGTAATTGTCAGAGGTCACCAACGGTTTAAAAACTAGGTCAGATGCCTTTTCTTTGAAGAGGCGTTTGTGGGATCCTGATGAGGTTTGTTTCAGTGTGTGTGTGTGTGTGTGTAAACAATCTCTTAGTCACTTGCCAAAACACTTCCCTGGGGAGAATGCCCCAGGAAGGGCACGACAGGCAGAGATGTAGGGATCCTCCCAGAGACTTCCTGTCCCCATAGGGGCATGTCACTCAGGTTGGCTGGCAGAGATGGCCGAGCCCTGCTCTAGAAGAGGCTCTTGAGGGTGCTCTTGACCGCTCTGCCAGCTGTGACTTTAGGTCATTCAAAGCCCCAGGTGTCCACCAACCTTGCTTGGTGGGTTGGCATGGGTCACAGCATAAAATGACCATGGGCACAATTTCAACAGCAGAGGCATCAAACTGCCTCTGGCAAAAACCTGTCTCTTGAGACCATCTGGGCTCTCCAGCCTACTCCACGAGTGGCTCAGGGGCCCACACCGTTTATTTCCCAGTTTGAGGTTCCAAAGATAGCGTGAAAGTCAAAGGTCCTTCTGGCATGCCTAACACGTATGCCAGAAACATACACATCTCCGTTGTACAAGGGGCCTATTTTTTTTTTTTAAATTTAGCGACTATAAATATCAGGGTGGGAAGAGCAATGGAGCCATAACTTTGAAGCCACCTTTAATTTCTGAGGGAAACCAGGAAAGTTTCACGTGGACCCCTCACCCTTGCCACGAACCTAAGTGCACGGTGTGTTTGTTATTGGGGGTGAAGACAGCTTCTTTCCTTTCTTTAACTGAAATATCTTTTCAGTGTTTTGTTAACAGGGGCTTTAAATTTTCTCAAAAACCCTTTTAGCGGGGTATCCGAAGGGGACACATGACTGACAGGCTAGCTCAAGTTGTAGGGTAGCAAACTCAACAGTTTCTACTCAGACACCAAGGCACCAAAGACTGGGGGACGAGGGACACAGCTCAGAGAGAGAGAGGACCAAGAAAGGTCCAGGAAAACGAACTCACCCCAATGAACTAAAACGAAAGATGCCACCTGTGTAAGAGGGGACAAGCACCCTCAGCTCAGATGTCAGAGTGTACATTCTTTCTTGAGGGCAATACGGCTTCAAAGACCTTAAAAGGTGTGTACGCCGTGGTCCTTAAGTTCCGCTTCCGGGTTTGTGCTTAGGAAATAATATTGTGAGCAGGGAAGAGGCACCGGAATGTTTATTACAGAATATTTATATATACTAGCGAAAAATTGGAAATGAACTCAAGATCAAGGGAAAGCAGATAACTTAAATATGGTAGATCTAGTCTTTTGAATACTGTGCAGTCATTAAAAATTATTTTGTGAAAGAATACTTGAATGATAAGTCCTACAGTTTAGGGTGAACAGGTACAATAGGGTGCTGGTAACAGTCGGTTTCTCTCTTTTATTTTTTTTTGACAGAGACAGAGAGAGAGAGAGAGAGAGAGTCAGAGTCAGACAGAGGGACAGATAGGAACAGACAGACAAGAAAGGAGAGGATAAGAAGCATCAATTCTTCGTTGCAGCACCTTAGTTGTTCACTGACTACGTTTTCGTATGTGCCTTGATGGGGGGTGGGCTATAGCAGAGCAAATGACCCCTTGCTCAAGCCAGCAACCTTGGGCTCAAGCCAGTGACCTTTGCGTTCAATCCAGTGACCGTTGGGTCATGTCTATGATTCCACGCTCAAGCCAGTGACCCTGCTCTCAAAGCTGGTGAGCCTTGCTCAAACCAGATAAGCTCGCGTTTAAGCCAGCGACCTCAGGGTTTCGAACCTGGGTCCTCCGCGTACCAGTCGGATGCTCTATCCATAGGCATTTTGTTTTTTTTATCTGGGTGCTGATTATGTGGGTGTGTTAAGTCTGAAAATTCATTGAGCTGCACGCTTATGATATGTGCTCCTTACTCTTTAATACAAAGTTAAAAGTAGTAGTTTCATAAATCGAAAGTACATTATGGTATAAATTACATTAATATACTTTATATGTATGCGTGTATATAAATGTGAGTGTACATACACACGCATGTATTTGAAAATGACTAAAATAGGCTCTGAAGTGTCAGTATTTATTTCTTGGTGGTGTTATCATAAACCTTTGCCTTTATTTCATTGTTTATGCTGTATAAATCTTCAATGAATGTGTGTTCTTTTTGTAATATCCTCTAAAACATTAATAAATGTTAATTAAGAGAAAAAAAAAAAAAAAGGTCAGAGGCATGGAGTGCTCCATCCACACCAAATTCAGCAGATTCCTTCTCCAGGACTCACCAGCCCACCACAGCGAAGCCGGGGAGGGAGGGGCCGCGCTCTCTCAGCTGGGTCTGGGGTCTGTACCTGCGTCCCGAAGCCCACTGCTCAGTCCTGAGGGTATAGCTTCTGTGGAGGCTCAGAAAGAGGCAGGGAGAAGTGTCCCCTCTGGTGTCTGAGGTCTGTCACACCCTAGCCGAGTCCCCATTATTACAAGTGCAGGAACACGAATGGGCTGGGAGCCACGGGGGCAGAATCACTCCAGGAGAGGACACTTGGCTTCTTTCTGGGTGAGACTGCACTCCTGTATCACACGGGTGGCCTGCGTGAGAGGCTCACGGCATTACGGGGCCCGCTCGATCTGCTAGCCTTCGGGGTTCCCCTTGGAGATGTGGAGAGCAATAGATTGGCACCTGATAGGGGTTTTCAAAGGAAAATATTCTCCAGAAAACGTACCCAACCCCACTTGGTTCAGAAAAGAGGCAGGTTGGTAATATAATGAATGAAATAATAATACTAACAGCTAAAATTTGTGAAATACTTATAACCCAGCCCCTATTCAAGCACTTACTATCCCATTTCAAACCTCCCAACAGCGATAAGAGGTAGATCCTATAATGATTCTCATTAAAGGTGAGATAACCCAGGTTTGAAGACATGTAGTAACTTATCTAGGATTCTAGCCCATGCACCTGACTACAGAGCCACCACACGCCATGTTCTCAGCTACCACACGGCAGACCTGCTAAAGTTCGGGATGAAGTGTCCCACGGGGAAAGTCTGTGACCTCTGGTAGGTGAGCTCCTCAAGGTGCCCTGAAGATGGGCCAAGAAAGGGTGAGTTTGTAAGGAAAGCGGGGCGATTTAAAGGGACATGAAGATCTTTGCTCTGTGGGCACAGGTCTCCTCTATTCTTTTTCTTTTTTTATTTTTATTTATTTTTCTGAAGCTGGAAATGGGGAGAGACAGTCAGACAGACTCCCGCATGCGCCCGACTGGGATCCACCCGGCACGCCCACCAGGGGCGACACTCTGCCCACCAGGGGGCGATGCTCTGCCCCTCCGGGGTGTCGCTCTGCCGCGACCAGAGCCACTCTAGCGCCTGGGGCAGAGGCCACAGAGCCATCCCCAGCGCCCGGGCCATCTTTGCTCCAATGGAGCCTCGGCTGCGGGGAGGGGAAGAGAGAGACAGAGAGGAAGGAGGGGGTGGGGGTGGAGAAGCAAATGGGAGCTTCTCCTATGTGCCCTGGCCGGGAATCGAACCTGGGTCCCCCACACGCCAGGCCGACGCTCTACCGCTGAGCCAACCGGCCAGGGCAGGTCTCCTCTATTCTTGAGGATTACGAAGCAGCCACACAGCATCTTGCTGGGGTATACGGCTGAAAGAATACAGAATGAGACTCAAACCATGGCCCCACAGATGGATACGTTAATCGCTTACACCTCCGTGTTCCGCCTTTTAAAATGGGGTTAGTTAAAGCTACTCTGCCGCCGCTCTGTTAGAAGGGTTGGGCTTAATATGGGCAAACTTGAGCATGGTAACTAGGACTCCATAGGGGCCGAATAAATGCAAGTCGTGCTTAGCATCTTTCCCGATGCCTGGAGGTGGCTGGACGGACAGGATCTTCACGGACCTCAGTGGACAAGCTAATGAATGACAGCTGAGTCGAGACGGTGGGGAAGTAAAAAATGAAACCAAGTGCATTTTCATTTTGTACTGACATTGTTTTCATAGGACCAAGTCCCTACTAGGTAATATTAAATTACAAGTGATATTCAGTCTTCCTGGAAATTGATGGAACTAGAATGAAAAAACAACTGCAGAAGGGGGGAAAAATAAAACCATTTCCTCACCTCACAAAACATAGGCAACTTTTTGGCAAAATCCACCACTCTGGTAATTGCTGGTGTGATGATTTTTGTAAAATGGCTGAAGGCTTCCAAGTCGACCTTTCCACCTTCCGGGGCATTTACTATTGGTGCTTGTCCAATGTCTTCTGGCTAAGGAGGAGAGACGAGAGAGAGATTCAAATGGCGAAGTTGAAGGGATCTTTATTTGTCCTAGTTCTCATGGGGAAGAAAAATCCCTTTTGAACTGCCAACCAGGACACTTTCCAGTTTTCCCACAGTTTATTAAGAAACTGTATGGTTTTCCATTTATGTCTCTGAGCAAAGACATGTCTCGGCCATTGCTGTAATGGGCCCCCAGTGATACTGTGCACAGGACTGCTGCTGGAGAGGGGGCGGGGCAGAGAAACAGAGACAAATGAAGAATTTGGGTTGCACTTCTCAGTGCACTAAGGGCGTGTCCTCACCTCAGGTGACATGCATTCTAGGGTGTTTTCAGAGCACTGCACGTCCTGATGTGTGTCTGTGTGTGAGGTGGGCTCAGTGTGGGCAGTGAGGGAGAGGGTCGGGGGAGCCCCCAGCTCAGAGGACCCTGTGGATGTACTCCTGCTTCTGACCCAGCTGCTAGGGCTCAACTTCCTGCCTGCCTACAGACGCCAGTTGGAGGAGGTCACAGCAGGCTGAGGGGGACAATCTTTAGAGCCTGTCTGTAGGAACAGAGCTGTGTGAACTTGGCATACCTTCAAGCAGAGTGGAGATTTACTAGCATTCAGTGTCCTGAGGGCACTTCCCTGCTGTTCACTTGCCTCAGAACAGTCCATGGTCTTGCTGCTCAAAGGGTGCTTTAGCAGCATGGGTGTCGCCTGGGGACTCCCTAGAAGTGCAGAATCTGAGGTTCCTCCCCAGGTCGAACTGTGCAGAATGAGGGTTTTAGCCAGCCCCCAGGTAGCTCTGCTGCAGTCAGCCCCCCCCCCCATGTCCACCGGAGCCGCCTAGCTCCTCAGCGTGGCATCTAGTGACTGCCACGGCGGGGCCTCCCGTGTACCTCCTGATGTCTCCAGGCTTCCTGCCAGGACCGGGCCTCTCCATTGCCCTTTCTTGTTGCTGTGATAATAGTAAGTACCATTTTTCTGTGGCTCACCAGCGAGCCAGCCCCTTAGGCTCTCACACAATCCCGGATTTGCTGATGAGCCAACAGGGGTTCAGGGAGGTTTTAGAACAACTGCCTGAGGCCAGGACTCCACAGTGATCTGCCAGCGCCTCCCACTGTCCTCCAGGAAGCTCTGAATGTGACCAAACGGATCAGAGGCAAAGGCCCTGCCCCATGGTGGCCATCTAGCACCACAGTGGACAGATAGGAGCAAGCACCTCGGGGTAGGGGGAGTGGGGATGGGCCGACAGGGACAGGAGGGATGAATGGTACTGCGAGCCAGTTGAGCAAGGCTGAATCCTCACTGCCAGAGAGGTGAGGGCACTGCCAGTGACAAGAGTGCCACCACAGTGCTAAGCTTCGCTGTGTATCAGTATCAGAGTCACCGGCTTGCTGGGCCCCAACCCTGGAGTTTCTGGTTTGGGAGGTCTGGGCGGGGCCTGGGCATCTGCTTGTCTACCTGGTTCCCAGGACATGCTTTATGCTGCTAGTCTGTGGCCCACACCTGGAGAATCTCTGGGCTAGCAGTAACCACGTCCAGCTCAGAGGAATCCAGTTATCATATTTCTTCCCACATCTCTCCTGTGACTGTTCACATCTAATTTTTAGCAGGAAGAAAAGCAAAGGGATAATTCTTTTATTCTCTTGTTGCCAGGGCAGCACGGACAACAGGGGCAGCCCACGTCCCCCAAGGGTGCGTCAGGACTCATCGTGACAGACTGGGAGAGGACTGTTACATGTAGCACATAACGAACTCTGCTAGCACTGGCCTGGGGTTTGGATTATCCAGCACGTTCTTCTGTTTATTTTACTCTACATTTTAATGGTTTGTTTTGGGGTAGCGAGTAGACGGGAAAGAAATCTGGTTTCTGTTGTGTTTTCATAACCAGTGACGATGTTTGGGGGTGATTGTGGGCACAGCAAGCCCGTGGAAGGCTATGTTCTGCCGGCTTTCTGGATGCAGATGGAATTGATGGATTACAGTCGTCCCTCATCATACCAGGTTTCACTTTTCGTGGTCTCACTGTATCACGGATTTTAAAATTGTATATATCTAATTTAGTATCACAAATTTTTGTGTATCGTGGGATTTTGTGGTATATAGGTTTTTTTTTGTGTGTGTGTATTTTTCTGAAGTTGGAAACGGGGAGGCAGTCAGACATACTCCCACATGCACCCGACCGGGATCCACCCGGCACGCCCACCAGGGGGCGATGCTCTGTCCATCTGGGGCGCCGCTCCGTTACAATCAGAGCCATTACAGCACCTGAGGTAGAGGCCACAGAGCCATCCTCAGCACCCGGGCCAACTTTGCTCCAATGGAGCCTTGGCTACAGGAGGGGAAGAGAGAGACAGAGAGGAAGGAGAGGGGGAGGGGTGGAGAAGCAGATGGGCGCTTCTCCTGTGTGCTCTGGCCAGGAATCGAACCCGGGACTCCTGCACGCCAGGCCGACGCTCTACCACTGAGCAAACTGGCCAGGGCCTGTAGGTATTTTTATATATTTATTATTTTAATTATTTTTGCAGTGAAATAAGCAAAGTTAGTGTGGGAAAGGTTAATAACATTGTGGGAAAGGTTTATAAGAGTGTGGGGAGGGTTTAGAAAACCTTAAAATATATAAATAATAAAATAAACAGAAGGTCACTATTTCGTGGATTTTCGCCTATTGTGAGGGGTCTGGAACTTAACCCCCGCAATAGATGAGGGACCACTATAATCACATGTGCAGATTCCTTCTCTTTCTCTTTTTCACATAGACTGAGCTAAGGGAAAAAGTACATCAGTTCTTTCTTTGGGCATTGCTGCTTCTTGAATCTTTCAGACTTCCTTGCTGGTCTTTCTAATTCCTCTCACCCTGAAAATGAGGCTCATCTCACCTGCTGTGTCTACTTTACAACTCTGTTATAAAGATCAACTGATAAAAAGAACACGGGCACAGGGCCATGACCGGTTGGCTCAGTGGTAGAGTCTCGGGTTTGATTCCCGGCCAGGGAACACAGGACAAGAGCCCATCTGTTTCTCCACCCCTCCCCCTCTCCTTCCTCTCTGTCTCTCTCTTCCCCTCCTGCAGCCAAGGCTCCATTGGAGCAAAGTTGGCCCGGGTGCTGAGGATGGCTCCATGGCCTCTGCCTCAGGTGCTAGAATGGCTCTGGTTGCAGCGGAGCAATGCCCCAGATGGGCAGAGCAT
The DNA here is from genome assembly GCF_036850995.1 of Saccopteryx leptura. NCBI lineage: Eukaryota > Metazoa > Chordata > Mammalia > Chiroptera > Emballonuridae > Saccopteryx > Saccopteryx leptura. The sequence goes on along the minus strand of NC_089512.1, from coordinate 26,277,852 downwards.
CACCCCTAGTGGGCTTGCAGGGTGGATCCCGGTTGGGCACATGCAGGAGTTTGTCTCTGCCTCCCCGCTTCTCACTTCAGAAAAATAAAACAAACAAAAAAATAATATGAGCACACATTTAAAAAGGTAGGGAGTACAAATACACATACTACACACACACATACAGGCACACATACACATATAGATACAACACACGCACACACACTTTTGACCTGGCTGAACCCATCTTCTCACTGAACACTGACAGATCTAATCGAGTGTATTTAAATGGTATTTAGTGTCTTTTGAAATGTCAGTGGGTTAATACTGATGTTAATTTCCATGTTTGTAGGGTATTTGAATCACCACCTGTGACACCTTAAAGATGAGGAAAAAGGGGGGAAATTAAACAAGGTTCAATTCTATTTCAATTAGAATTGAACTCTCAAATGTAACAACCTTACAAGTCTTTCTGTTGAAAAGAAAAATCAGGGTAGAAAAAGATTTACTTTTAAGTCTCGGGGTATATAGTAGCAAATATAATTGCTAGAAATAAAACTATATACAAAGTAGAAGCCTTCTGTTATATCATTAAGCCTTCTGTTATATCTGTTTATCTCCATAATGGATCTTGGATAGTGAAAAAAAAATCACCTATGATTGATCAATAATATCAGGTATGAGAAATTAAGGCTGTGTAATGCTATATTGTTTGTGACTGACCTGAAGATTTTTCATCTAAGACAGTGGTCCCCAACCTTTTTTGGGCCACGGACCGGTTTAATGTCAGAAAATATTTTCACGGACCGGCCTTTAGGGTGCGATGGATAAATGCACAAAATAAAATTATGCGACCGGCGTAAAAACTGTGGTATTTTTAAATATAACTGTCGAACTTACGAGACAAGTGTCAAGAGTGAGTCTTAGACGGAAGTAACAGAGGGAATCTGGTCATTTTTTAAAAATAAAACATGGTTCAGACTTAAATATAAATAAAATGGAAATAATGTAAGTTATTTATTCTTTTTCTGCAGACCAGTACCAAATGGCCCACAGACTGATACGGATCCATGGCCCGGGGGTTGGGGACCACTGATCTAAGAGACAACAGTCTTTGGCTAAAATATTTGAATGATGTTAAAAATAAAGATGAGCCTGACCAGGCGGTGGTGCAGTGGATAGAGCGTCGGACTGGGATGCAGAGGACCCAGGTTTGAGACCCCGAGGTCGCCAGCTTGAGCGCGGGCTCATCTGGTTTGAGCAAAAGCCCACCAGCTTGAACCCAAGGTCGCTGGCTCCAGCAAGGGGTTACTCAGTCTGCTGAAGGCCCGCGGTCAAGGCACATATGAGAAAGTAGTCAATGAACAACTAAGGTGTTGCAATGCGCAATGAAAAACTAATGATTGATGCTTCTCATCTCTCTCCGTTCCTGTCTGTCTGTCCCTGTCTATCCCTCTCTCTGACTCACTCTCTGTCTCTGTAAAAAATAAATAAATTAAAAAAGAAAAAAAGACGAGTACAAACATTTGACCTCGGTTGAATCTGTTAGCTATCTCATTACAGCCAGTAGCCTTGTATTTCACCATACACAATATATTTGCTCATACACACGTGCATATACCGATGCACGTGGGCTCAAGCTCAGATACTGATGATGTCTCTGGCTTAAAGATTCACCTGTGCAGACTGTGGGAAAAGCTTGCATTTTGTCTCTGTGGCTCACACTGCCTTAGCTTGCTCAAGGAGGTATTTCCAACTACACTCTGACTTTCTTCCCCCTCATCTGCCCTAAGCGGACCTCCTGAGCCAGCCCAGCCAGTCTCTTCACATCTCTCCAGTTTTCTTTGTACTTTTCTCTGGCACTGCTTCCTTCCTTCCTGACTTTTGCTTTCTCCACTTCTACCTCTCATCTCTGCCCATTCTAAATCCCACCCAACTCAAATTCTATGTTCTTCTTCAAGTCTTCCTGGTGACTTCAGTTTGAAATGATGTCTACCTCATTGGAACAGGCACGGTGGCTCATGTATATCGCTCATATGGCAATTAGGCATCAGTTACTATCACGTTTTAGTGTGGTGATATAGGTACACATCTAAGACATGAACTTCTCAATGTGGGAATAAGCCTTCATTATCTTTGCCTACTGTGTAGAAGGCACTGGGCTAAATGAGAGAGGACAGACCATTTGTTGGTTGAGTGACTCAAGGTATGTCTGTACATGTACTCAACCAATCTTTATTGAGCAACTACTATGGAGTCTGGTCTAGTTCTAGATACCGAGGTTATAGTCAGGAACAATGTAGCCTCAAAGAACTTGCATCATAGTGAGGAGAGACAGACAATAAAGAAATACTCTCACGGGAGAATTTCAGTTTGTGACACAATGGTACATGGGGGTCAGGAGATGGGGTGGTCAGCTACGGCCCCTTTGAGAAGTAATGTGTGAGCTCTGACTTGAAGAATGTCAAGGAGGCAGCCTTCCATAAAGCCAGAGGAAGACCATTTACGGCTAAGGGAAGGGCCAGTGCAAGTCCTGACACCAGAAGAGCTGCGTGGTTACAGCCACGCAGTTACACACCACGCAGAGATGGTGTGAATGAGGGACAGAAGTCAGGCAAGGCTTCCAGCACGCTGGGTCTTGTGGGGCATGGAGAGGGAATGGACTTAGTCTAGATACAGTGGGGCACCACTGAAGGGCTCTACCCAGGGAGCAGCCTGGTGTGATTGACAGCTATTTTGGGGAGAACAGATGTGGGGAACCAAAGGAGGAAACAGGCAGGCAGCAGCAGTAGTTTGGGTGGGACTGGAGCGAGCGGCACAGGGGTGGCCAGGGAGCTGGGGAGGAGTGGAAGAATTTGAGACCTATCTTGGGAGCTGAAGACAAAGATCTCTGATGGACTGGATGTGGGGTGAGGGACTGTAAGGAATCCAGAGTGACTCCTTGGGGGTCAGTGGAGGCTGCTGGGAGTGGGTAACCAAAGGAGAGGTTCAGGTATGTGTGCAGATATAGGCTTCAACCCGAGCTCAGCTCCAGAGGAGGCTGGCTTTATACAAATCAAGACTAACTGGCCTTCTGCTTTGACTGTTTCAGTTCAGCCTTGTTCAAGGTGGGTAGGAAACGGTGCCAGCAGCACTGCAGGTGGCTGGTCAGAGCTGAGGGCTCCTTTCCTTGAGCCAGCAGCGCTCTGGCACATGCAGAGTGGGGTAGGGCCAGACCGACTCTCTTCCTCTGTGTGGTCATAGGGTGTCTTCCGTCACCTTTGCAAGGATGGGCAGGAAGACCCGGATGACTGGTGAGTAAAGGTCCCTAGGCCTTAGGACGACTACAGGTTCTCCTTTTTCCTGGGATGAGCAGGGACAGGATGGTGAGGGTGGTGGTGATAGAGATGGTGGCTAGACAGTGATATATCAAGCACTTACACCTATGACTTTTATATCATTTGATAAAGGCATAAAGGTTGCTGAACCTTGGAGAGGAGAAGTAATGTGCCCAAAGTTAAATAATTAAAAAGCAACAAAGGCAAGTGTTGAAATTAGGCGGTCTGGTTCCAATCTCCATGCAAAGAGCTGCTAGCCTACCCTGTCTGCTTCTGATGCAATTATAATAATTTTGGATGATAGAACCCTTCCGGACTTGACTGCACTTGTCTTATGACCTGTCCACACAGACCACACACGGCCCAGTCTGACCTTCTGCCTCTGCCCCTTTTCCGAGGATGTCCCCGTCCAGAAAGTGGGAAATCAGACCGTAGCTCTGCCAGGGGAAAAGCAGGGCAGGCCAGCCTGGTTCTGGTGGTTATGCTTTATACTTGGGTGAAAAATCCATCTAAAGTCATACCTTTGCATGTGACCTAAGGGATGATAACACAATGTCAACACACAGCAGTGACACAATGTCAGCAGACAGTAATGTTGATGGTACGGGGTGTGCTCCAAACCAAATGTCTCACTGCCCCTGGGAGGTGTAAGAGTGAGTGCTCTGGCCCTGGCCAGTGGCTCAGTGGTAGAGCATTGGCCCGGCATGTAGAAGTCCCGGGTTCGATTCCCAGTCAGGGCACACATGAGAAGCGTCCATCTGCTTCTTCAATCCTCCCCCTCTACTTTCTATCTCTCTCTTCCCCTTCTGTAGCCAAGGCTCCATTGGAGCAAAGTTGGCCCAGGTGCTGAGGATGGCTCCATGGCTTTCACCTCAGGCACTAGAATGGCTTCAGTTGCAATAGAGCAATGCCCCAGATGGGCAGAGCATCGCCCCCTGGTGAGCATGCCAGATGGATCCCGGTCAGGCACATGCGGGAGGAATCTGTCTCTCTTGCCTACTCACTTCTCACTTCAGAAAAAAAAAAAAAAAAGAGTGAGTGCCCTGGGTGGGCAGACGGTGCCTCCCCTGTTTGGCATCAGAGGCTTCTTGGTTGTGTCTCCATCTGCTTTTCCTCATCACTGTCATCACACACAAATTGTTGGTGATTACACTGGCCACTAACGTACCATCCGAGATTTGAGTGGACTGGAGAAAACTAGGAAATTATATGATGTGAGTGCTTTTGGAAATGGTTTTACAGAGTGGCTTTAGAATCATGAAAATCTGCGTGGCTTCGGCAAAAATGCCTATTTGCCAATGATTCTTCCTTCTCAGCACAAATGTGAGCTTGAAACCCAGGTCCAAATAGCAATCTCTGTTTCTGACTTGAGTCCTGGTCTTAGGGTAAAAAAATGGCAATGAAGCTCCTTTTGGGGAGTAGGTTACTGACCCATTCCAGATAAATAATTATTTCTAGTTTTTATGAGAACATATTTTAATCCCTTATGATATATCACTATACTATTATTAACATAATAGGTCTCCTCAAATTCTATTTCAGAACAAGATGGCCATCAGCATAAATGAAATAATATGCATAGCAGTGTTGCAAGCAAAGAAAGTGGTGTCAGCTGCATAGGTGAAACAGTCCTAATGTGTAGAAGCCTAGTCAGGACACAGATATACCATTTAGCAAAGCTGTCCTTAATGAAGGATTCCTGATGTCCTCGGAAAAATAACTCACCGCTCAAAAGAGTGCAATTTTCATCCTGAGCATAAGTACTCAACTGAGGTCATCCTTTTGCAAGGAGTATTTGTAATTATGTATTTGTAACCTGGCTGAAACACAGGGCTTATCTGTACTGTCTCAGAGGATGGGCTGGTGGCACTGTGGGTTCTGTTTAATAAATATCAAGTTCTGTCCTGGTTATCTATTGCTGTGTAACAAATTACCCCAAAACTTAGTGGCTTAAAAACAGCAAATGGTTACTCTCTATCTTCTGGGGATTGATGGTCTCGGCTGAGTGGTTCTCACTTGGGGCCCCTCCTAGAGTTGTCATCATGTGGCACCAGAAGCTGGTGTCATCTGAAGGCTTCTTCGCTCCTATTTCTGGGTTGAGATTCCCTCCATGCGGTCTCTTCAAATGGCTAGCTTGGGCTTCCTCACAGCACGGGGGTCTCAGCATAGTTGGGCTTTCTTTTTTCTTACATGGCAGTTAGTTTCCCTCGGGGAGACCGGGTGGCTCCCTGGGACCTCCAAGGTAACCAAATGCAAATGACAAGGCTCCTTATGGTTCAGCCTGAGTAGTCACCCTGCCCAAATCCACTGTGTATTGAAAGCATAGACCAGATTCAAGGAGGAGAGAGAAATAGACTCTACCTCTCTCCATGGGAGAGAATGGGCTGAGCATACGAGGAAAGAATCTAATGGCAGCCAACTTGGAGAAAATCTACCGCAAATTTCGACCACACGTGTGATAGATACTGGGGACAGGGCTGGATGGAACATGGTCCCACCCCCGGGGAGATGCAGGGGTGACCCCAGGCCCGGAAGGGGACTGACTGATAGAAGTGAAGTTCACTGTAGGGACAGATGGGACAGTGGGAGTATTCTGATCTCTGCCAGCACCCCTCTAAGAAAAAAAATAAAAGCCCGAAAAAGTGGTTATTTGTATTTGGATCAAGAAGGGCAATTCTTGCCCAGATCAAGCATTGATAAAATATACACTTCATGTCAGTTCCCCAGGAGGAACTGGAGATTGGCGGCTCTGTAAATGCTATCCTCCTGAAGAGAACTCTCTCGGCCATGACAAACCATTAATGTCAACCATTCTGTGCCACACCCTGTTAGGTTCTTTCAGTGGACGAACAGACTGACGGAAACTGCTTAAGAGACTTTGCGCTCCAGGTGCAGACCTCATTGGTTTGAGACTAGACGTTGTGTTACCTTTGCTGACGAGACCAGGAGGCATGAGGAGGTCTGATTATATATATTTTACCTTCCAGAGTGGGTTTCTGAGCTTCCAGACGCAGCTCAGATATTGCCTCCTCAAAGAGATCCTTTCTGACCAACCTACTGAAAGAAGAGAAGTCGCTCCCCCCCCAGCTCATAGTCACTCTGTCCCATCGCCGTGTGTCCTTCCCTCACTGCCCTCACCGTTCCCTGCATTCGTCTGGTTCCGGTAGCCTTTCCTGACGCCTCCCTCCACTGGGACATGGCTGAGCTTCCCCATCTCCTGGCACACAGGGGCTGCTTACTACATGTTTTCTCAATAAAAGAACAAATCTTTTTTTTTTTTTGTATTTTTCTGAAGCTGGAAACGGGGAGAGACAGTCAGACAGACTCCCGCATGCGCCCGACCGGGATCCACCCGGCACGCCCACCAGGGGCGATGCTCTGCCCACCAGGGGGTGATGCTCTGCCCCTCCGGGGCGTCGCTCTGCCGCAACCAGAGCCACTCTAGTGCCTGGGGCAGAGGCCAAGGAGCCATCCCCAGCACCCGGGCCATCTTTGCTCCAATGGAGCCTTGGCTGCGGGAGGGGAAGAGAGAGACAGAGAGGAAGGAGGGGTGGGTGTGGAGAAGCAAATGGGCGCTTCTCCTATGTGCCCTGGCTGGGAATCGAACCCAGGTCCCCCGCACGCCAGGCCGACGCTCTACCGCTGAGCCAACTGGCCAGGGCAAGAACAAATCTTTAAGCCTAGAAAGAAGCACCTTTCTAACCACTGAGTTGGTTAGTTTGACTAGTATCCATTCTCTTTTGGGAATAAAGAAAACAGAAGTGTAAGATTTCCTAGAAGTCCAGGATATGCCCCAAATCTTCCACTTAACTTGGAATTCAGCTTGGTCACTACCTTGAAATTAGAGGGCAGTGCAAGGTCTGGAAGTAGGTTCTATAGTGTCCATTTATAGCTAACACATTTGGGGAAAGGACAGATTTAGGCTTGGGGTTAGACAGGATTCTATCTTGGTAGGCCCCAAATATACCAGGTTAGAACTGATCTATGTATACATAACTAGTGTTACATGATATAACAGAGTGGATTTGAGGATGTGAGATCGGGCACTAAGAAGCTGCCTCTCTAAAGATGTGTCTTTTGAAGGTTCTTTGGTGCAGGTGGCCACGTTGCATAGTGTAGTGGTTTAGAGCAGTGGTCCCCAACCTTTTTTGGGCCACGGGCCAGTTTAATGTCAGAAAATATTTTCACGGACCGGCCTTTAGGGTGGGACGGATAAATGTATCACGCGACCGAGACAAGCATCAAGAGTGAGTCTGAGACGGATGCAACAGAGGGAATCTGGTCATTTTTTAAAAAATAAAACATCGTTCAGACTTAAATATAAATAAAATGGAAATAATGTAAGTTATTTATTCTTTCTCTACGGACCGGTACCAAATGGCCCACGGATCGGTACCGGTCTGCAGCCCGGGGGTTGGGGACCATTGATTTAGAGCATGAATCCAGGAGCCAGGCTTCACCTATTACCACAGCTTGCCAGCTATAGGAGCTCGGGTTAGCTTCCTTAACTTCTCTGCCTCAGTCCCTTCCTCTGTAAAGGTCCCTTCCCTGTATTAGCTACATCGAGCTACAGGGTTGGGACAGGGAGTTAATATATGGAAAGCACTTAGAATAGGACCTGGCATTTGGTAAGGGCCATGTAGTATGTTTGCTGACATTATTGCTGGTAGAAGCCATCAACCAAGTATATTAGAGCCTGCTTATTACAATGGTTTGGAGGCAGGTGGATTATAGATAAGCTCGTATTCCCCCAAATTTCCTTTAAGGTTGTTATACTGTTTTCGCTGCACACATACACACAAGCCACACATACATACACACCAATCCCATTATAATGGTGATGTTGAGGTACAAGGACAATTATACCACTATATCTTGTTTGGGTGAGAAGGTTCTTCAATATGCCCTGGAGATACAAATAAACCCACAGAATGTCTGATGCCAGGGCTCAGTGACATACTCATTAAGGTCTGTGCCACAGCCAAGAGCAGGGTCAGTCCCTATGATGGCCAGACACCAGCTGGTGCTGGGATGGGTAGCCCCTCTGGCGAGGTGGGCGGAGGGCCAGGACTTGGAACCAGAAGGCCTGAGTTGGTTTTGGGGCCTGCCTCAGCCACTTTCTAGCAACATAATGTTTGTCCAGTGAAGGCCTTGGACTTGGTTTGCATAGCTGTAAAATGAGGCTCGGAATTCCAGCCTCCAAGCATTGTGAAGTTCCAAAGGAGAAATGAACGGGAAGGACTTTCCCAGTGATCAGTTTTTATAAAAACACCACACATCGAGTCTCCAAGGCTCTTGAAAGGTTTTCTCTGCAAGGCCCCTTCCCCGCCTCCACCCCGACTGCCTCTTTCCGTCGTCTTCCTGGACTCCAGACAGTTTGTTTTAAGCTAAACATTTTGACTTCTACTGACATAAAAGTGCATTTGAGATACAGGACATTTTGTTCCAGGGCTTATTCTAAAGGGAAAGTTTTGGAGCGAGTGTAGTGGACTGAGTACGCAGATCAATGAACATCCGAGAGAAGAAATGAGTTTAAAAAGGGGCAGCGGGCACGCACGTAATCTTACTAATTAATTAATGGCTGACCTTCCTCATAGCAAAAGCAAACAGATAAAGGGGCTTTAAGAACTGCTCTAGAATTTAGTGACCTGCAAACAGAAGGTGATGGGAGCAGCCTTTGTTCTCGGGCAGACCTAGATTCAAATCCTGACTCTGCAGCCACCCAACTTCCCGGAGCTGCAGTAGTGTCCTCATTGCTAAGGTGGGTGGTAGCCTCAGCCCCCCAGGGCTGTGAGGACGCAGTGGGCTCAGGTAGAAAGCGCCGGCCAGGCAGCCCATACGCAGCTGTGCCGGGAGCCTTACCAGGAATTTCCGTTTCTGCTTCCAGTGGCTGCCCTGGGCGTTGGTGGCCACGTGGGCTTCGGTGACGGTTTTGATGAGCTCCCACTCCTCGTCAGTGGGCTCCGGCTTGTGCCCGATGGACTTCTGCAGCTCCTCCCGCCGTCTCTTTTCGCGGTTCTCCTCAATCAGCTTCCGCTTGGCCAGCCGCTTGCTGTCATCCAGTACCACTGGGAGAGGGGGAGAGGGGGCAGAGCACACAGCTACTCCCAGGCACAGGTCAGACTACAGCCCCAGGACCATGATGCACAGGTGGCTCGGTGGGGCTCACATTGTTTCCCTTGGCAGCAAACTGCCATTGACTAGCCGTTGTCCAACACGAGCCCTAGTGCCAAACTCCCAGTGCCTAGCCAACTTTTCAGAATGAAGCCGTGCGGTAGCTGGACACTAGGCATCCCAATTCCACAGAAGGCGGCCCTAAATAAGAACGAAGTAGAGGAACCACCATACTTGTGGTTCCTTAAAAAAATTAAGAATAGAACTACCATATGACCCAGCAATCCCTCTACTGGGAATATACCCCCCAAACTCAAAAACATGGGTACGTAAAGAGCACCCCCATGCTCATCGCAGCATTGTTCACAGTGGCCAAGACATGGAAACAACCAAAATGCCCTTCAATAGAGGATTGCATAAAGAAGATGTGGTACATATATACTATGGAATACTACTCAGCCATAAGAAATGATGACAGGATCATTTACGACAACATGGATGGACCTTGATAACATTATACTGAGTGAAATAAGTAAATCAGAAAAACCTAAGAACTGTATGATTCCATACATAGGTGGGACACAAAATTGAGACTCATGGACATAGATAAAAGTGCAGTGGTTACAAGGAGGAAGGGAAGGGTGGGAAAGGAGGAGGATGAGGAAGGGGAGGGGCTTAAAGAGAAACAAAATATAAGGTGACAGAAGATGATTTGACTTTGGGTGAGGGGTATTCAGCATAATCGACTGTCCAAATGATGTAGAAATGTTTTCTCTAAATCTACGTACTCTGGTTGACCAATATCACCCTGTTAAATTTAATTGTCTAAATAAAAAAAGATAAATAAAATTGCATAGTTTAATGTTAAAAAAAAAAAAGAATGAAGCAGAGAGAGGTCAAATCTATCCTACTCACAGGTTCCCAGATGTGTCTGACTAGCCAATCATCTGCATTCACTGTTACGGTTTCTATAACTACCCTCCTCTTTCCAAGTGGCTCTTGGTAAGGAGAACTTCCTTACTGGGAGACCTTAGGAGGTTAGAGAAAAGTTCCGGAGCAGAAAATGGGAGATTGATGATCCCTTCCTCCAACTCTTCATTAGGTCTCTTAGGAAATAATGGGAATGTGGCTGGCTGGGCCTATTCTGGGTTTCACAGGTACTCACTTTGCATTACTCTCTACCTGGCCAGTCCTTATTGGAGGCAAAGAAGCCCAGGCTTTGTATTCTAGAAAGGTCCAGTTTTGAATCCTGACACTACCACAGTCTAGCTGTGTGACTTCTGGCAAGTTACTGAGGCTCTCTGAGCTTACATCTCTTCCCATATGAAATGGGATCAATGATACCCACTTCATAGGGTAATCCGTGTGACAATGCACTAAAAGTGCTCAGTAAATACAGCCTGGCTTTTTATCATTTATGAAACAGGGAAGTAAGAAGAAACCTAGACCTTCTGTGGTTCATTTCCAAAACAAAACCATGTCACCAGACCCTCAGTCACTGTCAGCGGAATGGAAAGGCTGAGGTTTCACACCGCAGAGCCACAGTCCTTTAGGACAAGAAGGGACCGTTGCTACTGTCTAGTCCGACTCCCTCCTCTTGCAGAGGAGGAAGTTGATCCAGAGAGATCATGACTTGCCTAAAGTCACACAGCCAGTTCATGGCAGAGCCCAGGCAAGACCCAGGACTGCTGACTCCAGTCCTATAACACCATTGTCCTAGAGTCATTTCTCGGTGAAGGTGTGACCTGGTAGGAAAAGAGAAAAAGCACACATAGCAGGAAGAAGAGAAGCAAAGGTGCCCAGCTAGTCCACAAGCAGGATAATGAAACGCCAGGTCACCTCGACCTGACTGGATCGTCAAAGTCAGGTGAGCACTGTGGCCACGCACGGGAGATAGGAGTGAGCCCTGTTCACTCACTGAAGGGAGGAGAGGGCGGGGGCTTAATTGACAATCCCATCTTCCTAATGCATCTATTGTGCCGGGGATGGTCGCATCTGACTTGCATGAACTGATTTAAGCCTGAAAACAACCTGCGAAGCAGGTGATCATTTGACAGAGGGGAAACCGGAGATGAGTCTGATGGCCACACAGCTAGTAAGCGGCAGATCTGGGACTCCCAACAGTTTTCCTGATTATAAAGCCCGAGCTCTTGTAACACCTCAGAAGCAAATAAGGTGCACGCAAAATGAATTCCCAACCAGTCTAGATTAATGCTGAGTTGTTTTTTTTTTTTTTACCTCATAAAGATTCATATCTTTAAGTGCTCAGTAAAACAAGGAAATGGACACTTAATAATAGCAGTTCATTAGAGTGACACACCTAAATAGTTGGTTCTAGGTCAGTCATTTTCACACACCCTTATCACACACCCAATATTGCTGGCAATGGCTAAAAGCCTTAAAAAGATAAAGACAAAGCATATGCTCAGCCGGGGGTGGGATTAACCCAGGATTTCCAGCCTAACCCTTGAGCACCTCCGTCCTCCTTTCTTAAGACTGCCCATTCTGCCTCCCGTAATGGGCAAAGCAGGGCAGTCCACGGATATTTTTGTTCTAGCTGAGAGAGCCCTGTTAGCCACAAGCCATGATTACTTCCTCTTTCATGGGACAAAAATCCTTAATGCGTTCCTTTTTAATTCCTTTCCTTTATTATTATTATTATTATTATTTCTTCTTCTTCTTCTTCTTCTTCTTCTTCTTCTTCTTCTTCTTCTTCTTCTTTTCTCTCTCTCTCTCTCTCGTTTTAAACTAAAGGTTGGAATCTTTCATTGATGTGCAAAGGTTTACACCAGGAGAGATCATTAACCTTGATACCTGGCAAAAGGGAGGCCACACGTTCAGAATGAGATGATTCTCTTTTTATTACTAGATTAATTCAAGTGGCCGGTGTAAATCCCGGACGGCGGCTAATCTCGCCACCATATGCTGTGGCACTTTGAAAAATGGGTAGGACGGCTTCAGCTTGGAATGTTTTTATGACTAAAAATATACCAACCAACCAACAGCAGGGTGACTCATGCAAGAGCACTCAGTTTCACATTCTTCAGAAATTTCTGAGCACGATGTTTTCTGCCGGTGCCCTGTCTCCAAAAATGGCCACAAAAGAATTCCTGCTTTTGAAAAAAATAGTAGGACTCACCCATGAGGCTCTTGCCATGTGCATATTGTGTGTAAAATTGGACTGTACAAGGTGAAGGGACAGAACCACTCATTTGTCATCTCTGTTGCAAACAGAGTGTTGCCAGCAGTCTTGCAAACATGCTAGGGATAATATAACTGCTTTCCCTCACCCGTCATCTGGATACCTTCAGGGTTAGGAGCTGAGAAGGGAGGGGTTAGGGTGGAAACCACTCTGGAAATGCTAGGTGTCTGCCCTCTGTTCACATGGGTGCCTGCTTGCTTTTCCGCCTGGCTGATCTCCTTCAACCAAACCTTCCCCCAATCAACACCCCCTGAATATAAAGCAAAGGAAAAAAAGATTACTTACAATCTGTTGCCATGCCAACATAGATGCATTTTTTAAAGCGACATTCCTGGCACTGATTTCGTGTAACTTTGTCTATGACACATTTTCCTTCATATTTACAGGAATAGGATGGATGGAGATTTTTCTGAATGGTTCTTCTAAAGAAACCCTAAATGGAAAAGAAAGACCCAAGACAACAGTTTCATATTCTCTAGCAATACACGACTCTAGAATTTGTGTCCACATAGCTAGGATGGATTGTTTCGGACTCCACCATGTGTGAGCCTATAGCTCTACTTGTCCAAAGGGAAGACGGCTGTATCAAAGTGCATCTACAGAATTCTAAATCTGAGTTGAAGAAGATGTCACAGGACTACAGAGTCAACATCTTTTTGGCATTTATGCAAGGACTAGAGGCTAATGGAAAAATTTAGTGTTTGCTTTTATTTTCCTAAACATTGAGTAATATAAATAAATTACATTATTTCATTTCATAGAGTGCCATAATTGTGCTGCTAAATTAAGCTCTGAAGAGATTTGCTGTACTTTATACTGGAGAATACAAGAGCTGATACTTGCAATCCTTTGTTGTCGTCACCTCATCATTTAGTAATTAAATAAATATAACTGCCTTTAGGGATTTAGGTTAATGCTTGTTTTTGAATCTTGAGATGGCCACGGCCAGCTCAGATAGTTCTCGAAACAAGAGTACTTGGGGAATAGAAAATTTCAAGTTCTTCGCCAAATTTTCCCCTTATCTTATCGCATTGGGGTTTTCTCTTTCATTGTACTCTTTCTCCACTCTCTGTAGACATACACTTTAGTCTACAGTTCAATGTTTCTTCCTATCTTAAGGCATGGGAGAATGCCACTGTCAAGTTCTCTGAGGATACCAGTTAGTTCCAGGCTTAGACGCCCTCTATAACATTCGCAATGGTGTGTTATGCTAGAACCTTTCTGAACATGATACTTGTCTTGGCAACTATACTGTATGGTAACAATTAATCATGGCAGAGAGTACTTATTGTGAAGGGTACATTATAAAGCACTGTAGACATATATCTTCTATCTCTTTTGCAACCATTTTGGGGGTAAAAAAACTGAGCCTCAGATAGGTTAAATCACTTGTTCAAAGTCACATGGTATATATATATTGCTGGACTTTGGCCTGGGACCCAGGAGTTGGGCTCCAAATCTTATTTACTTAATTATTTATTAGATATAAACTAAAGATAATTTTACTGTATTATTTAAATGTTTTAGATGAACAGAGTATAGCCTCCTCCCACCCACCCCTCAAAAAAAAAACACAACCACAACACAAAATGAAAAGCAAACCCCCCTCCATTTTAGTAAAATAGCAAGGCAAACACATTTTAAAGGATGCTGTCAACTAAAGCTTGAGGGGGATCTCTAGTTTGGTTTTAATGACGGGACTGAAATATCAGTTGACCTAGATTAAACCCAAGTTTTAATTAATCTTTTTAACTTTTCTTGCCTTTGATTGTATACATATACCACTTGCATACTTCTCACTCAGACACAAGTTCTTCCTTTAAAGACAAGGTCAAAGGTCAGATTTATACTGGGCAAAGAGGAATAAAATGGAAGAAAGAGAGCGATAAGTAAAACAAATAGACGATTCTGGGGCCTGTGTGTCAAACACTTATTTCTGTTCAAGTCCTAACTGAAAAGGTGTCACATTGTATTTGGGTTTTGTATCCTTCAACGCTTGAGCCCATTAGTTTCCATAATGTTGATACACTGTTACGAGATTCACTAAATCACCCTTGGGGCAGCCAGTTGGGTCTTCAAGTTGGGCAGCTACCACCAGGGCCTGCCACAGAGTGAAAAATACTAGACACTGTTACCCTCTGCCCAATCCACCCTTCAAGGGCTACCCTGGAAGGAAAAGAAACCAGGAGACTCCAGGTAAAAAGACATGTCAAGAGACAGAAAGGAGAGGGCCTGGGCAGCATACCTCCCTCAGGAGGAGGCAGCTTCCCTAGAGATGGAGATACCCAAGTCCAAGGCAGCCCGTGAGAAGGTGGACATGCTGCTATGAGCCTAGGACAGTTGTTACTTTATCTGAAGTTGGGAGATCCTTTACTCACTCACATTCTGACTCTGATTCATGTTTTCCTTTGGGGGAGGGCAGAGGCGAGGAGAGAAAGAGAGAGGAGCATCAACTCGTCCCGTTTAGTTGTGCTATTGATTGCTTCTCATATGTAGACTTTATTTTCTAGGGTAGGTTGTTGGACCAAAAGTTGTTTGTCAGAAAGCCCATCTTAATTTTGATGACAAAAATTGTAAGTAGGTGGCTCTGGCCAGTTGGCTCAGCGGTGGAGCATCGGCCTGGCGTGCGGGGGACCCGGGTTCGATTCCCAGCCAGGGCACATAGGAGAAGTGCCCATTTGCTTCTCCACCCCCTCCCTCCTTCCTCTCTGTCTCTCTCTTCCCCTCCCGTAGCCAAGGCTCCATTGGAGCAAAGATGGCCTGGGCGCTGGGGATGGCTCCTTGGCCTCTGCCCCAGGTGCTAGAGTGGCTCTGGTCGCGGCAGAGCGAAGCCCCGGAGGGGCAGAGCATCGCCCCCTGGTGGACAGAGCGTCGCCCCTGGTGGGCGTGCCGGGTGGATCCCGGTCGGGCACATGCGGGAGTCTGTCTGACTGTCTCTCCCCATTTCCAGCTTCAGAAAAATACAAAAAAAATAAATAAATAAAAAAACTGTAAGTCGGCAAATGCAGGCTCACGTTCGGAAAGGGAACTAACTGACGGTTGCTGACGGGTGGGTTCTCGTTACGTTATCTCTTGAAGATCCGTCTATTGAGCATAAAATTAGCTGATGGATGACCAGAATTTCTTCCTGACTGCAGGCTGTGCAGAAAGCCAATTTAGGTAATTTCAGAACATAACTGAATTTAAGTAGTCTCAAAGACATTCCCTAATGGAGTCATTACCAGGGAGCATATTCATTCAGATAAATAGCGGGGAACAGCCTGCGGTGGGGCAGCTCTGCCTCCTCCACACACGGGAGATAAAACAGGAGGAGAAATGAGAGTTTCTCGGGATGATAACGTGTTATAATGTATTTATGCATTTTAAAACTCAAAGTGAGAATTTTGTTAATTTCTTCTTATTGTATTTCTTCTTATCTCCCTGTCTAAAAAACAAAAAACAAAACAAAGAAACCAGACATCACACTCTCCCCAAAATTCATTTAGTTATGTTCAATTTGGAAAAAAATTTAGTTCTTGAACATGCCAAAAAATGAAGAGGACAACCAGACACCCGGAAGATCACAGGCCAAGAATGTTGGCATTTGGTCCTGATTTCTGCATTCTGGTGGAGTCGTGGGCGGGGCCTGGAGGTGGGTGGAGCTCCGGAGCTCACAGGAGGGGGGGCGGGGGGGGGATTACCTTGCAGCCTTCACACGTGATGC
This sequence comes from Saccopteryx leptura, assembly GCF_036850995.1. Taxonomy (NCBI): domain Eukaryota; kingdom Metazoa; phylum Chordata; class Mammalia; order Chiroptera; family Emballonuridae; genus Saccopteryx; species Saccopteryx leptura. The sequence goes on along the minus strand of NC_089512.1, from coordinate 26,261,537 downwards.
AGCGGTAGTGATACCCCGTGGCTTTGTCCCCACACACCACACATAGCTCGTCCTTGTCTAAATAACTGGGGATGTAGCCTGTGAAGGAGGGAAAAAGAGGAGTGTGAGAAAGTAGTATCGTGTTACAGTCAAAGACACACTATAGCCAGGAGGGCAAGGAGAGGAAGGGAGGTTGGGTGGGTAACTGAGAAGGCAAGACAATTATTTTATACATTTCAATACAATTTTTGCTTTACGGTCTATATCTCCTTATCATTGAGTTTTAATTACAAAAGGTAAATAGAACATTTAACAAAAACACATTTGAAGTTGTTCCCGGGGCCTAATAGACTTTCCCAGGGTCTTATACTTACCTAGCATCTGACCTCACACCTGCAGAGCTAATAATACCAGGCCCAGGGTTGCAGAATGCCTTAGAAATAGGTGTGACCGCCCTTGCTGTGCAAGTGGGAACAGACCCAAAGGCTGTTGGAGGCAATGAATCATGCAGGGAGGCCTGGATTTGAGACCGCTGGAGTGCTCTGGACTCTGGATACCACAATCTTTTTCATAAGGCTTATTTTAGATCAGGGGTCCCCAAACTTTTTACACAGGGAGCCAGTTCACTGTCCCTCAGACCATTGGAGGGCCGGACTATAAAAAAAACTATGAACAAATCCCCATGCACACTGCACATATCTTATTTTAAAGTAAAAAAACAAAACGGGAACAAATACAGTATTTAAAATAAAGAACAAGTAAATTTAAATCAACCAACTGACCAGTATTTCAATGGGAACTATGCTCCTCTCACTGACCACCAATGAAAGCGGCGCCCCTTCTGGAAGTGCAGTGGGGGCGCATAAATGGCCTCGGGGCCGCATGCAGCCCGCGGGGCCGTAGTTTGGGGACCTCTGTTTTAGACCTTATTTGTAGAACACTTGCTCCACTTTGAAATCAAGGTACCATGCAAATGAATTCAGAGAACTTTCTAGCTGGAAAGGTCCTGGGAGACCGTCAATGACTTCTGAGGTGAACAGGCCTTCAGAAGTTTGGCCTTCCTCAGGGTCCCCCTAGAAATGAACAGCAGAGACTAAAACCTAGATTGATTAACTTCTAGTCCTCCAGGATAAGTTGTGTCGGTCTTTTTCTAAAAATAGTCTGTTGACTTGAAGTGGAATGAGTAAGGCCATCTAAAAACAAATTTGGTAAACTCGTGATGTCATGATACACAACGCAACAACGCTGGGCGGTGTGAAATAATGGAGGTTCTATTGCAGGGGTCCCCAAACTACAGCCCATGGGCCGCATGCGGCCCCCTGAGGCCATTTATCCGGCCCCCGCTGCACTTCGGAAGGGGCACCTCTTTCCTTGGTGGTCAGTGAGAGGAGCATAGTTCCCATTGAAATACTGGTCAGTTTGTTGATTTAAATTTACTTGTTCTTTATTTTAAATATTGAATTTGCTCCCATTTTGTTTTTTTACTTTAAAATAAGATATGTGCAGTGTGCATAGGGATTTGTTCATAGTTCTTTTTATAGTCCGGCCCTCCAATGGTCTGAGGTACAGTGAACTGGCCCCCTGTGTAAAAAGTTTGGAAACCCCTGTTCTATTGATTAAGAAAAAACCCCCAACCACGACAACTCTCTTTTTAGTGGTGGGTATCTTAGTTGATATCCCTTGACTCAGGAAGCTCAAGTTTAAAAAGAAAAACAGAAGCAGTATACTCCCCACCTGTCTCTTCCTCTTTTCCCTTCACTTGTAGGTGATACCCAAACCCAAGAAACAGATTCAGAAGGGCAAATTCAGTTTCATGGGAGTCAACAGTTTACCACAGAAGTATACAGCGTTAGTGAGACCAAAATATCAAAACAAGGTCTGATTTGCTGGGAGGTGGAGAAGGGAGAAGCTGGGAAAACAAAATCCTTCTTTCTCCTGATCATGGTCCCTTGTGAAGTTCTTTGACTCAGGAAACTCTTATTGGTTTTAATAAAGTTAGTTGGGGTGAAATGACCGATGACTTATACTATGTCTTACCATGATGCTTCTGTAGATATTTTGTTAAATTAGGTCACTGAGGGCTAACTTTTCATAACAAAGCCACGAAGAAAACAGAAAAAAATGAGGCCTTTACACAACGTCTTAGGAATTACTGTGTTCAGATTTTATTTACTTTTTATTCTTTAAAAATTTTTTTCCGGCCCTGGCCGGTTGGCTCAGCGGTAGAGCGTCAGCCTGGCGTGCGGGGGACCCGGGTTTGATTCCCGGCCAGGGCACATAGGAGAAGCGCCCATTTGCTCCCCCCCCCCCCCCGGCTCCTTCCTCTCTGTCTCTCTCTTCCCCTCCGGCAGCCAAGGCTCCATTGGAGCAAAGATGGCCAGGCGCTGGGGATGGCTCCTTGGCCTCTGCCCCAGGCGCTAGAGTGGCTCTGGTCGCGGCAGAGCATCGCCCCCTGGTGGGCGTGCCGGGTGGATCCCGGTCGGGCACATGCGGGAGTCTGTCTGACTGTCTCTCCCTGTTTCCAGCTTCAGAAAAATACAAAAAAAAAAAAAAATTTATTTTTCCATTGATTTGAGAAAGAGAGAGAAAGGGAGAGAGAGAGAAGCATCAACCTGTTTCATTTAGTTGTTCCATTTAGTTGCGTACTCACTGACTGGTTCTCCCACGTGACCATTGGTCGAATCTGCGACCTTTGGTGTGTAGGGTCAATGCTTTATCTACTGAGCCACCTCGTCAGGGCCCAGACTTTGTTTCTTTTTTAAAAAATGTTCCTTCTTGGGAAAGAGATAAATGACTTCAAAGTGAGATTTAGTCATGTATAGAATTATCTTTTTAAAAATCACAGCTTTTCTTAGTTTACTTCTGAATCATGGAAACCATGAGTCATCTGTTGAGTTCACTGCAAAGGTTCTAAAACTCTCATCAGACATTTTAACAAAGAGGGTTTTGGGAGGGATCTGGCTCCAAAACAGGGGACTAGAATGATTTGCATGTTCAAAAAAAAAAATCAACTATGAACTCACAAAACATTCATTTAGCATTTACTATGTGCTTAGCACTGTGCTAGGTCCTGGGAACAGAGAGCCACACAAGACATGGTTCTTTCCTTTGGGACACATACAGAGTGGGCAAGAGTAGGGCTCCAGTTGTTTGTATGGAAAATGATACAGTCATTTATAAATAATAATACAAGAATAAGTTTTGTGTTTCACGTACTTACAACTGTAAACCTACTTTTGCCCCACCCTGTACATGTAAGCAACAGAGTCCTGTGTTTTCAGTTCTGGTCACTTCTCACTGAGACAAAAATGGTGTAAATGGAGGAACGAACAGGAAAAGATGCTCAACACCACTGTGAGGAAATACAAACCGAAAGCACAATGAGCTACCAATTAGCATACTTCAGGGTGGTTACAGTGAAAATGACAGAAAATAACAAATGTTGGTGAGGACACAGAGAAATTGGAACCCTTAGGTATTGCTAGTAGAGATGCAAAATGTGCTTTGGAAAAACAGTTTGGCGGGTCTTCAGAGGGTTCAACATGCAAGGACACAGCAATTCCACTCCTAGATATCTACCCGGCGGAACTGGAAGGAGATGTCCATAACAAAACCTGGTACGTGACTGTTCAAAGCAGCACTATTTATAATATCCAATAGGTAGAAACAACCCAAAGGTCCATCTAGTGGTGAGTAGATAAACAAAATGTGGTATAGCTGCACAATGGAATATTATTCAGGGATAAAAAGGAATGAAGTACTGGGATATGTGACAAAATAGATTCATCTTGAAAACTTTATACTACAATGAAAGATACCAGACATGAAAGGCCACTACTATATGATTCCATTTACATGAAATGTCCAAAAAATGAGCAAATTCATAGATACAGAAAATAGATTAGTGGTTGCCAAAGCCTGGCGGGGGGGGGGGGGGCAAAGGGGAGGGGATAATGAGAAGTGACTGATAAAAAACACAATGTTTCTTTTTCGGTTAATGAAAATGTTCTGGAGTTGTTTAGTATTGAGGGTAACACAATTCGGTGCATGTACTAAACTTCACTGAATGAAAACCCTTTGTTTTATATGGGCGTATTTTGCACACTTCACAGGTATGTGAATTTTATGGTATGTGAAATATATCTCAATAAAGCTGTTATTAAACAGAGATGAAGAAAATAAAAGGGTGGCTCCATTTGATAAACACTGATATAGGTCAGGGGTCGGGAACCTATGGCTTGTGAGCCAGATGTGGCTCTTTTGATGGCTGCATCTGGCTCGCAGACAAATCTTTAATAAAAAAAATAATGTTATAAATATAAAACATTCTCATGTATTATAATCCATTCATTTCCTACTGCTCATGTTCATGGTTGCGGGTGGCTGGAGCCAATCACAGCTGTCCTCCGGGACAACACCAAATTTTTATTGGATAATGCATAACATACACGGGTTGTTGTATGGCACTCATGGAATTACATTTTAAAATATGTGGCTTTCATGACTCTCTCAGCCAAAAAGGTTCCTGACTCCTGATATAGGTAATACTACGTATGGGCTAGGCAATGTGCCAAAGATCTAAGGATGACTAAATTCCTTACCAAGTCCAGATTATTAAAATAAAAAGTAATACAGTTCATTATAGAAAAATGGAAAGACATAAATTAGCAAAACACAAATGTACCTGGCAGCTCTCTACCACAGAGGTAACTACTGTAGCATCTTGGTGTTTCTTCAACTCAGTGGAGTATGTGAGACTGTGGTGTGTATGTGCTGTGTGTGCACTGAAACACATTCTTATAAAACACAAAGTAACCCAGTGATTAGAACATGACGCCTTTCAGGGAGAGGCAAACGGAATAGACAATACCAAGGTTGTCAGGGAAAGCCGCCTCTCGCATACAGAGGTTATGTACATTGAGCAGAGTAACGGCTTCTGAGTTCTTGGTATCAAGAGCAGATGGCAGAAAGAAGGGAGGAAGCAGGGCAGGTCATTTCCTTCTAACAATAGATGTTCCGGTACCAATGATAATACAGTTAGACAGTGTGTTGCTGGTGGGACGTGCCTTGGGAGGGCCGGAGAACGTTACCCAGAGTTAGGAAGATGCAGGTCCCTCACCACCTCTCACCTACCTCACTACGACCTGCCTGCTGTATCCTGCGGTGTTGGCCGTGGGACACCGGATGCCTGTACCTCAACAGCTTACGTGGATGGTTGAACTGTTTGACCTTTAAGGTTCCTGTTAACCTGGAATTCCATGACAATTCCATCTGAGAGTGAAATGGACTCTTTCTGTTTTCTGAATGCTAGCCTGATGGATGCTTTGCTCTCTTATTTTTCCTGGATTAGCTTCTTGGTGGTGGATGAATAGGTGATTAAGTCTTTAGTTAAATCATTAAAACTCCTACAGAAACATCCACTTAAGTTGGCAGCAATTGATTACCTGACCATATTTAGTGTACCCTACCAAACTCTTTCTTTTCTCTAACATATTAAACTCAGAACCACCTTATTTGCCCCAAACAGTCATTACAGGCAATGACACATCAATCATTATGCCTAAATCCATTATCCATCATGAAATAATGTCCATTAGGGATTAACCTTTCACATGTAATGCATAGGAAGGTGGGGATTCCCTTAAGGTTGCTGAATAGACTTGATAACATCATGTGCTAACCAAGTCTCCTAGAGCAGTGGTCCCCAACCCCCTGGCTGCGTACCGGTACTGGTCCATGGGCCATTTGGTACCGGTCCGCAGAGAAAGAATAAATAACTTACATTATTTCCATTTTATTTATATTTAAGTCTGGACGATGTTTTATTTTTTAAAAATGACCAGATTCCCTCTGTTACATCTGTCTAAGACTCACTCTTGACGCTTGTCTCAGTCATGTGATACATTTCTCCGTTCCACCCTAAAGGCCGGTCCGTGAAAATATTTTCTGACATTAAACCGGTCCGTGGCCCAAAAAAGATTGGGGACCACTGTCCTAGAGAACTGAACCACCTCCTGCTCTCTGACCCCAGGGTCTCCATCTTTGTCCTTTCCCAGGACCACCAGGCGCGCCACACGCTGGTGATACGCACAGCCAGGCGACATGCACGTGGAGTACTAGTTCTGTTGCCAGGTGTGGACGCTAACTGGATGTCAGTATTGGGTTCTGTCTAGAAACAAATATGAGAAACATAATCCTGGGAGCCACATGGCTCAGCTGAGAATTGTTTCTGCATGTTATGTCAGTGACTGTCAAAGGAGCATGGTTCATATGCCCAGAAAACAATTAAGACCTAGGATGATATGTGCTAGTTCACGGATGATATATTTCCCCCGGCTTTTATATATTTGCATACATTATTTTTTAGACTCATAAACTATCCTGCCACTTTATCAAGCATATTATTATAAAAGCAAACTCCAGCTGTTTGTTCAATAAAGGACTTTTAAAGTTGTTTTTTTTTTTTTTTAAAGTTGGCCTTAGGCCATGTCTGATTAATTGAGAAGTACTATCCTGCATATAAAATAGGTTGACATGGTAAAATATTGCTCACATTTCTTTTTGCATTTTTTATTAGCAGCTATATTAAGATACAATTCACATACCATACAAATCAATGGCTTTTAACATAGTCACAGAGTTGTGAAATTGCCACAATTAATTTTAGAACATTTTCATCATCCCAGAAAGAAACCCTGTACCTTTAGAAGTCAGCCCCCACCCCTCCCATCCACTCCACCCATTCTGCCCTAAGAAACGACAAATCTAACTTCTATTTCTCTATAGCAGGGGTCCCCAAACTATGACCCGCAGGCCGCATGCGGCCCCCTGAAGCCATTTATCCGTCCCCCGCTGCACTTCCAGAAGGGGCACCTCTTTCATTGGTGGTCATTGAGAGGCGCACATTGACCATCTCATCAGCCAAAAGCAGGCCCATAGTTCTCATTGAAATACTGGTCAGTTTGTTGATTTAAATTTACTTGTTCTTTATTTAAAATGTATTTGTTCCCATTTTGTTTTTTTACTTTAAAATAAGATATGTGCAGTGTGCATAGGGATTTGTTCATAGTTTTTTTTTTATAGTCTGGCCCTCCAACGGTCTGAGGGACAGTGAACTGGCCCCCTGTGTAAAATGTTTGGGGACCCCTGCTCTATAGATTTGCCTATTCTGGACATTTCATATAAACGAGATCACACAAAGTGTGGTCTTTTGTGATTGGCTTTCCACCTAGCATAATGCTTTCAAGGCGTATACATGTTGTTGTGGCTAACTCTAGTTTTAAAAACACTTGATTCTCAGAGGGACTTGGCACGTGGAAGGGGAAAGCTGAGTACATGGCACTCACAGTCATGCCATAGGTCATAGCTTGGCTTTTAGGCTGGCGCTGGATCCAAGGGTTTCCTGTGGATGTGTAAAATCAGAAGGCTGGCCAGGTTAATTCTTTTCAGTGAGGTATAACAACATCTCAGGTCCTAGGGGAAGAAACTCGGGCACCTCTTGCCACCTTGGCAGACAGAGTCTTTGGGGAATAGATTAAGACCTAGGTCGATTCATCTTGATGGAAGATGTAAAGCAGAAGTCGCTGCCTAGGATGAAAGGTCTAGCAGAAGGGGAGAGGAGCTGAGCTCGGAGACCATTTCCAGTCTGGCTGATCACACCTTCTGCATGAGACCATCTGCCCAGGAGAAGCAGCCCTGGCATCTAGAAGGAGCAGTGGTCATCACTGGCAGCAAGACATACTTTGAGCAGTTCAGATACCTGAAGAGAGTCCATTTTCTGATTCACCTTGTAGGACTATCAGCTTACAGCCAGCAAAGGACCCAGCTAATGTTCTAAAATCAGGATAGTGGATGAGACTATTTTAATACTCCTAGGGGAGCTAAGTCATTAGCATGTTTAGTTAATCTTCCAATTTTATATTGAACCTCTCCGGTTCACCCCACAGCACAGACCCTTCTGAGTGAAGTCCTTTTCCCACTGGCACCTTCTTCCCTATGTCATTTCTGTATCTTTTAGCCTTTCCCAACACGCTAATTCTGATTCCTTTTACATTTGATTCTTGATATTAGGCACCAAGTTTTGCATCATGTTAATCTTTAACCCTTGGATAAACAATATATCCATCCATCCATCCATCCATCCATCACCAATCCATCCATTTATTTAACAAACATGTATGGGCCTGGTGTGTAAGACACTGGGTACAAACTTGAAACAGCATGAGCTTAAAAGGCATTCTTCCATCGCTGTCCGTAACTCCCCAGCAGAGGTGCCCAGAGGCTCCCACTTCACAAAACCTTTCCTCGGAATAACAACTGTCTTACTGTTCTCACGTCTGTCCTCGTGGAATCACTGCGCATCTTTGCTTTACATCTTGCCCTCTGGCTGGCTGGGTCTTTGTTGTTGGGGACATTCGACACTGGAGTGTCACAAGTTTTTAAATTTTAGGTACAGACATAAAGGAGGACCAGGTTGGAGGTGAGAGGAAGACAAAGGGGAGAGGACATGATGACAAGGAGCAAAGCAGGTTTCAGATTGTTTCTTTTGACTCAAGACTTCCTGAGACTAAAATATAATAATTTTAGGGCTTGGCTTGGGCATAATACAGTTTTTTTTAATTTTTTTATTTTATTTATTCATTTTTTTAGAGAGGAGAGAGAGACAGAGAGAGAGAGAGAGAGACAGGGGGGCGGAGCTGGAAGCATCAACTCCCATATGTGACTTGACCAGGCAAGCCCAGGGTTTTGAACCGGTGACCTCAGCATTTCCAGGTCGACGCTTTATCCACTGCGCCACCACAGGTCAGGCCATAATACAGTTTTGTTCACAAAAAAAGAATCTTCCTTCTTCCTGTCCCCGTAGACTCAGGTTCTCAGTAGCTGACATGACCTTTCAATCTACAATTAGAGCTAGACCATTTGAAGATGTAAATCACTAGGAAAGGGAACAGATTGGTATAATAAGTTTCTGTCAAAATTTTAAGCACAAGGGTACACACACTGGCAGTCTGCAGTGTCTGGCTTACAGAGTGTTTAAAAAAAAAATCTCAGCCAATTTTTAAAACTAAGAGATGTCATATAAAACCCAGATTTCTAGCTGAATGTGAAAAATGGGAAGATCTGGCTATGCTAAGCCCAAATTTTCACAGGGCAGCAGTCACCTGAACTGAGAGAGGCAGCCCACCCCGGAGAGCGTCGCGTTTCCTAGTTCCCCATGGTCAGCACGGTGCCTACACGGCCCCAGCTCGGAGGCGAAATGTCAGGTGCCATTTACGCTCATTCTTGCATTGCGTCTTTTTATAAGATACATTTCACAGAATGTTTACCTTTGTCAAGTCGGAAGACAAAAGTGATTCAAGAAAAATGAAAGAGAATACATATTTTTTTGGAAGAGAAAAATATTCTTATAATACATAAACAATGAATGTGCTGGTTGAAAATTTTCATTCAGCCATCCTTATCAAACAACCGTGTCTCTCTCATTGATCTCAGCTCTCTGGTGCTTTTAGGCATTAGAGTTTTAGAACTCTGGTACTAATGGGGTAAAAAGCAGGAAGGTAGTCTGACCTGTGGTGGCTCAGTAGATAAAGCACCGGCCTGGAACGCTGAGGTCGCCAGTTTGAAACCCTGGGCTTGCCTGGTCAAGGCACATGTGGGAGTTGATGCTTCCTGCTCCTCCCCCCTGCTTCTCTCTCTCTCAAACGGATAAATAAAAAAAGCAGGAAGGTAAAGTTAATTAGAAACGTGGGGAAGGGCAGGGGAGTGGGAAGGGTCACTGGCAATGGGAACAAGCTGTCTCTGATTTTGTGTGAAGAGTTCATGTATGGCACTGGGTTTACACAGAACCCTGACAGTTATTTCATGTCCTGCACATCTGAGAAAAATGTTTGCCTTTTCTTGATCTGAAAATCCATTCAGAATGAGATTCAAGGTTATACTTCTGAAAATGGGGGCTCTCAGCTCTTCAGCTTGACGTTAAATGAGTGCGGCTACATCGTGATCAGGATAACATCATTGCCCTTATAAACTCTGCCGGTCTCCCTGCAGGCACGCCCTGCCATCGTGGTAGGCGCACACTTCACGGAGGAGGAAGAAAAGGGAAAGGAGGCTACTGGCTTCAGGGTGCTAATGATCTAGATGAAGTTGACACAAACAAGCATATATCATGAAGAAGACCTAAATTCAGGCTACGGGAAGGCTCTGCAACAGTTATGTGAGTAGCATGTTGCAGGTCCATCTATATGTCTATGTATGCTCAAGTATACTACTCCATGTTGAAACAACTTAATCTGCAAAAGTCTAAGCCTTTCTATAGGAAAAGGGAGGAGGGATTTGCACATTACAAAAAACCCATTACTACAGATGGTCTCTAAATATTCAGTTCTTTTAACATAGTGGTTCTCAAGCAGGGATGACTTGACCCCAGCTGGACATTTGGCAATATCAGGAGACAGTGTTGATTGTCACAACTGGAAAAGGGGGCATTGCGTGCTACTGACATCTACTGCACAGGGACTAGGGACGCTGCTAGACATCCTCCAAGGCTCAGGACAGTCCTCACAGCAAAGAACCACTTAGCCCCAAATATCAAGTGTCAAGGCTGAGAAATTGGTCTAATTCCCATTATATATCATTTCTTTTCTTTTGAAAAAGGTGATTTGCACACATGATTTAGTGCCATTATATCAAACAAGGGGCACCTGCATTTGAATGAGGTGCTGATTAAATAGAAGCAGCTACTGTTAGTGACCTGAGTTAGTGACCTGAGGTGATGGGGGCCAGGAACAGCAGGCTGCACACTGCCCGTGTGGCTGGCAGTGGGTGGTAGGTGGGACAAGAAGCATCATTGGTTCACAGATGAGGGGGCAGTATGGCAGAGAGAGGAACATGTGGAGAAACGGGCCCAGATTTCGGGAACTGAGAGTGTGGACCAAAGCACAAAGCCAGAAACAAAATGGAACTCTTAGGGACAGGATGAGTTGGTGGAGTTAGTGTTGGATCTAACAGGTCACGGAAAAGGGCCTGAATGTTGAAGAGAAGCGTGTGATGGGTGCAGAGGGCAGGGGAGGACCGCCACTGAGTGGCTGGAAGCAGAAGTCTTTGAGGGAGATGAGGGGTGAACATGGGGAGAAGAGGCTGGGATAATGCGGCGGGAAGCTGCTGCAGATAAGGAAAGGGGGCGACGTGGGGTGACTGCTGGAAAAGCACATCCTGGGAGCCTCCGAGAGAAGCGAGGAAATGCGTGAAGCGGCTAGTACAGAGGGAGCTGAGATGACAGTGGTACCAAGGACAGCGCACGGGAGCTCAGCAGCTCTAAGGGTCCGGAAAGGAAGAATACGCATAGCACTAAGAGGGCACTGGCCCTTAGTATCAGTACAGGAAGTAGGGGGTCACAAAAGCTGGACCAGAGCACGTAGTAGAGTGGGAAGCAATTGGACATCAGGCTGAATGCACCTGAATGCTAGGAGCTGAGAAAAAAGTTTTGAGTTTGTGGGGAAGTATTCCCAGAGAGATGGGAGGCGGTGGACATGAGCCTGAATGCGGGAAATAAGTAGCACCCACATTCTCTCCCAGGCCTGGCAGGCATCTGACTTCAGTCTCTTGTAACACCTTGAACTCCTGCTATAGCTTTCACTGTGAGGAATGGCAGTGAGTTCTCTAGAATGAGGTTAGGCCATCCATTGAAATCTCCGAAGGACATGCCTTTGACAAGCCAGATACCTAATTCTCAGGAAAGAAAAGAAAGAAGAGCCAGCTCATGCTTTTGTCTGCACTTGGACTTGGTTTGAAAACTACTGCTGTTTCTTACCTTGCTCCCATTTCTGGGAGCTGAGAGGCACTTTCATTTAACTTTTTGAATCGTGAGAAGGTCATGTATTCTTAAAAAATGGCTCTATTGTTTTCTGAAGTGGTGCTGTCTCTTAGTAGCATATGGCTGGCAGTGTCTAATTTGAATCCTAACCTTACGTAAGCATCTCTATAATTATATAAGCATTGTAGGAAAATCTGCAGTTGCATTAACCTCTTAAGAATTATTACATTTTAAAGACATGATGTCTGTCACAATTCCTGGGTTGACTGATCATATATCTGTTTAAATAAAGAAATTCAACCAGAGAGGAAAAATAGAGATGGGAGGGGGAGAAAGAAGAAGACTGAGGGAGAGAGAGATTGAGGGATAGTGGTAGGGGGGGGGGAGAGACAGAGGAAAGAAGAGGAGAAGGGTGGGGAAGGGAGGAACTATTGAGAAAGAAAAATTGAAATAGTGTGCAACCGCCTCATATTCAAGTTCATGGTTAGGAATGATTATGCGATGGGACTCGTAAATCTTCCCATCTTTTGGGTTTCCTCTCCTGCCTGCCTCTCACTAGACCAAGTGTGATTAGCATTTAAGGGTACCTGTTTCTCATGCAACATTTTGTTTTCTGGGCAGACTTTGAAACCCCCCCCCCCATCACCAATTCTATGATATAGCAATCCTCTAACTTTAAAAGAGGCCAAGGAAATTCTAATTAGAGATCATATTTCTTTGGGCTTAACTCCTCTTTTTAATCTAAGCCTCTTGATGTGGACCACTTCAAACATCCCAGCCTTACCATTTAATTTCCATTTTAATGTCTGCACGAGTCTTCATACCAAGTCAACAGCCCACAGGACATGAAAAAAGATTTAGATTCCTGTCCCCAAGACCAAGGGGGCAATGAAAGCAGACTCAGAAGGAACCGTTTTATATAGAGTTTCGGCTTCAGTTACTCATCTTTCTCTGTGCAACACATAAAATGGCTACTGAACAAGAACACGTGCAATCAAAGCCAAACCGAAACCGAACAGGACAAACACACCCCATTTCCTCGATCTTGGTTCCAAAACAGAAGATTCTTTTTTCTCTTGGACATGATCACCCATTCTGACGCAAACACAAAAGCAACTTTGTGGACATGCAGTTCCTATGAAGATGGCACACTGAATGTTTGGGGACTTTGGAATGCTATTGTAATTTCTTGTGGAAAAAGCCAGTCACTTCCTCACCTCATACAAAAGACATCAATTTTAACTGCGGAAACCATGGCCACAAAGAAGACACAATACTGGGGCAGCCAGTTCCCCTCCATTTGATTTCCAAACTTACTCCCTTTCCTTCTGAGCAGAGGCCAGAGAGAAGTCTACCAGTGGAGCTGGCTGCAATGACCAACTTTTCAAAATTGCTTGATGTTAGAGAGACAGATAGAGGAAGGGGGGGGGGGGGAGAGAGAGAGAGAGAGAGAGAGGGAGAGAGAGAGAGGTCATTCATTTGTTGACCCACTTAGTTGTGTATTCATTGGCCACTTTCTATATGTGCCCTGACTGCGGCTCAAACCCACAACCCTGGTATTTTGGGATGATGCTCTAACCCAGCATTAGTCCCCAAACTTTTTACACAGGGGGCCAGTTCACTGTCCCTCAGACCACTGGAGGGCCGGACTATAAAAAAAACTATGAACAAATCCCTATGCACACTGCACATATTTTATTTTAAAGTAAAAAAACAAAACAGGAACAAATACAATATTTAAAATAAAGAACAAGTAAATTTAAATCAACAAACTGACTATTATTTCAATGGGAACTATGCTCCTCTCACTGACCACCAATGAAAGAGGTGCCCCTTCCGGAAGTGCGGTGGGGGCCGGATAAATGGCCTCAGGGGGCTGCATGTGGCCCGCGGGCCGTAGTTTGGGGACCCCTGCTCTAACCCAATTGAGCTAACTGGCTAGAGCCATAATGGCTGATTTTAATTTAACAAATCATGTCTAGGTTACTTAAACGACAGAAAAAAAAAGGAGCTTGTCTATTCTGAGTAATAGCTATGGTGCTTTTAATTTGTCTCTAACTTTTAAAAATTAAATATGTGCTTCCTCATATTCTGTATGAAAAATAAGACAGACGTATTCTGCATTGCAGCCCTCCTCAGTGTGAAAATTACATTGGCTCCCTGCCAATTCTTGAAGTCTTATTTTAAATCAGATCCAATGAACTGAATTCTGACTCTTCCTTAGTTTGTGTTGTCAATGCTTCAGGAGCTTGATAACTTTTTTCCCTCCTGGCTATAAATATAAAAACAGAGAGAAATACACAGAAAGTTAAAAGTCATGCTAAAGTCGACCATTAAGATAACCAGTCTTAATACTAGGTTCTGCAGGTAGCTTTCTTTTATTTCATATTTGTGTACTTAAACCACACTTAAAAAAAACAAACCAAGAAGATTACGGTTGTTCTCTAGATACTACAAAATTCCAATTCCAATTAAAGGCCAGAGAATAAGCCATCCTTAAGAAATTATAAGACAAGTTAAGACAGCTGTATCAGTGAAGAGTTTATAGAGCTGTAATGACAGCGACAAACACAGATGAAGCAATTATGAGTTTCATGAAAATAGATAAAAATCCGATTGGAATAATGAGGCCCCTGCCCCACTGAACACCTGTTTATAGTCTTTATTTGGCCTTAAGGAGATACTACTGGTGTCCTCCAGCAACCACAAAAATCAATAATGGATCAATACGGATCAACATGTTGGGTACGACCTTTTGTCCTAAGAGACAGTTAACAGCTGGGTTTAGTGTTACTGGGATTTACTTAAAGACTTGGAACAGTAAATGATGGCGCATTGAAGAATATTTGCCTGCTTTGATTTAGTGGCTTTGGCAGGTGGCAGTAGCCTTTCAATGGCATATGGCTTTGAGAAATTACATCAATATATGCATACAATATCCTAACCTCTAGTTCATGTGTCAACTTAATTAGGAAAGAATCCCTGGTATTATTACATTTTATAAGCAAATATTCTCCAGTGCTAGTTGAAGAAAATATAGTGGAAAGACAAAAAAAAAAAAAAAAGCATGCAGAGATTTTTTTTTTCAGAATAATGGAATGCCAAATAAAGAGACACCGATACTTGCTAATGATCCTGCATCATTAAGAAAGGTATATATCCAGATACGTCTGATGAGGTGATGTTACCTTCTTCTTTTCAAAGATAAATTACTTATAGACATAATATTTAAAGGAATAGAAAGCACACAACTCAATCTAACCCCAGTGTTCTCATTAGGGAACTTGTGTGATGTGCCCCTTGCAATAAATAAGAAATTCTGATGCCCCTTGAAAGGATGGAAAACTAAATGAAAATGCAGCTGAACAAGTCTGAATATGTTTTATGCTCTAATCCTCTTCACATTTCATATTTGGAAGTTCTAGAATAGCACGGAAAACATAAACACAGTATATGGTCAATACTAAACCGGGATTTTAGATTTAGTTTGCATTCTATTTTTTTTTTTTTAGCTTTTGTTTATTTGTTTTCAAAACAGGCTACTATTAATTATAGTCACATTAAAAAAAAGCAAAAGATAATCTTTGTAGAAGCCACCTCAAATAAGCCACATTCTGTTTTAATGTAATTGCACAGAGAGAAATTCACGTTGAAAGATCAATAGGCATCATATTCTTGCAAATTACAGAAACCTGTGAATTTGGTTTCCCATGCAATATCTAGTAGATTGTCCACAGAAAAAAATGAGTTTCTGGTATATTTGCACTGTAATTTGAGCTCTTTTAGAAAGCAGTTTCTATCTGGCATTTGCCACTAAGTTCCTGAAGAACTACCTGTTTGCCTCTTTTATTTTACTCTTTTGGTAATATGAGAAGTACTCTTTTAATAGAAAGTTTAGCAGCATTGCTAATACACAGCCTCTGTGAAAATAAATGGATATGGCACTTGTTTCAACATTGGATATGTTGAAGGGTATTTCATTTACTTTCATATAGAGAGTTCATTTGACATGTTTGCACACACGTCAAACTTTAGGTACACAAGGGCTATATAAAAAGTATCAGTTTCTGAGCTTTACATTCTCACAGCCTGGTATGGTCACAAGAAGATTCTTTACTGTTTACATGGATAAGTAAATGCATTAAAATGAATACTTACAAGTCCTAACATATCAACATCATCGTAATATCAAAAAAAAAATCACTGAAATATTTTGCCAGTAAATTAAAATAAACTTTTAATACGAAGTGCCAAGAAAAAGTCAAATGAGTTTTTTAACCTGAACCTGAACCCTGGAGAATTATCCCACTTCAAACACCACAGTACTTATTCACCATGGGGAAGCTTTTCACATTTTTTTTTCCTGTTTCTTTAGCAAAGGAGCTGACATTAATCACTTGGGGCAATATCTATATATATACTCCCACCTCTCTCCATATATATATATATATATATATATATATATATATATATATATATATATATATGGACCCCTTTCACTCACCCAAGCAACCTCTCTTTACTGCTGTTTTTAATTTCAAACATTCAGCATTCAAGTCAAATATTTAATAAAGCTTATGCAAACTGTCACTTTAACACACAATGGAAAACTTTAAATCAATTTAGGTAAAAATGGTCCCTACCTTTTTTTTGAGAGTAAGATGGCGACTGCCCTTGAGAAAAAGTAGGTTTTTCTTCAGTGAAATATTCAGGTTGGCTGTATTGATTCAGGGCCATGTCCAAGTCAGAGTCCTTGATTTTCAGCATGTTTCCAGGGTAACTACAGGTATAAGGCTGATTCACTGCCCAGGCCTGTTCCATATATATGTTGTTACTGGGCACAGCCTGAGCGCTGCACCCACTGTAACCCGGACTATCTTCAAAATACGCGTAATAATCAGTGGCCTGCATGTAGCAATTGCTGCTGGCAGCTGGGTGCACCTCATAGAGTTCTTGCATACAGTAGTTCATTTTGTTATCCTGGTTCAGTTTCTACTTTACATATACACGCACTCTATGCATGCATTCACCAGCCGGGCATATATGCCGAGCAGCATGCATCCGTACCCATGAAACGAGAAAGGGAGATGAATAAACACCACCACCAACACAGCCACCCAGCCTGCTTTACTTGGGAATAGCACCCGATGTGCTAAAATCCTACTTAGATTGAGGTGTCTTTGGAGCTCTCCTGCCATTCAAACATATTGGAAAGCAGATTTCTGGCTATCCAAGGTCTTAAGCTGCGAATGCAGCTAATTCTTGGGGGAAGACGGCAGGCAGGTAGGGATGGCCTCCACCCAGCGAGAGGCGTGAGAGCAAGAATGTCCCCATTGCTCTGTAAGCTGGGAGGATTCATTTTATAGGCTGTTTTTAACCCCTTTCAACATGATTAGAAAATGATTACCCATTGTTATGTCACTTTGGTGGACAACTTAAGCATGAAATGTTATCAAGACATCTCAGGGTCTCTATCCTTGGATACACAGAAAATCCAAAAATCAATAATCTAGTTTATTAGCATGAACCAGAGAAAATCCAGCCGTAAAGAGCCTGATGACTGACTCCAGAACATTAATCCGGTCACACACACGTTAGTGGTTCAATCTGTCGTTGAATGTTACTGATCGGCTTTCCGTACCAGGATCCACCCACTTCCCTAATGACACACAGGTCCCACAGGGTTTTAAAACGTGCTGTGGAGAGCCCTGGCCGGTTGGCTCAGTGGTAGAGCGTCGGCCTGGTGTGCAGAAGTCCCGGGTTCGATTCCCAGCCAGGGCACACAGGAGAAGCGCCCATCTGCTTCTCCACCCCTCCCCCTCTCCTTCCTCTCTGTCTCTCTCTTCCCCTCCCGCAGCGAGGCTCCAGTGGAGCAAAGATGGCCTGGGCGCTGGGGATGGCTCCTTGGCCTCTGCCCCAGGCACTAGAGTGGCTCTGGTCGCAAAAGAGCAATGCCCCGGAGGGGCAGAGCATCGCCCCCTGGTGGGCAGAGCGTCGCCCCCTGGTGGGTGTGCCGGGTGGATCCCGGTCGGGCGCATGCGGGAGTCTGACTGTCTCTCCCCATTTCCAGCTTCAGAAAAAACAAACAAACAAACAAACAAACAAACAAAAACCAACCAAAACCAAAAATGTGCTGTGGAGAGCCACATTCGAAAATGCCACTGGCGTCTGAGTGAGTTCTATTTTGTTTTATGCACCTGATAATTTCCTACATCATTAGCACTAATCTACAGGAGACTTAAAGCTTAAATGACCCGCTCATTCTGCCTTTCGGTTTCGTTTATTATGCATAAGGGAGAGAGAGCACACGGGGATACCCTTAAATGGAGACTACTTCTCTTTCACAACACTTCCCCATCTGTTTGTGCTTAACAGCACTCTCAACTGTCGTATGTGGAAAACTGAGCACCCCATCATTTTATCGCCATTCAGATCTGCTTCTGAGGCTATTATGAAGCATAGTTGAGATTTAAGTAGTATTCACCCACTTGACAAGTAAAGATAGTGATCCAAACAGGAATAGCAAACAAATATCAAATTAGACCAAAGTGCTTGCGATGGTGGTTCCTGATGGTATTTTCTCCATGCAGATGATGGTTAACATACGTGTGTCCATATATATGTGTGTGTTCTAGGGGGTGATGCAGGTAAGGGCGGAAGCTGCTTTCTTTGCATCTAAGGGTTCTTCCTCTTTCTTCCAGAGACTCAGTTTGCAGGGCTGGGCTTCAGACAGTGACATTATGTTTGGGTTCCTGCTGGTCTACAAATGTGTGACCTTGTTGGTATGTCCCTCCCAAGGGACCACAGCAATACAATATTGTATTGTATTGTATTCAACAGTGAGATGTCAGCTTTGGACATGAAGCTCCAGTTAACTGCAGCTTGGAATTCTGGGACAGGCATATAACAGGAGAAAGGAGGGTATTACCATCATTCAACAAACATCTACGGGGTGTCTGTTAAGTACAGAGCTGGGGGTGGTGGGGGCAGAGGCTGTCCAAAAATTCAATCAGGTCTCTGCCACCAAGTGACTTAACAGCACGTGTATTCAATATACAGAGTGAACTAGACCTTCGTTGTGCAAAGGAGCCTTTTAAGGGCTGATGATTTTTATAAGTGTAGTAAAAAGGAGCTGTCGATTCAAGGGAAGGAGGGGAAGAACTAGAGAACAAGCAACAGTTGAGACAAAACAAGGCAAGAAACCCAGGCAGGCCCCGGTGAACGGTTAGTAGTAAGACTCCTCGCAAAACTGCCACTATAAAACAAGTAAAACAGCTATAAAAATGAAAACGACTATAAAAACGAAACAACTATAAAACAACTATAAAAATGAAAAATTGCACCATAAAACAAGCAAAGGAATTTTCTCCAAATTGGTACATTTGCACCGGAAGATGAGTTGTAACATCCTAGAAAGAATGAAAGTTACCACAAAGAACGAAGAGCCCAGCTCAAGTTTTAGAGTGTTTCTATTCTCTGATTACTCTTAAAACAAATAGAAGATTTGTTCACCAGGAGTTTTAAGAAGAACACATACACATCACATTATAATTAACATGTTCTCCCTATTGAAAATGTCAAAACATTTTATTGGAAGCAATGATTATTTTCTGAAAATCCCAGGAAAAAGGATCCTGGCCTTATTTTATTTTATTTTTTGGTCTGATTTCATTTATTTATCCCAAATCTTCTGAAATAAATCTGAAAATTAACCTTTCAATAGAGCAGTCCCCCTCGCCCCTGCCCCCACCCCGCCCCGCCTGGCAAACTCACTTGTCCCCTCTCTGGTTAGGAGCTGCATGGCAAATCCATCCAATTCTTCAGTTTTACTCAGTGCATTTCCTGGCTCCCTGTCTCTCTCACTGAAGGCACAAATCCAAGCAATTTCTTGCTGTTCACCAGTAACAATATCAACTAAAGCCAGAGCCTCGACTTTCATTCCAAAAAAGCACATGAAAACAATTTTCTGAATCCGTTAAATGTGCTGGAAGTCTCCGTGTTGCTCTGCCCCAGAACTTGGATATGAATACTGCAGTGAAAAAGGAAAGAACGCCTCCTGAAAAACCTTTTCCCTCAATTTTTACAAAACGTCTGGAAGACCCCCTGATAATCGAAAGCATTTTTCACTGAATTAAAACCATGCTGAACTCCCTCGGAAACCACAGAATAGGAGAAAAGTTTCAAAGCGTATTTATGAGAACCCAGTTCCCTCACCAATTTTCAGATTTTGGAAAAAAAACAGTAGAGAGCTTCCTGACTCTCCCTGCTTGTACCGAGTGGGGCTATTCTTTACTTGTAGTAAATGCATGAAACTCTCATTACGACTAGCTGGAAAGGGAGTTCAACGCTCACATTGAATTTGAAAAACGGCCCCTCACACCCTGAGAGAAGCAATCACAGCGCTGTCACTTGTGATCGATTGGGCAGGCTTCTCTGTCAAGTCGATAAAGCAATTTAAACATATTATGTGCGACAAATGAGGTGAGCTTCAGTAAGATTGTTTTTCTTATTTTTCTGACTGACTATTCTAATTTAGTCTACTTAAAGAGAAGTGAAAGAGTTATTTGACCCATTGTGCATCAAACTGCCTGAAATAAACTCAGAGGGTTTTTAAATAATTCTCATTAGAAGTGCCTCAGTCAATAATTATTTATTATAGAAATACACCTTCATCCGTGGCCAGAGGAACTTAAAAAGATAAGACTAACAATCTTGCTTGGAAAACCTGTTAGGTAAACAATGAACTCTCGATGTTCCTGGAGGAGAAAATGGTTTCACACTTTCTGTCTCCTTTTTTTTTTTTTTTTTTGTGACAGGACAGAGAGAGACAGAGAGAGGGACAGACAGGAAGGGAGAGAGATGAGAAGCATCAATTCTTTGTTGCAGCACCTTAGTTGTTCATTGGTTGCTTTCCTATATGTGCCTTGACTTGGGAGCTACAGCAGACTGAATGACCCCCTTGCTTAAGCCAGCGACCTTGGACTCAAGCTGGTGAGCCTTGCTCAAACCAGATGAGCCTACACTCAAGCTGGCGACCGCAGGGTTTCGAACCTGGGTCCTTCGCATCCCAGTCCAACGCTTTATCCACTGTGCCACCGCCTGGTCTGGCTCTTCTATTTTCAACTGTGTTGATTCTCAAATGAGGGTCCACACAGGAATCACCCATAAACTCCAGAGAACCTAAGTGTCACCCTCAAAAACTCTGATTTAATTGATACAGGGTAAAACCCGAGCATCAGGATTTCTTTCAGTTTATCAAGTTATTTTCATAAGAGGCAAAATTTGAGAACTACCATTCTATTGGGTGTCCAACCTCAGCTCCTTCACCACGGCCAGGGCATCCTGCCTACTTACTCCTTTTTTCTTTATTTTTAGTTTCACTGCATCTTTCCCTTGGTTCTTAAAAATATACCTCCCACACCTCAGTCTGGCTTCACCTGCCCTCGAGTTATCTATCTAGTCGAGTAGAGGAGACAGGTCAAGGAGATAGACAAGCAAAGAGCTAAATGCAAAGGGGGTGGGTGGGAACAGAGATAGACCTGCTTATTAATCTTGTCTAGATGGAGACTCTGGAATTACGAATGGGTGTCGTCATTGCCAATCATCTCTGCTCCAAGAGAGGTTATAAAGAGGGTTGAATCATTGCCTGCCCTCTGAAGGAGCTACCTCATTCAGGAAAGATCCCTTTATAAATAGAAGGGGTTGCCATCCGGATCTCACCATATATGTGCTGAAAGCGTACCTGTCAGGCAATATATTTTTGGGGAAACAAAGGGGTTCAGAATAGGTTTTTGAGCACAGTTTCTTGGTCTTTTCATATCTGGACTCTTCTGACTCGTTCTTTTTAAAATAGGCTCCAAATTCGTCCAACTCCTGAGATGAGATCAGGGGCAAGTTCCTGGTCTTTTGGGACCACTGTGTATTAAAGTGGCTCTCCCCACACCTCCCAAGACACCTGAAAAACAATGGAGGCTTTCACCAGGATCCTAGGATAGTACAACTAGAACTTCTGAGCTCTGTATTCCATATGTATTTTATTTGACTTATGAGGAAACTGAGTTCTAGAGGCACAAAGTGACTTTTATCACATAATAGGTGGTAGTGCCCAACCAGGCGGTGGCGCAGTGGATAGAGCGTCGGGCTGGGATGCGGAGGACCCAGGTTTGAGACCCCGACGTCGCCAGCTTGAGCGCGGGCTCATCTGGTTTGAGCAAAGCTCACCAGCTTGGACCCAAGGTCGCTGGCTTGAGCAAGGGGTTAGTTGGTCTGCTGTAGCCCCATGGTCAAGGCACATATGAGAAAGCAATCAATGAACAACTAAAGTGCCACAACGAAAAACTGATGATTGATGCTTCTCATCTCTCTCCGTTCCTGTCTGTCTGTCCCTATCTATCCCTTTCTCTTTTTACAGAGACAGCTCTGTAAAAAAAAAAAAAAAAAAAAAAAGGTGGTAGTGACTGGGACCAGAACTCACTTCTGCCTTGAGTGTGTCAGTCCTCCCATTCCAGGCGGGGTCTTTGTTTTCCCAACCAGCCTGGGGCTTTAGGCTTAAAAAACTGCCCTGGAGGGCAGGGAGGAATTAAGGGGACTTGCCTCAGGCCCGGCGATGGACTCTTCCTCTTCAGGACGCCCCCTGAATTATACGAAACCCTGAGTCTAGGATCATGCTCAATTCTAACCATTTTGGAACTTTCTTACTTCTTCAGTCTGAGGTGTCTTAATTAGCATGGATCCCTCTCCCTTTGATTACTGTGGTTTTTTGATCCATCTGTTGGAGATCCATGAAGGGAAACTGTTGAGTTTTGCATGACTTTGTATAATTCAGCATTTCTTGAACATATCTGATCATCGAACCCTGTAACACCTGTTATAAGGGTCCCACAGAACCCACCTGGAGAAACGCAGAAGCCTGTCCTGTTGAATATATTCTGTTGAATGCTGGAGGTAAGGTCATTTTTAGGGATATATCACTTGGGAGAATTGGTTCCCCCCCTGCTAATTATACACCAGCGCCAGGGAGGAGGCGCCTGGGAAGCTGCTGGAGGGAGTGTCCTTTTTATCTTCTTTACCAAGGACAAAGGCTGCTGGCCAGGAAAAGCAGCCAGACACGTGCAAGTGCAAATGGCCAGGTGGCCGCAGAACAAGACAGGTCTTCGGGCTCTGGGACTGAGTCTGTTTTGATAGGAACAGAAAATCAAAGTCCTCTTTTAAAACATCTGCACTCTGAATTTGTTTCTAATTTTTTTCTCCTTTAGCATTTAGTACAAGCTTTTTGACAGTTCTAGCCGGCTGCAGCTGTATTAAAGAATGTCACGGGGAGGCTTTTGTTCATGACCCATCACCATGCAGGATTTGCTTTTACAAAAATGTGCCTGAGAAAGTGACAAAATTGTTGCGATGCTTAAATAATATAATCTAATTGCAAGTGGTTTCACAGTGCTCAGATCCCTGTATGGGACAGAGGTAAGGTAGGAAGAATGAGCAGCGTGTGACTAAGGCACAGAGACACTGTTCAGCACAACAACAAAGAGCCTGAGTTTAGGTTACATCAGTGGCAAAAGACAGGCATAAAAACAGTCTGGGGACTTGTTGTAGAGGACCTGTCAGTCTTTAAACTTGATCTTGAAAGCCCACAGTGATTTCAAGCTGGGATAGGTTGTGGGGGAGGGAAAAGGTGACGTGTTTTTGATTCTTTAAAATCAATCGCCTGGTGCGACGTAGGAGATGAATTGTAAGATCAGCGGCATAGAAATCTTGTAGGGAGGAGATGTTATTGTTCAAGCTCCAGTGATGAGGACACTGAGACCAGGGGAGGTTAAGTAACTTGCTCAAGGTCATAAGGCTGATTAGTGAGGGTCTAAAAGCAGGTTTATTTGGCTGCAAACCCTTTGCTTGTTTCCAAAAAAAATGCGTCTCCCTCCACTAAGAATATCAGTTTTCCATGCAGTAAAGCAGAAATATAGTAGCTATTTATATATCTGTGTTCTCTTAAAAGCAATGTATACTTTACAGATAGAAGTTCAGTGTGTACTTCCTGGATATTTAAGTTAATTTAGGGGTCCACAATATGCATATAGGAGTTGCTTACTAAATGAACGAATGAATGAGAGTGGATAGTGGCCAAAGGACCTAACACCATAATGTTCCAGATCGTGAGTTCATATGTATTTTCTGCACATAAACAGGATGATAGGTTAGAATACAGGACATGGCTATAAAATAGGTCTCCAGTTTGCTGCCCTGATGCCACTAGGAGCTGACACTGGGGTCCAGGATACTGTAGGGCTATGAGGACCTGATATGTAGTGATTCTTCATGGTTTGTCATTCTCCTCCTTGAGGGGTCCAGACTTAACCATGTCAGACAAAGACATTTATGGCTCAGATATTTCTAAACACCCTTGTTGGATATTTAGTCCATGAAATTCTCTCTTGCACATGGAAAAATAAAATTTGTTCCATTTAAGTTATCAACTATTGGTTTGTTGGGCCCCAAATTCCCAGATCCATCTGTGCTATTTCAAGCACTCTCTTCCATAGTATTTCCAATATAAAGAGTATTAGTGACTGGAATTCTAGCACAGAGTCTTGCATACAAATGTCCCCAGGATGAAAATCAAGAGTTTATTCTAACAAATCTCTCCCAAGACCAAAGGCAAATCACAAAGTCTTCTTATGCTTCGAAACAATGGAATAATATTTTTAAAAAGCTCAGGATCCAGGCCAAATGAAAAATGTGCATACACAAAAATAAATACAGAATAACGTCATCAGGCTGAGGATGGAAAGAATAGTAAGGTTTTAAAATATATTTTAAATGAAGAATTGATGCTTCTCATCTTTCTCCCTTCCTGTCTGTCTGTCCTTATCTGTTCCTCTCTCTGTCTCTGTCACAATATATATATTGTGACCACTGGTCTCAGCACTGAATTCTTATTTTTTGTAAACCACCAGTGGAATGTCTACTCTTTTTTATGGTGAACATTTGATTCAATAACAAACATTTAAAAAAAAATTTATTGATTGATTTTAATGAGAGAGGAAGGAGGATAAAGAGGGAGGGAGAGAGAGAAAGTGAGAGAGAGAGAGAGAGAGAGAGAGAGAGAGAGAGAGAGAGAGGAACTTTGAGCTGTTCTTGTATGTGCCCTGACTAGGGATTGAACCTTGAACCGGCAACCTCTGCACTTGTGGATGACACTCCAAGTGACTGAACTATTCAGCCAGGGCTCGATAGCAAACTTTTAATGACTTTAATATAGTCTGACAAAGCTTGGGCATCCCAGTCTAGAAAATATACAATAAAATTTCAGTTTGGTATAACTTTAATTAGAAGACTGGTTAGCTAATAATGATGAGATATATTGCATGTTATTCTCATAACTAAACATTAAGACTGATAGGGGAGGTATTTCCATTCATTTTACAGAGTAGAAAACTGAAGACACTTTTTTTCATCCTTATATAACTATACTAACGGAAGATGTTGGTATTGAAATTTTGGCCCTTGAATTCTCATTCTAGAACTTGCTTGTCTACTTCTCCATGCTCCTTTTTTGAAATAGAAAATGACTTTAATGTTTTGAAAATTCTGGCCAACTAATTATGTGTTTTACCACAAAGTCTAAGATCACTAACATTGATTCATCTAATTTTCAAAAGATGTGCCTAATTTAATGCAGTTTTGTATACTAATTTAATGCTACTTCCTATATTTATTATGATACATATGCTTATTATGACACTGATGATTTTTTACCTCTATCTCTAGAGAGAAATGCTATTCAATATTTTATATTTTTATGAATATTATTTCTGCTTTGCATGACTATCACATAACCATTCATTTTATATATCCTTCAGTTTAATCCCTTAGAGCAATTGATCCATTTTCCCTTATTTTTTACATGTTAAGATCATTATTTCATTGTAATTCACACTGATAGACTTGCTTTGAAAAGATGAGTGGTTGTTTGAGTGGAATGGTTTTGACATTTAAAGCTACAGTGTATTTTCTTTATCCCAGAATAACATGTCAGTGATTAATTTAAAAAAATTTCCTTAATAATAGAAATAATGAAAGAGTAATTGAATCATCTGCATTTACTTTGTTTTTTTACCTTTAAGAACAAGTGGTGCAAAAGTTAGGCTCTGTCAGAATGGATCAAAAGATTTAATTTAAGTTCATTAAAGGCTGCAGTCCTACACTTACACTTGAAAATGTTATGAAGCATAATTAAAGGTAAAAAGTTCAAACAAAGTACTGATACATGCTACAATGGGGATGACGCTCAAACACAACATGCTGCCCTGGCCGGTTGGCTCAGCAGTAGAGCGTCGGCCTGGCGTGCGGGGGACCCGGGTTCGATTCCCAGCCAGGGCACGTAGGAGAAGCGCCCATTTGCTTCTCCGCCCCCCTCCTTCGTCTCTGTCTCTCTCTTCCCCTCCCGCAGCCAAGGCTCCACTGGAGCAAAGATGGCCCGGGCGCTGGGGATGGCTCCTTGGCCTCTGCCCCAGGCGCTAGAGTGGCTCTGGTCACGGCAGAGCGACGGCAGAGCATCGCCCCCTGGTGGGCAGAGTGTCGCCCCTGGTGGGCGTGCTGGGTGGATCCCGGTCGGGCGCATGCGGGAGTCTGTCTGACTGTCTCTCCCCGTTTCCAGCTTCAGAAAAATACAAAAACAAAACAAAACAAAAAAAAAACCACACAACGTGCTAAGTGAAAGACGCCAGTTATATTGTGTGATTCCGATTCCATTTCTGTGCAGTGTCCCGTGAAGGGACAAATCTGTAGGGACAGAAGATGAGTGGTTGCCAGGAGCTGGGTACAGAAATAAAGAGTAAGTATCAATCAGCTCCAAATTTCTTTGTGGTGATGGGAATGTTCTAAAATAAGATTGTGGTAAAGTTTGTACAACTCTAAATATACTAACAATTCTGACACTGCACATTTAAACCAGGAATTTTAGGGTACATAGATTATATCTCAAGAGAGCTTTATAAAAATAGATGTGAATTTCAAATAGCTTGAGATAAGTAAAACTGATTATGGATATAAAAAATTTAACAGTTCACATTATTTATATATCAATATTATACATATTATCTTCTAGATGTAATGGAAGATACACCATAGGATAGCTATCCTCTGAAATTTTGCAGGAGAAAACAACATCGACACACTGAATATACCTCAAGGGTTAAGTGAACAAGGAATAAAATAGAGTTATGTCTGAAACAAAGTAGGTTACATTCTTCATTATTCTTCCATTCACCATTGCCTGGTCATCAATGAGTTACTGCTCATTTCAAGTCTAGACTCAAAGGTCTTCCAACATGTCTATTTGGAAATCTCATTTAACCTTTCTTTCTCACACAGAATACAGAACACACTTAAGCACATTTTTGGTATAAATCAAGATGAATTTAGTCTTTGGTGAATCAAATAGGCATATTCAGAAGCTAATATAAGACAAGGCAGAACACAGTAAGTACTTTCATAACACTTTATAACAACATAAAAAAAGAAACAATTCAATCTGCTGGGGATGGAGAAAGAATCAAGGAGGAAGGAGGTGGTATTTGAATGAGGAAAAAAAATTCATAAGTTTTTAAAAATAGGATCTGCTTTAGGTTGGTACCCTGAGATCCAAATCTAGAAATAGTGAATTAAAATTATTCCAATTATTTCGACTGTCAGGCAGTATAGCAAAATACACAGTCAATATTAAGATTAACCTAAGATATACTCAATCCACATTGTTTTATAATTTAATATGATTGGATTATGAAAAGACTGTTGGTTAAAACAAGAGTAGAGAATAAAGAGGCAGAGTCTATTAATTGTCTCAGAAGTCTTCAGACTACAGAGAACCTGTTCTCATCTCTGTCCCTGCTACAAAGAAAGGGGAAGTCCAGGTAAGTATCACAATGTCATCCCAACCTGAAAAATGTCACAGGTGACAGAGAAACAAATACCTTTTACTCTTGAGCCATTCATCCTTAAAATATTGAACGAATGCTTAATAAGAGGACTTTCAGAGAAAACACTTTCTTCTAACCCACTGAGATAATGAACAAGCTCATCAATAGAGATATAAACTTCTTCATATAAAGATGTAGGTGATTTGGAAGATTGGAAATGATTTCTGAGTCACATATATATTTTTAAAGATTCTATTTAGATTTTAAAGATTTTATAAGAGAGAGAAGGGGGAAGAAGCAAGAAGCATCAACTCCCATATGTGCCTTGACCAGCCAAGCCCAGGGTTCTGAACTGGCGACCTCAGTGTTCCAGGCCAATGCTTTACCCACTGCACCACCACAGGTCAGGCCTGAGTCACAATATTTGAGTTGAGATTTTTATAGGTACAAGCATCATGTGACACAGCATTATTTTAGTATTTTCCCTAAAATTCATAATATGATTCTAATCATGAGGAAACATCAGTCCAACCCAAATTGAGGGATATTTCACAAACTAACTGGCCTGTGTTCTTCAAAAATCTCAATACCATAAAAAACAAGGAGGTGAAATTCTTCCAGATTAAAGCAGATTAACGAGACACAAAAACAAAATAAAATGTATAATCTTGGCCTGCATCCAGGATCAGAAAATAAAACTGATATTCAAAACAATGGATGGGGACCGGGCCCAGCCCTGCCAGGAAGAATGAAGCCCTGGAAAGCCTCACAGAGATGAGTCCTTCCTCCAGCACTGGTCTCAGCCTAGACTTCCCTTCCAGGTGGATGGAGACTGGTGGGGAGGAGACAAATTGTAAAATTTAAATAAAAATTGTAGATGATTTGATAGCATGCTTCAATGTTAAATTTCCTTAGTTTGGTAATTTTACCATGATTTTCTAAGAGACATCCAAATCCAGGAAGCACAGAGTCCCAAAGAAGATGAACCCAAAGAGGCCCACACCAAGATCCATCGTAAGTAAAATGCAAAAGGTTAAACACAAAGAGAGAATCATAAAAGCAGCAAGAGAAAAGCAGTTAGTTATTTACAAGGGAGCTCCCGAAAGACTGTCAGCTGACTTTTTCAACAGAAACTTTGCAGCCCAGAGTTGGCAAGAAATATTCAATGTGACGGAAAGCAAGGACCTACAAACAAGATTACTCTACCCAGCAAAGTTATCATTTAAAATACAGTGGTCCCTCGTCTATCATGGGGGTTAGGTTCCAGAACTCCCCACAATAGGCAAAAATCCATGAAGTAGCGACCTTATAATTATTTTATTATTTATATATATTTTAAAGCTTTATAAACCCTCCCCACACTTTTATAAACCTTCCCCACGCTGTTATTAACCTTTCCCACAGTCTTATAAACACTTCCTATGCTCTTAAACACTTTCTACTCTCTAGAAAATGCTTATTTGACTGCAAACATAATGAAAATAATCAATATATAAAAACACCTATACACCGCAAAATCCTGCAATACAGTGAAAAATCCGCGATACAAAATTAGGTATATTGTACAATTTAAAAGTCCGCGATACAGTGGGACCGTGAAAAGTGAACCGCAATATGGCTAGAGATGACTGTATATATAGAAATATATAAAAAAATATTTATTAAAAAAATAAATATATAGAAGGACAGATAAAGAGTTTCCTGAATAAGGGGGTAAAAAAAACTAAAAGAAGTTCATCAACACCAAACCAGTATTATAAGAAATATTCAAGGGTCTTCTTTAAGAAGGAAAGAGGGTTGGAGTGATGGGTAAAAATGGAGAAAGGGATTAACTATTGATACAAATCGGTAGTTAGAGAATAGCCATGGGGATGTAAAGTGCAGCCTCGGGGACAGAGTCGATAATAATGTAATAACTATGTATGGTTTCAGGTTTATCAGGGCATTTGGGGCAACCCATGGGAGATTTCCAGGGAAAGGGAAGGACTTTGAATTCCAACAGTTACTTCTGGTTCTTTATCAGGCTGACTCTCGCAATAATACCCTTTCAACTTCAAATGCAATGTCGGTAAATTAGCCACCCACACTGGACCTGATTTTGTCTGAATACTGGTGGAGAGGGCACAAGTCTAAGTGATTATTTATATTGTAAGGTACCATCTGGTCTCTATAAAATGGCAGGCACTGTGCTGCGTGCTTTGCACACATTATCTTTCATTTTACACAAATCTAAAAAACCGGACATTATTACCCAGTTGAGAATGAAGTAAACTGAGTCAGAGAGGTTAAATAATTTGCCCTGAGCTGGTAAATTAAAGAGAAAAATGTCAACCTAAGCCTGTCCTAATGTAAAGCATATACATCTTAATACTAAAAAGATTATATAAGTTATTCATAAATATATTCTTATAGAAAAATTTTGAATGCAGTTTTGCATCATTAATATTAGCACCCTCCTTTATTCCACTCTTTCCTTTTTAAGGGATCGACTTTCACAAGGCTAATGTGCATCAGGAACTTTTTCTATGCACATTTGTGCACCCACAACTATATAGACTTTTAAAACTATAAGTGGAATTACACTAAATGCACAATTGCTTCTCCATTACATATTCCTGAATAATTAAAAAAAATCTGTTTATTTTTCTAATAGATGCTTTAGATACACCATAATTTATTCAACCATTGTCCTATTTGGGTCATTTCCAAATTTTAAGGCACAAAAAACAAAGATGCAAAGTAAACTTTTGAACACAGATCTCTGTGCCCTTGTGTGAGTATTTCTACGGGACAGAGTATTACAAGGGGGATGGCTGAGTTGAAGCATCATTGTGATAAACATTGCTAAGATAGCCTTGAAAAACCTGTGGTCCATCCATTCAGTGGAAACTAAGGCCGGATGAAGCAGAGCCTCGATTCTGACATTTGCCTTTCCTGTAACATTTCCTTTCTCCAGGGTTTTCCTGCCCTCCACTCTGGCTGCTGGCTTTCCTAGCCCTCTACCTCTGTCTGCCCCGGACTATTTACAAGGTGCTCTTCCCTGCCTTTTGATGTATCCAAGCTCAGGGTTCTCTTGCCTGTGCGAGAAGCTGGCAGAGAGCACTTATTCTCGTGTCGATGGCTAAGGCTGCTGAGTGCCCTTGAAGTATATGAATCACACTGGTGTGTTCAGCAGACCCTGCACAGCCTGATGTATGGTGAGCAGGGGCAGAGTGAAGGAGGAGATGGATGGAGCAGAGGGCTGTACTGGTGAAAAGGTTCAAACTTTTAAATTCTCCATCTTCTAAAATATGCATTTACCTGAAGATGTCCTTGTGCTTTACTTAAGGACAAAGATAGCGATCACCCGCGGAAGATGTGAATGTCTAACTTGAAGGATTATAACATACACAATGACTTGGCTTTATGTCTTTCCTTTTTAGAACACTGTTATTTTGGTAAATGAGAATTATAGATCATTTAAAATTGTCCTCATTGATTTGATTAATTTTTTTTTCTCCTTATGAAGAGCATGAGTTAATAGTCTACCCCTTTGCTGACATAAGATACTGTTTTAAAAATTACTTTAACTTGTCTAAATCTTGGAGGCTGGTTTAATAAATTATAGTATATCTACAAGCAAGAATAATGGATTGCCAATAAAAGTCAGGTTTCAAAGAATGTTTAATGACAGGGGAAAATGTTCATGATATATTGTTTAAAACATTAGAAGCTGGTAAAAACGGTATGCCTAATATGATTCGAAGTCTGTAAAAAATAGATATGCCCAGAATAAAGACTAAAATATAGTCAAGATTTTTAACACTGCTCGTCCTTGGAGGATGGAATTGCAAATGATTTTTTTAAAATTATTTTTGTTAAACCTTGGGGAAATTTTCACTTTCTGTATAACGAACATGGAAGGATTTTATAATGAGAAAAAATAACTTGTTAGTAAAATGAATTTGATTATTTCTTTTTGCCTTCCTGGGGATCTGAGACTCAATTCTCCATCTCTGTAAAAAAAAAAAAAAAGTTTTTCCATTGATTTGAGAGAGAAAGAGAGAAGGGAGGAGAGAGCGACAGAAGCATCAACTCATTGTTCCACTTTGTTGTGCACTCATTGATTGCTTCTCATGGGTGCCCTGATTGGGGGAGTCAAACCTGCAACCTCATTGCGCCGGGACCCACTGAGCTACCTGCCCCGGGCCTCGATTCTCTTGATATTAAACACAGAGTGGATCGACAGAGAAAATTCAGCAAAACCACAAGATTGCTGCCATCCTTCTGGCTGATGCAAGCAGGGAAGTGGGTCGACGTTGCCTTGTTTCTCCCACCAGGTTCCAATGTCTCAGGAAGTTTTCTGATTGACATCAAGGTCAAACATCGAAGTGTGGAGACCTGCCCGGGCTGGCTAGATTCAGTGACAGGGCACCTGCATCTGCTAGGACACCTGGGGCTGGGTGGGGGGGGGGGCTCGTGGTTTCCAGCGAAGAATGGAGGAGGGTGTGAGAGGACCCAATGGAGAAGCCTGGTACAATATAAAAACTTAGAAGAGGATCAGGGCCCCAGGCAGGTAGAGTGGGGCTCTCAGAAAGGCTCAAGTCTGAGAGGGAGGTGTTACCAGGCAGAGTGATTAAGCAGAACATCGAGTTGGCGATTCAGATAATAAGCCAGGCCTAAAGGAAGGTGCAATCAAGAACGGGTCGACTCAGGTGGTTCCCCAGGTGAGGACTGGAAGAAAACGCATGTTCTCCAAGTGCCCACTAGGTGGCAGACCCTTTCCTATACTAAGAATTTTAAGAGTAGGAGTAAGGGACCTGCTGATACTCAGGTTTTAAGAATCAGAGGGTTGGTTAAACACAGGTTCCTGGGCCCTTTGCAGAGCTTCCAATTCAGTAGTCTGGGGTGGGGCCTGAGGTTCTGCATTTCTGAGAAGCTCCAGGCGCTGCTAGTGCCACTGGCCCTTGAACTGTGAGCATCATCTCTGCCTCCGGGAAGGGAGGAGGCGGGTAGGAGGAGAATGTGGTCCTCATGGGCAAGCTCTCAGTTCAAATTGTGACGATAACTCCAGGGAGGTGTAGTGTGGAGATAGAGGGTGGCTTGGGGAAGAGAACGGGGTCATTTGCTTCTGGCTGGAAATAGCCTCTAGTACTAAAGCCAAACTGAATTGTCTGCTCTGCAGCAGAACGTAAGGCCTTCAGAGATCTCATTCTAGTTAAATGTATTACCAGCTAATTTCGTGAGAATGACCATAGCAGATAGGCATACAGGTATCTGCAGATGGAAATAAAAGCAGAATTCAGACCAAAATGAAAAACGAAACATTAGATATATAACAAAAATAGGCCTACAGAAAGACATTAAGAATAATCTAAAGCACAAATCAGTGATTCTCAAATTATTTTAAAAGAAATATTCTGTTCATTATGACTCAATGCACGGGTCTACTGCACAAGACTGTACGGAGGTCTGGCCTCGCACAGCTGACAGGCAGACGTGACAACACCCAACTGGTTGTTACCCTGCTCAGAGAAGTGAACGCACTGGTCCTGCATCTGAAGGCCAGTGGCAATGCTGAATTGCTCTGAAAGTTGTTAAAGCTTATTTCAGTCTCTGTACTTGCATCAATAGCATGATAAAAGTTACAGTCTGCAGAGGATCTCTGTCCACAAATCACACTCACAGGTGCACTGGTCTGGACTGGCTAGATTGCTGGTCTGGGAGATGGGTTTACTACACAATGCCAAACAGTCAACTTGTTCTTTTGGTTCCTGCACTGCAGATCTTTAATTCTTTGTATCCTGGAAGGCCAGTTAGTTCTTATCAATTTCCTTTGAGGGTTCTTGAAATGGGGCTACTTAGATGTTCTCTGAGCCCTGCTGCCATCTCTTCATGCTCCGACCCGAGGACAATGTCCCGCACAGAGTAGGCACTCAATAAACACTGAGGGGATGAATGAATGGAATTGTAGCCAGGACTAACAGAGCAAGCATGCTTGGGGGTTAGATAGAGAAATGCAGGAAATTAGTGCCCCGTATAGATGGACAATAACATAGAACCCTCATCACAATGACTATATACAGGTAGCAGGTGAGCAGACCAGATGGAGAAGAACCAAGTCCAAAAAGAAAAAGAGTGACTAATCACCTTGTTTCCCTGGCCTCACTGGTACATCTCATTCTATGAATGAATGAGATTCAGTTAATAAGGTTCTTGGGCCAGGATGGTGTAGGCTTCCTGGTGGCTTTTTCATATGGAACCAAAGCATTGGCTTATGTCCTCACCAAGGTGAGCCCTGGTTAGTCTGGAAACTACAGGAGAGTTGACCTTAGTTGTTCTCCTTTTAGTACTAGAATCTTGAGGAAGAACTTTAATAATTTATTTATAGCGTCTTATTAAATAATGCTCTGGCTTTCAGCAGTAGAGAGCTGAATGAATGCAAAATCAATTCTAACCTCCCTGAAATGTCATGTCCTATCCCACACTCATTTGTCTTGGTCTCCCTTCTTTGCCAGGCACACAGTGCAGCCCAAGGAATTGGTGTGATTTAATGGTGCAGAACTTGTAATAAAGATCACGGCAATAAAGGTAACTGCTATTCAGAGAGTACTCTATGAGAGGTATTATGCCAAATGCTTAAAAACATTACCTTATTTAATTTTATCAACAATCACATAGGTTTGCTCAAGGACAGACATTTGGAAGGGCTAGGATTCTAGTCCAAATATGTCAGACTCAAAACCGTGGTCTTAACCTCTGTATTATACTTAGGGTCTTGGATCCAAACCAGGATTCTTTTATATTTGCTTTTTATTTTTTATTTTTTATTTTTATTTTTCTGAAGCTGGAAACCGGGAGAGACAGTCAGACAGACTCCCACATGTGCCTGACCGGGATCCACCCGCCCACCAGGGGCGACGCTCTGCCCACCAGGGGGTGATGCTCTGCCCCTCTGGGGCGTCGCTCTGTCGCGACCAGAGCCATTCTAGCGCCTGGGGCAGAGGCCAAGGAGCCATCCCCAGCGCCCGGGCCATCTTTGCTCCAATGGAGCCTCGCTGCAGGAGGGAAGAGAGAGACAGAGAGGAAGGAGAGGGGGAAGGGTGGAAAAGCAGATGGGTGCTTCTCCTGTGTGCCCTGGCCGGAAATCAAACCCTGGACTTCTGCACGATAGGCCGACGTTCTACCACTGAGCCAACTGGCCAGGGCCTATATTTGCTTTTAAGGTGTACTAATACACTGAAAGTGTACAGTGTAGGAATCTCTAGATACCCAAGGCCTATGTTTCTTCTAAATGACCAAGACATTGATGGTCCCCATGATTGAGTGAGTGACTGAATATAGGTATCAATTGTGAATAAATCTGTGCACTCAACTTCCCAGGTCAACTGGTAATTCCAAGGAGCTTCTGAAGTGTTTCTAGAAAAGCTAAAAGATGAGCAGATTTTTTTTTTTGAGAGGGATAAATAGAATCACTTGTTTTATGTTCAAGTCAGAAGAGTTTGCAAAAGTCCTTCACGGCTCATATATAGAAGTCCTTACAAACTTTCATTAATATATCTTGGTTTGTGATTGTCAAATTTTCAAATATCCAATTAAAAGTTTCATCATGAATCAAAATCCATAAAGAAAAAAAACAAAAGCCTTTTTTTAAAAAATACTAATTTGGAAAGAATGGGAAGTTCTATGAATTTAGACATTTAAAGACACAAATTAATTTCTTGAACATTTAAAGACTAATTTAAGAAGCGAAGATTTTGGGGAGCCCTAAGACAATAAAGCGATCAGCACAAAGACATCTGTCAGGGTGGAGGCGACTTGAGGTAAAGACCAGTTAAATCTAATGCAATCAGTAACTTAGGCCAGTTTAACATATATTTTATAAGGTGACAACCTCCTAAAACCATAATCTTGCCTTTTAGGATGATGACACAAGGACTTAATGAGTTAAAAACACATCAACTTAAAACCTCTCTTTTGAACATGAATTGTCTATTTAGTTTAAAGGTAGACTTTGAGATCCCATTAGCTGCTGGCACAATTGAGAAAAGAAACACACACACACATACACACACGCATGTACACACACATCTCAGAGCAACTATTTATATAATGATAGCAATGTCTGTTTCTACTCAGATGGAAAAAACAGAATTAAAGCCAAAACTAACAACCTTTCTGCTAATTAGAGAAACACAAATGTCTTATCCCCAAAGTGCCCCAATATGACATGAAACCGAAATGAATTGCTTTCCTGTGGAACCCCCTTATTTATTTATGATTAAAGGAAGATTTGGGGGATAAAGAAACTTCATAACAGAATAGTTAGGGGAAATGCATGGACACTAGACACTGGAATCAGGAAGACTAAGCACAGTGACAACAGAGAATTGT
Organism: Saccopteryx leptura; assembly: GCF_036850995.1. Classification (NCBI taxonomy): domain Eukaryota; kingdom Metazoa; phylum Chordata; class Mammalia; order Chiroptera; family Emballonuridae; genus Saccopteryx; species Saccopteryx leptura. Next base: position 26,225,456 of record NC_089512.1, on the reverse strand, counting down.
TTTTCCTTGGCGAAACACTTGATATGGTTTAATAAAAAAATTGGTTACCTTTACATTTCTTCTCTTCCGTTTGGAAGGTCTGGGCACTCGGGACGCTCTGATCACTCACATCGTCATGGTCCAGGTGGAATATTGAGCTAGTCCAAGTGGCCTGGATGAGATGTGGTGACGACTGTTCATTTTTCAATGTGCTGTGCCTCTCCGAATGGCTCTTCCTACGTAGGCAGGCTTCAGACATTCCTACTAGCTTCCAGTCGTGTTCTTGGCCTGAACAGTGCTTCGGTTTGTCCCAGGCTGGAAGGCCATTTTCTGGAGGGTTGAAAGATATGAGATGATGAGCTGTTGGCATTGTCAAGACTCTGTTGAGACGCAGTCCTGGAAGGCGAACTGTTTCTCAGTTCTTTGGGGCTGACGATATTCACATGCATCTCCACTTGACGGCGACGAAAAAGATGCAGAATTTGTCAGCCTTGGGCATAGAGCCACCACAGTTGGGTTGCCTGTCGGAGTGATCAACACATTCCCCCTTATTTTTAGTGCCTACAGAGACACTGGTTCCTCCCTGGGAAGGCTGTCTTTTCGCCAGTCTCGCTTCCACAGCAATGGCCCCAGAGCGCGTTTACACCAATTTAATGTGGCTGCTTAGGTGACCATTTGAGGTCTGGAGGGTCAGGGCTGGTCGTGAACACTTTTCAGATCCTCAGGACATAAAATATCCAGGATTCAGCCTTGTTTGACTTGGGTTTTATCACAGGCTGACCTGAGGGGCACCCTGTTACTTAAGTGGGACATGTTCACGTGGCTACACTGAGTGACAACTTTGTCCTCCTTCTACCTCTGGTGGCCTGAAAGAAGGGGGTTGGATCTTGTACATGGTTTCAATGGAGTCTCAACCTGGCAGTGAGAGCAGGTGAAGGACGGCAGGTGGGACTTTAGTTGCGGGGTGAATTAAGAGCCCCAATGATAAACTGATAAGGCCTAAATTTCCTTTGTTGAGGTACAGGCAGTTCATTATTTATGTGCATTACGTTGTTTTCCTCTAGTCAATTGATGGGGACTTGTAGCTGTCTAGAAAATGGGGAGAAAATGGAAACAGATAATGAAAACTTGCTCACACTGACCTTCCTTAGTGGCGAATTTTATCTCCTTAATATCCTTTTTAAAATACAAACAATATTTTAACTTATTTTTGTGATAATATTTTGGTTTTTTTATCAGTACTTTATCTTTATTATTATTATTATTATTATTTTACCTCTCTAATGATCTTTACTGTGCATAGCTAGAAAGTAGAAAGTAATAATGAGCAAGCTAATATATATATATTTTTAAATGCATACACATTAAAAAATATACTCCATTTGGTCCTCCTATTTCCAGAAATTCTTAGGCTAGGGTCTGTCAAAATGAAAAAAAAAAATAAACCTAGTTCTACTTTTTAACTGATCACGTATAGTGGTTGAAAGACTATAATTTATAAGTGACTTTTTAATGCTGAATTTATCAAAGGACTATAGATATCTGTATAATACTATCCTGATCTGTGCGTATTACTGGGAATTTTTAAGCTGTTTCAAGCATTTAAAATGATTTTTAAATTATTTGACACAAGGGTTAGAAATAGCTTAGGTTTTCATAAGTAACCTCGCTAACGCTCCTAGATGTCTTCCACTGATGTTGGTTAGGACGGTTTCTCTAAAGCTGTAATGAACTCTCAGTCACTTTCGGAAGTGACGTTTACCCTTCCGGGTCTTCAGGTTTCTGTGTGAAGATTCTGGTCTCCATACACTCCATTTCTCCTCCAGGAGAAGAGAGTGAACAACTACAGCAATCAAGTCACAATATAGGATTTCTTTGCCACAGTAAATGAAAATGCTGTGGCTTGAAATATCCTACTTTTTGGCCAGTAAGCAATAATTGCTTTTAAAAAGTCATACGATGTGATAGCTTTTGGATGCAACACTTGCTCTTATTCAGAGAAGAGCCCTGGAACTTCAATCCGTGCAGAGAGCTGTGCTAGGCATTGTATGAGATCAGTTAAATAAACATGAGTCCTTTCTCCTAAGAGTTTACATGGCACTCTTCAATGCACAGTCTGGATGCAACCACGCCAGCTACTGGTGCGATTATAGGCGCTTATGTTCATGATCCATTAAAAGAAAACAGATTAGGATCTTGGGAGACTGTATTGCATTTCAGACTAAATATATCTATGCAGAATCCATTCAGATACCTATTATCCATGAGGGTTTGAGGTTTTCACAAGCTAAATGTAAAGTTACTGGATGCAAGAGTTAACTCTGGGCTGAGAGGGAGTCATTTTATTCCTCCAGCCACGAAGAGTCTTCTCACCCTTGCACGTTTCTCTGATGTCTACTTCATTTTCTGGGACTCTCCAAGTCAGGGGTCCCCAAACTACGGCCCGCGGGCCACATGCGGCCCCCTGAGGCCATTTATCCGGCCCCCGTCGCACTTCTGGAAGGGGCACCTCTTTCATTGGTGGTCAGTGAGAGGAGCATAGTTCCCATTGAAATACTGGTCAGTTGGTTGATTTAAATTTACTTGTTCTTTATTTTAAATATTGTATTTGTTCCCGTTTTGTTTTTTTTACTTTAAAATAAGATCTGTGCAGTGTGCATAGGGATTTGTTCATAGTTTTTTTTTTATAGTCGGGCCCTCCAATGGTCTGAGGGACAGTGAACTGGCCTCCTGTGTAAAAACTTTGGGGACCCCTGCTCTAAGTCCTCAGCAAATTGCATCCTGTAACTCCATTTTAAGCCTTGGTAAAGTTATCATGTTATTTTATAAACCCCCAATATTTCATTTTTTTTTTTTCTGCAGAAATTGTTAGAATTTGGAATGAATTGCTGAGCCTGAACAGAAATAAAGAAATACGACCGAACTGGGTAATCACTGCTCCCGAGCGCAGGGAGCTGGTGAACGAGCCTGGATGAGAGATGCTGAAAGAGACCTCGCCCAAGGGGACAAGTCCTCCTTAGAGTGCAGGTTATTATACCGGCTCGGCGTGTCCCCGGGGTCAGCAAGAGCGGGCTTTTTTCCTAAGCAAGGGAGGCTGTGTAAGGGGTGAGGCAGGGGATAAGATTGCCTTCCATTTTCCTAAGAAAGGAGGCTGAGATGGTTTGGGAAAAGGCTTCATTCATGGGAGGCATTTCCCAGCTTATAATTACTGTCTGCAATTACATTCATGATAATGATATTCAGTTGCCTAATTGGCAGGTTTATGGGTTGGGGACACTGCTGGGAAACCTAGGGACTGAGAAGTTCTGGTTGGGTCATGGGAAAACTTTAAAGGGATTTTATTTAAGGAACGCTCCTGATTCTCATCCTCCCCAAACCAGGGGGCGGGGCACAAACAATCCTTACTTCATTTCCAAGGAGGGGAAAGGCACGTACTACACCAGGCTCCTTAAATCCTGCCTACTGGGTACGCTGTCACTGAGACAAATATGCAGAAATTGATGCAGAATTACCTCCACGTATGTTTGCTTGGCAATCGTGGTTTCCAGGAATTTCCTATTATTTCTAGGTCTAATGCTTATATTCTTTGGATTCTCTGAAAACTCAAACGAATGAGATGTATTTTTTATTTATTTATTTTTATTTTTGAAGCTGGAAACGGGGAGAGACAGTCAGACAGACTCTCGCATGCGCCCAATCTGGATCCACCCGGCACGCCCACCAGGGGCGACACTCTGCCCACCAGGGGGCGATGCTCTGCCCCTCCGGGGGGGTCGCTCTGCCCCGACCAGAGCCACTCCAGCGCCTGGGGCAGAGGCCAAGGAGCCATCCCCAGCGCCCGGGCCATCTTTGCTCCAATGGAGCCTTGGCTGCGGGAGGGGAAGAGAGAGACAGAGAGAAGGAGGGGAGAGGGTGGAGAAGTAAATGGGCGCTTCTCCTATGTGCCCTGGCCGGGAATTGAACCGGGGTCCCCCGCACGCCAGGCCGACGCTCTACCGCTGAGCCAACCGGCCAGGGCCAAGATGTATTTTTTAGAGGGATTAAAATATCAAATGTTAAGTCAGTGATTCTCAAACTTTGGTGAGTATCAGCATCACCTGAGGTGCTATTTGGGAACACAGAGACCAGGCTTACTGAAGTAGGATGGGGCTGGGCATTCGTACATTTACTAAGTTCTGCGGATGATTCCAATACAATAGAGTTTGATATCACAGGATTAAGAAAATCTAAGGTAAGAGAACAAATTATTGGCAAGTTTTGGATAAGGGTGCCATCTCCTCGGCCTCTAGTGTTTTACACAGTCTTGGAGTAAATGTGTGTTATAACTAAAAAGTCCTAATTGTTTGGAAATTGATTGTGTGAAGCATTAAAAGTCAAATGTCAATGAAATGTTATCTTGAGGAGTACAAGCATGGATGTAACTAAATTTCACTCAAAAAGCCTGTTGTTTTGAGCATTATCAGGGACACAAAGTACAAATAGCAAAAATACATTTTTTTTTTTTTTAAAAAAAAGGATTCTGGAAATGATCCTATCTTGGTATTCACATAAAATATAAATCCTTTCCTTTTTAATTGCTCTATAATAGATCCCAGCTAACATCTGACTTTTTTTTGTTTGTTTGTTTTTCTGCAGTGAGAAGCGGGGAGGCAGAGAGACAGACGCCCGCAATGCGCCTGACCGGGATCCACCCGACATGCTCACTAGGGGGCGATGCTCTGCCCACCCAGGGCGTTGTTCCATTGCAACTGGAGCCATTCTAGCACCTGAGGCAGAGGCCATAAAGCCATCCTCATTGCCCGGGCCAACGTTGTTCCAATGGAGCCTTGGCTGCAGGAGGGGAAGAGAGAGACAGAGAGGAAGGAGAGGGGGAAAGGGTGGAGAAGCAGATACGTGCTTCTCCTGTGTGCCCTGGCCAGGAATTGAACTTGGGACTTCCACACGCCGGGCTGACTATAGCTGAGCTAGCCAGCCAGGGCTAACATCTGACTTTTAATACTTCATATTCTATACATCAAGATACTTAACCAATTTAATTTGTCAGTTATGATGCAAGTTAATGAATAAGTAGAATCAAAATTAAGTACACATGAACTACTATTGAAATAACTTCTATACATTGGTCCATGTGTCTCCAGGGAGTTAAATTGGAATGACTGCAGCTGCATTAGATGACCATAATTCTAGTGACTTTGAATGGCAAAGTACTGCCCCAAAGGGTTCTTTTGCAAAGGAGAAACAAACATAAATCTCATTAACATAACAACCTACAGCCTATCTCTGGAAATTTCATTAAAGATGATAGAAAATAAATCTGTCCATCAAAAAAAGGGAGAATTATATTAAAATATTCAAGTATTTCAGGACACCAAAGCGAGCTGATACCTTAGAAACGCGCCAAGGCAGAGGAAGTAGGATTATGACAAAGAGGTCAGAAAGGGTCAGCTGAGTAGGCAGGGATTTCACGGCACTCATTAGAAGAGTGCTTCCTTTTCATTAAAAGGCCACAGTATTATGTATTGAGACCACAAACCACATTAGGGGAGGGTGTATATAAAATGCTTTGCAAACTCAGGGAATATATAAAATTATCACTGTATAGCATCAGGCTATTAAGTATAATTCTCTAATTTCTATTTTAATTTTCGACTTCATCCCGTAAGTTTTGGCCTTGTTGAATTCTCAGACTATGCCTATATACCAACCTATTTTTATCGGTAAAGTCATGTAGAACAGGAGACTAACATCTGGCCAAGCATTTCCGAAGGGTTAGGCACTGAGCTAGATAGACACTTTTATACATCTTCACGAACATCCCGGAAGTACACAGCAGTGTCCTCCTTGATTGACAGGGAACCTAAAATTCAGAGAAGCATTTCATCTGCCCTTTTGTATCTTCTGCGCTGGTTAACAGATTTCGTCTCATTATTTGACTTAACTCGAGTAGCCTTTGGTCTATTAATAGCTATCATTTGATTAGTACTTTGCAAGTTCTTTATTAACTATGCTTATTGTCTTATTCAAATTTCCCCACTACTCATTTATATTTACCAGTGGTCCCCAGCTTTCACTCTCAGCCACCAACAATCCATGGTCTGCCGAGCAGCCAGAATGAGCTTTTAAAAACACACATCAGGCCCTGGCCGGTTGGCTCAGCAGTAGAGTGTTGGCCTGGCGAGCGGGGGACCTGGGTTCGATTCCCGGCCAGGGCACATAGGAGAAGCGCCCATTTGCTTCTCCACCCCCCTCTCCTTCCTCTCTGTCTCTCTCTTCCCCTCCCGCAGCCAAGGCTCCATTGGAGCAAAGATGGCCCGGGCGCTGGGGATGGCTCCTTGGCCTCTGCCCCAGGCGCTAGAGTGGCTCTGGTCACGGCAGAGTGACGCCCCGGAGGGGCAGAGCATTGCCCCCTGGTGGGCAGAGCATCGCCCCCTGGTGGGCAGAGCATCGCCCCTGGTGGGCGTGCCGGGTGGATCCCGGTCGGGCGCATGCGGGAGTCTGTCTGACTGTCTCTCCCGTTTCCAGCTTCAAAAAAATAAAGAAAAAATAAATAAATAAATAAATAAATAAATAAAAGCACACATCAGTGCATAGTTCTTTGCTGCTGACAATCTTCTGATGACTTCTCATTAATACTGGAATAAAGTCCTAAGGTCCATAGAACGTATCCCTCCTGTCTAGCCCAGCCCCTTTCCATGGCTCTGCCTTTGCTCTCTGTCCTTTGGCCACATGGGCTTCTAACATGTGAGGCTCGTTCCCACCACAGTGTCTTTGCAGAAGCTCTGCCCTAGGGTTGGACTATCTCCTTCCCAGTCCTTCTATAACCACCTTCTGATGTACCAAGAGCAGTTACCGGGATCTAGCCCCTCTCTCCCTTTTATATGAAGGTTCCATTTCCCCCTTTTAAGATCCTATCAGCGCCTGACCGGGCGGTGGCACAGTGGATAGAGCATCGGACTGGGATGCAGACAACCCAGGTTCGAGACTCCAAGGTCGCCAGCTTGAGCATGGGCTCATCTGGTTTGAGCAAAGCTCACCAGCTTGGACCCAAGGTCGCTGGCTCGATCAAGGGGTCACTCGGTCTGCTGAAGGCCCGCAGTCAAGGCATATACCAGAAAGCAATCAATGAACAACTAAGGTGTCACAATGAGCAACGAAAAGCTAATGATTGATGCTTCTCATCTCTCTGTTCCTGTCTGTCTGTCCCTGTCTATCCCTCTCTCTGTAAAAAAAAAAAAAAAAAAAAATCCTATCAGCGCTGCACTGCTCAATGAAGATAATTGAAAATAAAAAAACTTAACAGGTTGGACCCATGTACAGGCCTTGAGGAGGCTCTGTTTTAGTGGAGGGGGTGGGGGGGGTGAGGGTGGAAGACCCAAGCCCCCGCTGAAGGGTCTAATCTTGGGAAAATCAATTCTACTACGACTCAGCTTTTTCACTTGTAAAAGTGCAATACAATATTGCTCTTGGGGTTTTAATAAGGATCAAGAGAAAGAATGTAAGTGAAAGTATTTAGAAATGAAGTGCTATTCAGGGGTAGTTAGAGCTGTAAATATGTCATCTATATTATGCATGTGGCCATATAGTTCTCTCTCTATCCAAAGGGAAAAATTCTATTAATAAAACAATATGTCACTTTTATTAGTAAAAAAAAATTCATGTTCAGTGGATCTAGCTACCTTACCCTCACCACCACCACCATCTACACTATGGGTGTCACCAACACTACCATCACCACCGGGTCCTAAACAGAATCTCTGTATAGATGAGGATGTTCTGGGTGACCTCCTACCTCCTCCTGACCCCCTTCCCATCGCCACTCTCTCTCCCTCCCTCCCTTCCAGTACTTGCTGTTCTCATGTTGTACTATGGGTGCTCAGTCCCCACTGTGGACAGATCACCTACTCACAAATCTCATTGTGACCCTGTGGAATCCAATGAACAAAATGAACTGAGAAGCCAAATAGAGACAGACTCACAGATAGAGAGCAGGCTGACCGCTGTGTGTGTGTGTGTGTGTGTGGGGGGGTGAGTGAGGAAGTGGTGCGATTGAGCAAAACATTTTTTTTTCTTTCTTTCTGAAGCTGGAAACGGGGAGAGACAGTCAGACAGACTCCCGCATGCACCCGACTGGGATCCACCCGGCACGCCCACCCGGGGCGATGCTCTGCCCACCAGGGGGCGATGCTCTGCCCCTCCGGGGCGTCGCTCTGCCCCGACCAGAGCCACTCTAGTGCCTGGGGCAGAGGCCAAGGAGCCATGCCCAGCGACCGGGCCATCTTTGCTCCAATGGAGCCTTGGCTGTGGGAGGGGAAGAGAGAGACAGAGAGGAAGGAGGAGGTGTGGGGGGTGGAGAAGCAAATGGGCGCTTCTCCTATGTGCCCTGGCCGGGAATCGAACCCGGGTCCCCCGCACGCCAGGCCGACGCTCTACCGCTGAGCCAACCGGCCAGGGCCGAGCAAAACATTTTTTAAGAAAGAGAAAAAACTCATGGGTATGGACAACAGTGTGGTAATTGTGGGGGCGGGGGTGGGGGAGGTGGAGGAGGGTATAGGGTGACGGATGGAGACTTGACTGGGGGTGTGTGTGTGAATGCACAATATAGTGCACAGATGATGTGTTGTGGAATTGGGCACCCGAAACCTGTACAATGTTGTTAACCAGTGTTACCCCAATAAATTCAATAAAAAGGAAAAAAATACCTCTGTGACCTTAGGCAAGTTACTCTACCTCTCCGTTCCTCATCTGTAAGATAAGAACATATAATACTATGGGTGTGATGAATAAGTGGTTAATAGAGGCAGAGGTCTTGGAAGAGCACCTGCCTCACCGAGGATGAACTTTTCATTTGCGCACCCAATGCCTATTTCCTCTGCCCCCTCCTGTAAACTCGTCTCCTTTAACCCTGACTGTGAAAGAGCGTCTCCAATAGGAAGGAGTTTGAGAAACGACTTCCCACCACCGCGTGAAGGCTGAGACCTGGGAGGGGGCGTCCCTTCCAGCAGAAGCTGTGTTGTAAGAAGGATGCCTGGAAAGTGTAGGGCCACAGAAAGGACTCATTAGTACTAAACCCAACTCAAAGCGGGTTTTCTGCTGTGGATAGTATTCTCTTTCCCAAACTGCTCGTTCGTGCCAGTGGAAACTGTACTGCTTTTCAGAGGCAGGAGAGCCTGACATCGGCTAAGGAGATAGGCTCTGCTAGGCAAGGTTCAAAGTCTGGCTTTGCCATTTATCAGCTGTGTCACTTTGAGCAAACTGTTGTTCTCCCTCTCTGGATTTCTTTCCTAAATGTTTGATATTTGTCCTGTCTCTTCTGTAAGGCAAGAATGTACCATGTCCTGCCTGTAGTGTGTCAATGGTGTCCACACCCTTTTCCCGCCTTTACTGGACTCTGTTTAATATATCTATCTCTTAACGCCCACGGCCACAAGCCCTCACATAACAATGCCGAGAAAGAGGTAGTGTGTCTGTCATTGTAACCAACGAGAAAATAAAGGTGGAGGAGTGTTAACTGATTCCCATGTTTCCACTGAGACTGTGTCACAAGGTACTGTAATGATTAATTTACCTGTTTAGGTTTGGGAGCTCCTTAATAGCTGGGAACACACACAGCTTGTGCAGCGACGGACCCCAGCAGGGAGCAGGGGGCCGAGTCCATTAATGCACGCTCACTGCGCGGAGGGAGCCTGGAGCAGAGCTGAATGAAACCCCCAGCTCTCCGCCTCTCTCTCCTTCCCCTCCACCGCCCAGTGGGTGGGAAACGGGGATTGCAGGAGAATCTTTCTCCTTTTTGTCCTTGTCCCACCTCCCGCTGCTCAGCTAAGAGCCTTTGCTCATTCTCTCTTCTCTTGGTCCCCGCATCGTCTCCCCCAAACTTCTCTTCCCTCACTTTCTCCTCTTCTCAAGCGCTATGCGTCTGTGGCTCTTTTCAAGATCTGCAGCGGAGGTCTCTAAAGAAACTGGAGGCTGGGGCTGGAGAAGAAAATACTAAGCTTGTGTTTATATATCTTATTTGAAACTTTATAAGTGAAAGAATGGGTGCATGGATGGACAGATGGACGGAATACTGAGCAGCATGCAGGGTGCTCAAACATTCCAACTGGGGCGGGCACTTCCGGAGAAAGACCAGGCCGCTTTCCTCCTAGACTTTCTTTCTTTTTTTTTTTTTTTTTGTATTTTTCTGAAGCTGGAAAAGGGGAGAGACAGTCAGAGAGACTCCCGCATGCGCCCGACCGGGATCCACCCGGCACGCCCACCAGGGGCGACGCTCTGCCCACCAGGGGGCGATGCTCTGCCCCTCCGGGGCGTCGCTCTGCCACGACCAGAGCCACTCTAGCGCCTGGGGCAGAGGCCAAGGAGCCATCCCCAGCGCCCGGGCCATCTTTGCTCCACTGGAGCCTTGGCTATGGGAGGGGAAGAGAGAGACAGAGAGGAAGGAGAGGGGGAGGGGTGGAGAAGCAGATGGGCGCTTCTCCTGTGTGCCCTGGCCGGGAATCGAACCCGGGACTTCTGCACGCCAGGCCGACGCTCTACCACTGAGCCAACCGGCCAGGGCCTCCTCCTAGACTTTTTATAAACTAGGACCCGCAGAGGCCCCTGACCAGCTGCTGTCTAGTTACGTGAAATGTGTCCTCAGAAATATTTTCTTGTGGGTGCAAGTCCTGCAAAATTAGCCTCTTTGTTCAGGTACGCTGCTTTCCGTTGCTATATGGTTTTGTCTTTCTTTTACCCGGCACCTGCCTATTAATTTTCCCTCTGGCTGAGACCGGTGCTCTCTGGCCCCGTGCGCAGATGAACTTGAGTTTGCTATCACAGAGGGTGTCTCTTGTTTCACTGGCAGGGTTTCCCAGTCCATTAAGTGAGTGAGATCTGGGAGCTGCTAAGAGAGAAACAAATCTTTTCCTTATCTGGCTGCTCCCACTTCTCCAGTTTTCCTGTCTATTCCATTAGGCAATGGCCATCCAAATGAAAAAGAATCATCAGAGCTATAGAAACCTCAAATAATTATTCTGAAACTAGACACTACAATGATAATCTCTTGATAATAAGTTAAAACCATTTAAAAAAAATTTTTTTTTTTACCAGTGTGTGTTGAGAACCTTTAAATGGGATGTACATTAAGCTATTTTAAAGTTTAGTGTGAAACAAAGTTAAAAGATCACGGTGGAAACTCCACGTGCAATTTGTGTGAAAATGGCAGGGAACTAGCTCATGAGCGTCTTACTTATTTAACCACATACAAACAAGTGGAACACTGACCAGAGCCCCAAAGACTAGGAGAGTACTTTCCAGAGGACACAATGGAATCCTCCCCGAGGAACGGTCATTTGGTTTTCCATAATTCATACCGATTTAATCAGAGAAGCCTCAGGTCAGATGACTCAAACTTTGAGGTAATTACTCTAAAGGCCACAGAGATTCCATTTAGGATATTAGAAAAGCTACAGCTGTTGCAGAAACATTCATATTAAAGAGCCACAAATGCACATAAAAGGGAACAGATGTTGACTGCCAGGATTAAGTTTCTCCTGTATGAAAGTTCAGATCATAATGTTTATTCTTATTGCCAGTCTGAACCCACGTTTTTGAACCTAAGGTAGCGTATAAGAGCGATCCCATTTTATGTTCCCAAACTTAACCTACTCCTTCCAAAAGTAGAAAATGCATGCGAACCTTTCCTAACTTTGGAAATGAAGGCTAGGACATAATTTGTGGATAAAGAATAAACATGGAGATTTACAATTTCTCAAATAGAAAGACACAGTGGGACCCTTAGGTGATCAGATCAAGTTTATATACCACACTAAAAAGGGAGTGTGTCATTGCTTGGCAGCAAAGCACACATAACCTTTCCATAAATTAAATGAAGGAATTAACAAAATGGGTAAAAGTAGATGTTGGTGTCAACGAAGCAGAATGACATGGAGGCCTACAGAGTCTCTCTCCTCTGGGTTTAAATTTACACGGAACCCACTACCATTCTCCATAGGTATTTTTGTGCAATTAAGTAACTAGGATTTGGATCAATGCAGAATTCATTTAGGGAGGAAACATGTCAATCTGGAGAAGTTTGGTTTTTTTCTTTGATTCACGAATAGAAATGCTGTCACCGGATGTGCACCTTCTTTACTCGGTCATGTATGTAGCAGGTAAGCTTGCAGAGGGGTAAGGACTTCTTGAGAGAAGGAGCTACAGGGTTTTTTTCAGGTCCCCAGAATGCTTCTTAATCCATCGAGACCATAAATCGTGCAGTGGGCCTCGTGGGATGACACAACCCTCACAGGCTCTGTAATGTTCCCCGAAGGCTATGGCTTAGCATCTCCCCCAGCAGCAGACAGGGGTGAGAGAATGAAATTGTTTCCCACATATCTGTCTTGTGGAAGATAATTTAGCATTGAAGAAGGCTCAGATTGCACAGCGCAATCTACTCCGTGATGCTTTTATAGCTGGGGAGAATCAAGAGAAGTAGGTAAATTTCTACTGTCTTTTTCATCCCTTTAGTCAAGTGTTTTTTCTTAAACTTTTCAATTACTTAAAATAGAGCTGGTGAGCCCAGCGGGGTGGGGGGTGGCCTGACTTTGGTTCCCCACAGGCCCACTCCTCTCCAACCTGCTTGTCCCCAAAAGAGCCAGGTGTGCCCCCCTGTGCTCTCCATCCTCAAGTGGCTCGTGCATTTCTAAGGCCTGGTGACTCAAAGGGTAGTTGAGAGCCCGCAGCATTTGCGTCACCTGGGAGCTTGTTAGAAGTGTGGGATTCTGGCCCTGGCCGGTTGGCTCAGCAGTAGAGCGTCGGCCTAGCGTGTGGAGGACCCGGGTTTGATTCCCGGCCAGGGCACACAGGAGAAGCGCCCATTTGCTTCTCCACCCCTCCGCCACGCCTTCCTCTCTGTCTCTCTCTTCCCCTCCCGCAGCCAAGGCTCCATTGGAGCAAAGATGGCCCGGGCGCTGGGGATGGCTCTGTGGCCTCTGCCCCAGGCGCTAGAGTGGCTCTGGTCGCAACATGGCAACGCCCAGGACGGACAGAGCATAGCCCCCTGGTGGGCAGAGCGTCGCCCCATGGTGGGCGTGCCGGGTGGATCCCGGTCGGGCGCATGCGGGAGTCTGTCTGACTGTCTCTCCCCGTTTCCAGCTTCAGAAAAATGCAAAAATAAAAAAAATAAAAAAAAATAAGTGTGGGATTCTGTCCCCAGAACTGATGAATCAGAATCTGCATTTTAATAAGCTTCTCGTGGGATTCAAGTGCACACTGATGTTTGAGGCAGTGTTCTAGGGACACCATCTCCAAGTAAAGTAAATAGAATTTGTTAAATGTGTAGTTACCCCATTAAAAATATTTACTACAAAGAGATAAGATTTTTCCTGTTCAGGAATCAGAGGGGAAAGTAGTGTTTGATGGATTGCAGGTTAGGAAAGTGAAAAGAAGGGGCATTTCATGTCTTTATTCCCTGAACGGTTAGTTGGTATATTTGCTTCATGAAATGGAAAAACCCCAAGAATCCTGATGATAATTTCATCTTTTAAAGGTTTTCCTTTCTAGAGACAACCGACAAAATAATAAAAGAAATAGCTAATATTTAATGTAGGCTTCCTATATGCCAGGCACCCATTCTGAACATTTGAAATTTAGTCTTCACAATATTTCTATGAGGTACAAAGAATACCCTTAGTTTTCTTAGGTGAGGAAACTGGAGTACAGAGAAGTTAAACAAGTTGCCCACGGTCACACAGTGACTACATGATACAGTCAGGATCTGATACTCAAGAAGGTGTGGCCAACTGTGTCAGACCTTTATCTGTTTATAGTCAACACCAAATGATGTAGATGATCACCGCAGGTAAAAGAACTAAATTCCAAAAAAATAAAGTACCTAGGAGTACATTTAACCAAGGAGACTAAAGACTTGTACTCGGAAAATTATAAAACATTGATAAAAGAAATCAAGGAAGATACAAACAAATGGAAGCATATACCATGCTCATGGTTAGGAAGAATAACCATCATTAAAATATCTATATTACCCAAAGTAATTCATAAATTCAATGCAATACCAATTAAAATACCAATGACATACTTTAAAGATATAGATCACATATTCCAAAAATTTATATGGAACCAAAAGAGAACACGAATAGCCTCAGCAATCTTAAAAAAGAAGAATAAAGTGGGAAGTATCACACTTCCTGATATCAAGTTATACTACAAGGCCATTGTACTCAAAACAGCCTGGTACTGGCATAAGAACAGGCACATAGATCAATGGAACAGAACAGAGAACCCAGAAATAAACTCACAGCTCTATGAACAACTGATATTTGACAAAGGAGGTAAGGAAATACAATGGAGTAAAGACAGCCTCTTCAACAAATGGTGTTGGGAAAATTGGACAGCAACCTGCAAAAAAATGAAACTAGACCACCAACTTACACCATTCACAAAAATAAACTCAAAATGGATAAAAGACTTAAATGTAAGCCGTGAAACCATAAGCATCTTAGAAGAAAACATAGGCAGTAAGCTCTCTGACATCTCTCGCATCGATATATTTGCTGATTTATCTCCATGGGCAAGGGAAATAAAAGACAGGATAAACAAATGGGAATATATCAAACTAAAAAGCTTTTGCACAGCCAAAGACAATAAGAACAGAATAAAAAGACAAACTACACAATGGGAGAACATATTTGACATTGCATCTGATAAGGAGTTAATAACCAAAATTTATAAAGAACTTGTAAATTTCAACACCAGAAAGACAAACAATCCAATCAAAAAAGGGGCAAAGATGCCTGACCTGTGGTGGCACAGTGGATGAAGTGTCGACCTGGAAATGCTGAGGTCACTGGTTTGAAACCCTGGGTTTGCCTGGTCAAGGCACATATGGGAGTTGATGCTTCCAGCTCCTCCCCCCTTCTCTCTCTCTGTTTCTCCTCTCTCTCTCTCTCTCTCTCTCTGTCTCTCTTTCTCCTCTCTAAAATGAATAAAAAAAAATTAAAAAAAATGGGCAAAAGAAATGAATAGACACTTCTCCAAAGAGGATATACAGATGGCCAATAGGCATATAAAAAAATGCTCAACATCACTAATCATTAGAGAAATGCAAATTAAAACCACAATGAGATATCCCCTCACATCAGTCAGAATGGCGCTCATCAACAAAACAACACAGAATAAATGCTGGCAAGGATGTGGAGAAAAGGGAACCCTCCTACACTGCTGGTGGGAATGTAGACTGGTGCAGCCACTGTGGAAAACAGTATGGAGATTCCTCAAAAAATTAAAAATCGAACTGCCCTTTGATCCAGCCATCCCACTTTTAGGAATATACCCCAAGGACACCATAGAACGGTTCCAGAAGGAGAAATGCACCCCCATGTTTATAGCAGCATTGTTTACAATAGCAAAGATCTGGAAATAGCCCAAGTGTCCATCAGAGGACCAGTGGATTAAAAAGCTTTGGTACATATATACTATGGAATACTACTCAGCCATAAGAAATGATGCTATTGGATCATTTACAATAACATGGATGGACCTTGATAACATTATACGGAGTGAAATAAGTAAATCAGAAAAAACTAAGAACTATATAAACCCATGCATAGATGGGACATAAAAATGAGACTCAGAGACATGGACAAGAATGTGATGGTAACAGAGAGTGCGGTGGAGGGGTGGGGAGGGGGCGAGGAAGGAGAGGGAGGGGGTGGGGGGAGGGTAGGGGCACAAAGAAAACCAGATAGGTGACGGAGGACAATTTGACTTTGAGTGAGGGGTATGCAGCATAATCAAAGGTCAAAATAATCTAGACGGCCCTGGCCAGTTGGCTCAGTGGTAGAGCGTCGGCCTGGCGTGCGGGGGACCCGGGTTCGATTCCCGGCCAGGGCACATAGGAGAAGCGCCCATTAGCTTCTCCACCCCCCCCCTTCCTCTCTGTCTCTCTCTTCCCCTCCCGCAGCCAAGGCTCCATTGGAGCAAAGATGGCCCGGGCGCTAGGGATGGCTCCTTGGCCTCTGCCCCAGGCACTAGAGTGGTTCTGGTCACGGCAGAGCAACGCCCCGGAGGGGCAGAGCATCGCCCCCTGGTGGGCAGAGCATTGCCCCTGGTGGGCGTGCCAGGTGGATCCCAGTAGGCCGCATGCGGGAGTCGGCTGTCTCTCCCCGTTTCCAGCTTCAGAAAAATACAAAAAATAATAATAATAATAATAATAAAATAATCTGGAGATGTTTTCTCGGAAAATATGTACCCTGATTTATCAATGTCACTGCATTAAAATTAATAAAAGTAAGATAAAAAAAAGAACTAAATTCTTTCACTAAAATATATAGTGAGAGATCTGAAATTAAGAAACTAAAGCTCAGAGAGGTTGCCTTCTAACTCAAAGTCACCCAGCAGAGGAAGGGCTGAGATGGGTCTTCTGGTTCTATGTCCCGCAATCTTTTAATGAAAGATTATGGTTTTTAGTATACAACAGGGATCTATAGCTCCATCTCAACACTGTTTCAAATTCTGACATTTTCATGCTATACCTCAAACACTAAGGGCCATTTTTCTAATTAAAATGTTGTTTCTTCCAGGAAGTTTATCAAATAAGAGACAGCTGTGCATGGAGTGATTCTGCTTCCCACACTGGCTGCTGGTGACTGTTTTCCAAAATATTTATATTAATGTTTACGGTGGCAACGGCTCTGCCTTCAAGGGGCCAAAAACCTTACATAAAAAAATGGCAACAACAAGCAAACAATTAGAACAATCAAGCAAGGAAAGAATCGGTTTATTTTCTAACTGCCCAGCTGAAAGGTTAAAAGGCCACTAAGTAAGTTAGAACTGGCTAACAGATAACCTCATTTTGAATTTATGATATTGAGAGCTAACCATTGTAGAAGGCCTATTGTGTGACAGGCATGGCACATTCTATGTTTTATTTACTCATTACATCAATGGCTATGAAGGTGTTACTAACTCATTTCACAGGGGAGGGAACTTTGGCCGAGAGAGCCAAAGATGTCACCCAAAGTTATAGATAGTAAGTGGGAAATGGTTCTTAAAACCTTAATGCTACATTCTACAGACAAGACAGCTGCAGCCCAGAGAAATAACTAATTTGCCCACAAGTCACAAAGCTAGTTAGTGGGCAGTGCTGTGCCTGGAATCTTCCTCACAATGGGCCAACCTGACCTGATGGCAAATGGGAAATCCTATGGAATTCTGATGAACCATTTCTTAGCACAAATATCATTTTCAGAGAGGTTTTTCTAGTTCAGGGGTCGGGAACCTTTTTGGCTGAGAGAGCCATGAACGCCACATATTTTAAAATGTAATTCCATGAGAGCCATACAACGACCCGTGTACGTTATGTATTATCCAATAAAAATTTGGTGTTGTCCCGGAGGACAGCTGTGATTGGCTCCAGCCATGTGCAACCATGAACATGAGCGGTAGGAAATGAATGGATTGTAATACATGAGAATGTTTTATATTTTTAATGTTGTTATTTTAATTATTATTAAAGATTTGTCTGCGAGCCAGATGCAGCCATCAAAAGAGCCACATCTGGCTCGTGAGCCATAGGTTCCTGACCCCTGGTCTAGTTCCTCAGGTGAGTTGGCTTCAGGAAGCAAAATCTCACTCTCAAAAAAAGAAAAAAAAGGAAGGGAGTCAAAGGGCTATTTCTTTAAAAATGTAGGAAGAACATTATGTCTAAATGATTTGATTTCAACCATGAAACAACAGTGTCTGAGAACATTGATGCTTGGGGACTTGAAAGTCATAATTTTTGAAAAAAACAGAAAAAAGGAAGAGAAAAGGGGCAAAACTTAAGATACAAACATTTACAACTTTATGAAAGTTTGGGAATGATGTCAGAGTAATGGCAGTGTGAGAGATACCCTTGATCTCTCCCCTTGAAATGTCAACAAATTAAATGGCTATAACACAGTGAGGGAAGCCCAGCTGGGCTTGCAGGAGTGCCTGAGAGATCTGCGCACAGAATGGACTAAAGCTGGGACGGGTTAGAAAATGGGGATAGAAGATAAGATACACCTGCAGTCGGGCTCTGGAGAGGAGAGAGGCACGGTCTGTGGAGGCTTTTGTACCCCAGAGGGGCACCAAGAGGGGAGAAACTCAGTGATTGGGTCTCCTTCTGCCGGGAGGAGCAGAGAGATTGGGGGGACTCTCTTGCGATACTGAACCAAAGTGGCAGAGCGTGGGGTCCCTGCCAGTGTTCCCATGGTTTGCCTGAGACAGAACTCAGACACAAAAATACAAAGTGCGGTCCCCCAGCCTCCCAGATCCCACCTCCCTCCCCTTGTGGGTACGAAGCATGGCAGGGACATAGCACACAGCTAAAGAACAGGGTGTTCTATGTCTGGTCCCCTGCTCTGTGGGGATGCAGGGAGGAGCACCTGGAGAGACAGCCATTGCTAAAGCCCTAAAGTCCTCACAAGTCCCACCCATCATCACGACTGCAGCCCCGCCTTCACCTTTGCGATAGCAGCTTCTCAACAGAGTTCAGCCTGGCATTATACAGAGCTGAAATTTGTAATTTGGCACCACCTACTGGAAAAAGATGAAAAACTTCTTGGAAATTTTTTTCTTTTAATATTTGGTTTTTCTTTAGTTTTGTTTGTTTTTCATTATGTTTTTATGTGGTTTTTGTTTAATTAAAAGATTTAATTTATTTTTTAAAATTTTATTTAGAAAATTAAATTTAACAGGATGACATTATTAGTAAGAGTACACAGGTTTCAGATAAATGTTTCCATAGCATTTGAACTGTTGATTATGTTGTATCCCCATCACCCAAAGTCAAATAATTTTCTGTCACCATATATTTGTCCCTCTTCCCCCAATTTAATTTCATCTTAAAATTTATTTTAATTTTGTTGTTTTTTTCCCTTGATTTCTTAATAATACCACTCTCAAATGCCCTCAAGGCAAAAAAAAAAAAAAAAAAAAGGAAATACCATTACTACCCAAGAAGGAGACTCATTTCAGAAGAAAGTAAAAATTCTTCAGAAAGCAATCTCAATCACATAGAAACCTTAGAGATAAACGATAGAGAATTCAAAATTAAAGTTCTGAAAAGACTTAACAAGATGTGAGAAAACACTGATAGGCAATTTAATGAGTTCAGAAAACAAAATGAATACCTCCTGAAGAAGACTGAAACTTTAAAAACAGAGATAAAGAACTCAATGCATGAACTGAAAAGTGACCTAGCAAGTTTAGGTCACTTTTGGAACAGGCTAGATAGAGGAGAGAATCAGTGACATTGAAGACAGCAACTAGAGATGATACTGAGGGAAGAAGAGAGAGACTCAAGATTAAAAAAAAAAATGAGAGAGCCCTATAAGAATTGTCTGACTCAGTCAGAAAGATCAATATAAGAATAACGGGTATTTCAGAAGAAGAAGAGAGGGAGAAGGGAATGGAGAGTCTATTCAAACAAATGAAAACTTCCCAAGCCTATGGAAAATAATTAGATCCTCAAATCCAAGAAGCAAACAGAACACCTAATTACTTCAACCCAAACAGGCTGTCTCCAAGGGACATTGTAATAAAAATGTCAAAAACCAATGACAGAGAAAGAATCCTCAAGGCAGCTAGGAAAAAGAAGAGCTTACATATAAAGGAAGCCCCATCAGGTTATCATCAGACTTCTCAGCAAGCCAGAAGAGAGTAGACCCAAACATTCAAAGTACTGAAAGAGAGGTATTATCAGCCAAGAATAGTATATCTATCAAAGTTGTCCTTCAGATATGAAAGAGAAATAAAACCTTCTTCAGACATACAGGAGCTGAGAGAATTTATCACCAGAAAACCCCCTACAGCAGGAAATACTTAAGGGGGTTATTTGACTGGATACAAAGAACAAAACCACACAAAACTACAAGTAAAAGTCCCAGCAAGGTTACAGTAAAAACAAGGATAATCTATGACAACAAAAACATAAAAGGGGAGAGGATAAAACTCTGAACTAGTGAAGGAAGATGGCATGCAGAAGCACTCATAAGACAAAGGACTCTTCTATATATGAAACTTTTTTTCCTCAATAATCTAATGGTAACCACCCACAAAAAAAACCAAAACTGAAATACATAGCTTAAAAAAAGAGCAAATCGGAAAGAAGCATGGAATACTACTAAACAAAGACAACTGACAGAAACACAAAGGAAAAGAACCAAAGGAGACACACAAGTACCAGAAAACAAAACGTTTCTGGTAGGAAATGGCGCTAGGAAATCCTCACATGTCCATAATTATCCTGAATGTAAATGAAATGAACTTACCAATAAAGAGGCACAGTGTAGCAGATCGGATCAAAAAGCAAAACCTAACCATATACTGCGCTCAGGAAACACATCTAAGCTGCAGGGACAAAAGTAGATTCAAAGTGAAAGGCTGGAGAATGATTCTCCAAGCAAATAATACCCAAAGAAAAGCAGGTGTAATTATACTTCTATCTGACAATACCAACACACACACCCCCATGTTCACCGCAGCATTCTTCACAGTGGCCAAGGTATGGAAACAACCAAAGTGTCCTTTGAAAAAGGACTGGATAAACAAGATGTGGTACCTATATATATACAGTGGAATACTACTCAGCCATAAGAAATGATGACACATTGCCATTTATAACAACGTGGATGGAACCTTGTGAATTAAGTAAAATAAGTAAATCAGAAAAAGCCAAGAACTATAGGATTTTACGCACAGGTGGGTTATAAAATTGAGACTCATGGACATAGATAAAAGTGAAGTGGGGACCTGGAGGAGGTGGTGGGAGGACAGGGGAGGAAAGAGGGACAAATATACAGTGATAGAAAATGATCTGACTTTGGGTGATGGGCACACAACACAACCAACAGTTCAAATGCTATAGAGATGTTCACCTGAAACCTATGTACTCTTATAGATCAATGTCACCCCATTAAATTTAGTAAAAAAAGAAAGAAAGTCTGGCCTAAGCCCTGGCCTGTCGGCTCAGTGGTAGAGTTTTGGCCCAGCATGTGGATGTCCCAAGTTCGATTCCTGGTCAGGGCACAGAGGAGAAGCATCCATCTGCTTCTCCCTGCCGCCCACTTCTCTCTCTCTCCTCCTCCTCCTCTCCTGCAGTCCTGGCTCGATTGGAGTGAGTTGGCCCTGGGTGCTGAGGATGGCTCCATGGCCCTTGCCTCTGGCGCTAAGAGCTCAGTTGCTGAGCAATGGAGCAATGGCCCAGATTGGCAGAGCACTGACAACCCCTAGTGGGGTTGCTGGGTGGATCCCAGTCGGTGTGTATGTGGGGAGTCTGTCTCTGTTTCCCCTCCTCTCATTGAATTAAAAAAATAAATAAATAAAGGCTGGCCTGGCCCGAGATAGATTTTGACCAAATAGCAACCAAAAGAAGGAAAAATATTGTGTTAGCAATTGTCCTGTTTGTCCGGCCTGTGTTGACAGATGACAGCTTCTCCCGAGGGTACTGAGCTACCGAAATGGTGAGACTAGAGTGCTGTCCAACCCACACACACGTTCTCTTGTGTATTCTCACTGCTATGTTTATTCAGAACAATGTGGCGAGTTTAGTGGAAAATGTCGCAAAATGATCCAGACTTGCTGGATGCAAACAGAATGGGCAGTGTAGTTTCTGGGACTGCCTCATTTATAACCATCTCGATTCTAGGAATACATTTGCCTGAAAAGATGAGAAAAGGGTGGGGGGAGGAGGAAGGACACTGTCAAAGTGAGGAAGAAGCTTCTGGAAGAAAAATTCCATTCCTGTCTGTTACCTCTGTATGAAGATGATTTGGTGGGTCCAGATAGCTGACTCAAAAGGAGAGAGAGAGCGCGCAGTTATCATGGGAGCCCACGGGGGCTGTCCCTAGGCGGAGCGTCAGCCTGGCTTTTTGTCTTCCTGGGGACAGCTGGCAATGCCATAACTTGGGTGCGTGTGTGCCCTACTGACATCTGGTGAGTAGAGGCTGCTAAACATCTTACAGGGATGCTGCTAAACATCTTACAGTGCCCAGGACAGCCCCCCACAACAAGGAATTGTCCACCCCCCAATGGCAGTAGTGCTGAAGCTGAGAAACTCTGCCTCAGGCAAAATTTTGTGGTGAGGGAGTTTCTCAGAGCCTCTGGTTCAGCCGCTATCTGACATCGCCCCATAGGGCAGAGGGACTGATTCTAGGAAGTAGCCTGATGGAATTAATACACACCGAGGTGTGGAGGAGTAATAGATTCAGCACTAGCGGGAACACCTGTATTTCAAGTAACTCACTCATGTAATAAAAACTCAGCTCTAATCTGTGAAATTTTAGTGAGCATGCCATAATAACGGGGACGCTTATTTTTAGTAGATGGGAAAAGCCCAAGGAATTTACAAAGTATTGCTCACCTGTGGAAGTCATAACTATCCATAAGCAAATCTGTG
This sequence comes from Saccopteryx leptura, assembly GCF_036850995.1. NCBI lineage: Eukaryota > Metazoa > Chordata > Mammalia > Chiroptera > Emballonuridae > Saccopteryx > Saccopteryx leptura. The sequence continues at coordinate 26,203,066 of NC_089512.1, read as the reverse complement.
GTGTGGTTTCACTGGAATATATCATGAATACTTTTTTTTTAAATTACCAGCCATCATTTGTACTTGGTACTGATCAAGATAGTGCTCCAGCAGGAAAGAAATGTCCTGTGCCCCCAATGAAACTTTCTTTACTTTCTCTTTGTTACTAATGTTGACTTGTAGTTTTGGTTATGACAGGACCCACTGGGTAGGTATTTGAAATGTCCCTGTTACACAAGTCGCAGGCTGTCTTCTTTCTGAACTGCGGTGGACCTATAATGGGTGGCTGTTATTTAAAGCAAGTGAAGAAGACACAACATGAGCAAAGTAATTAGCAGTAGGGATGAGCTTTAGAGTCATTTTTTTTTTTTTTTTTTTTTGGCATTTTAAAGCTTAAAAATGTAAGGGTTTTGATCTCATTTCTGCCCGTGTCAGATGATGCCAAGCTGAAGTGATCCTAATTTGGCATACTCGCACCGGGTTGACTTTGTGAATCATTTTACCTTATTTCCCGCTTCACCTTGGTTCTCTGACCATCGGCGAGGGGTGTGTATGGCAGCTTGATGTGCAGCCATAGTCTATGCTGAGTTTTCAGAGGGAAATTAACTAGCTCAACTGGTCCTCATCCGATGGGCTCTGAGCAGTAACATTCAGAGAATCGTTGGGGCTACAGGAAACTGAGGACTCATACCAGTTCAAAACCCTATTTACAGAAAAAGGAAATTGGGGCCCAATAAGGGGGTCTCATTCGATCAAAGCCATTTGGACAGTTATAAGCAAAACCAAGCCTTGAACCCCGCCAAGTGTGCCGACTCCTAATAGGAAGTCCCATCAGTGGCCTCCCACCTGACACAGGAGAGCTATGACAGGTCAGGGTGAAACGGTGAAGTCGGGTGGCCCTCATCTAGCAAGCTTGTTGTTTCCAGAGCTAGCAACCCCTGTCTTTCATATCTACAACATGTCCTGAGGATTAAGGTAGCTGCTGACTATTTAGGATAAAATAATATTGGGCTGAAGCATTCAGATGGTTCCTTGTGCCAAGATATTTGACAGACTTTCTAACCCAGCCCTGGGGAGCAACAAACAATGGTGTTCTACGGTGCAGTGGGCAATTCTGGCAATACGGTATGGTGTGAACCAAGAGAGTGAAGGACAGTGATGAGATCTATAAAGGTGCCAAGTAGACCAGACCATTAGATCACCAGAAAGAGACACACACACACACACACACACACACACACAGAGAGAGAGAGAGAGAGAAAGAGAGAGAGAGAGAATAGAGAGGACTAACCAGGAAGTGTTTAGTGAAATTATCACTGGATGGGGCCGAGCTGTCCCACGTCACGTCCAGGAGCCCTGTACTCTGGCCAGTTTAACTCTTGTCCTCTTGGTCAGTGCATGAGGAGATCCAAGGCCTTTCTTCAACTAATTTGTGGCACATGGAAACTTCTTGTGATGGGTTGGGGCTTGCCAGGGTCAGAAGGCACAGTGTATGCTTAATCATGGGAACTAGAAATCTTAAGTAGGTCGCTATTAACTAAACATGCTATGAGCTGCATAGTTCGAGAGACGAGGAAATGTATGATGGCCATCCCTGTGCCTGCCTGCGAACAGAGATGAGGCCAATCCCAGGCCTGGTCAATAGATCCTGAGTTGTTGGTGGTCAAATAAGTTTGTAAATATGATATATATGTTTGCTCGCTTATAGTGTGCATTGGGTGTGGGGGGCAGGCTGTAAGCAGGCAGGGTTTTTATAGCTTAGTTTTAAGACTAAGCTTTTCCCCACACCCTTGACTGTTAATAGGGGGTGGTGCACTCTTATGAGGAATCCCATTTATGCCTCAGGTAAGTGGCTTTGTATCAGAAACTTCCTTGTTTGTCTATTTGATTAAAGGTTTTGATTTCTACACTATAAAATGGGGCAGAGGAGCCCATGCTGGAAGAAAGCAGAGAAAGGCCACATGGAGGAGAGGAGAAGCAGCCAAGATGGCGAAGTGCTGAAGGAGAAGCCAGTTTGTGCAGTTTGTACAGAGAGAAGGAGATGGGGAACAGAGGTGAATAAGGCTGGTGAGGTAGAAACCTTTGATTCTAGGAAACTCGGATAAGTCAGTGGCTTTGGGATCCCTGAATGGAAAGGGAAGTGTTTTCCCACTGTGTGTATTTCTTGCCCACCAGGTGCAAGCAAGGATTAAAGCTAATGGCCCACCAGTTCTTGGCTCTGTTGTTTCATCACCGTCTGTCCGAATCAAATGTGAACCTGCACAGGCCAGGCAGCCTTGATGGTGGCCATGGCTACTGACCATACATTTAGCATAGTCGGCAGGATTCGATACAGATCAATATGGAGCCACCACCACCTTTGAGCAGTGGAATAGAGGACTGGCTGCTGTTATGGTTCCCCATGGCTGTCCTTTTGGGGACCGTAGGCTGGCTAACTTTTATAGCCATGCATGAAGAAATCAAGAGCTCTGTGGAAGAGGCTGCCCAGGACCTGCAAACTGAGCAGTAGAAGGAGCTGGAGCAAACGTGGGAGAAAGAGATCCTGACCCTGGAGCTGGAGCAAGCACCAGATGAGGCCGACCAGGTTCGTGAAATTTGCTTGGAAATGAAACAGCTGCTGGAGAAGGAATCACAGGTTCATGAGTTGCAGATTGCCCTGGACGTTGTGGAGAGCCAGCAGCAGCAGGAGGAGGAATCACAGGTTTGTGAGTTGCAGATTGCCCTTGATGTTGTGGAGAGCCAGCAGCGGTGGCAGGCCGGGGCTGAGGCTGGAGCTGGGGTTGCAAGGCCTGCAGGGCAGAAGGTGGCAGTGGCCCAGGACTCGAGTCTGGTGGTGGGAGCTGATGTTTTCAGTTCCTCTTAGGAGGATGAGGAGAATCGGGCTGGAGTTGAGATCTGCAGTCTCCAGAAGGTGAGAGCCCAGCAGCAAGGAGTACTTACTACACCCCTGGTAGGTCTGCGATTTAGGGACATAGGGGTCGATGCCATCATGTTCTCCAGAGCAGAGATGGAAATGCTGACTGCCATTGCCACATGCTCCTATTTGGGACAATGTAAGACCTGCCAGGACGGCAGGGATGAGGGGGTGGCTGAGGCCCCATGTGCATGGACTGATTCCTGGACTACTACCGGAGTGGACACTGGCTCCTTTGTTGGATGGACTTATGGATTTTGGACAATGTGAAATACCCTGATGGGGGTGGCAGACAGCTTTGCTGGAAGCATTCCCCTGCCCCGGGAAGCTTTTCCCATGGCTAGAAAGAAGGCCAAGGACATTCTGCACTTTTGGCAAAGTGCTCAGAGACTGGTGAAATGTATCTTTGTAATTGTTGAAATTGTATGATTTGTCATGTTGTTGTAATTTGTGTAATGTGCCTAATTTCCTTGTGCAGGAATACCTGTGCTTTAGATTGTGAAGCGAGCAAAAGGGTGGAATGTTGGTCAAATAAGTTTGTAAATATGATATATATGTTTGCTCACTATAGTATGCATTGGATTTGGGGGACAGGCTGTAAGCAGGCAGGGTTGTTACAGCCTAAGGCTTAGTTTTAAGACTAAGCTTTTCCCACACCATTGACTGTTGCATGATAGGGGGTGATGCACTCTTATAAGGAATCTCATTTATGCCTCAGATAAGTGGCTTTGTATCAGAGACTTCCTTGTTTGTATATTGGATTAAAGGTTTTGATTTCTACACTATAAAATGGGGCAGAGGAGCCCATGCTGGAGAGGAGAGCACAGAAAGGCCACGTGGTGGAGAGGAGAAGCAGCCAAGATGGCGGAATGCTGAAGGAGAAGCCAGTTTGTGCAGGCTGTACAGAGAGAAGGAGATGGGGAACAGAGGTGAATAAGGCTAGTGAGGTAGAAACCTTTGATTCTAGGAAACTCGGATAAGTCAGTGGCTTTGGGATCCCTGAATGGAAAGGGAAGTGTTTTCCCACTGTGTGTATTTCTTGCCCACTGGGTGCAAGCTAGGATTAAAGCTAATGGTCCACCAGTTCTTGGCTCCATTGTTTCATTACAGTCTGTCCGAATCAAAGGCAAACCTGCATGGGCCAGGCGGCTGTGATGGTGGCTGTGGCTACTGGCCATACAGTTGTCTAATGGCAAGACTAGGGAAGGATCACACACAAAATGATCCTTTCTTTTTTATTTTTAATTGAAAAAATGTATTGATTGGTTTTAGGCAATCCCTGCCTGGAAAGGCGGGAATGATATAGTTAGATGTTGTTGGGCAGATAAAATATATTATGCTCACTTTATTAAAGATGGCGCTGTTCACATGGAAACCCGTCACCCAGGTGATAATATTAGTTGACCTTCTTGCTTGGGATGGGCATGATTATATTAATGTGTGTTGGGGGAGGGCTTTTGCTCCAAAAAGTTTTAAAAGGAAAAGAGATCACATTGTTCCAGAGAAGAGTGATTATGTTCTAGGAGGAGCCCATGCAGGAGGAGATCAGAGAAAGGCCACATGGAGGAGGGCGGAAGCAGCTAAGATGGCAGATTGCTGAAGGAGAAGCAAGTTTGTGCAGAGAGAGGGAGATGGGGAACAGAGGTGAATAAGGCTGATAAGGTGTACAAACCTTTGATCCTATGAAACTCAGATAAGTCAGTGGCTTTGGGAGCCCTGAATGGAAAGGGAAGTGTTTTCCCACTGTGTGTATTTCTTGCCCGCTGGGTGCAAGCTAGGATTAAATGTAATGGCCCACCAGTTCTTGTTTCATTACCATCTGTCTGAGTCAAACCTGAACCTGCACTGGCCAGGCGGCTGTGATGGTGGCCATGGCTACTGGCTTCACAAATGTCTTGTGGAGGCAGGCCAACGGGAAAGGGATCCTAGGAAGCTTTCGTCCTCAATTTTCGGTGGTGTTTTCTTTCATAAACATCCTAAAGGGACGTTTAACATGAATGGATGGTTTTCAAGGATCAAACCTGGAAAGTGGAACCGGAGACCCATTTCTGAGTCACACCCGTGACTATTTCTTAGATTATGAAATGGGTTGTTCGGGAAAGCTGGCTGGCATCTGATTCGGGAAGGCATCAGGTCCACCCTCTAATGTATTTGAAGGCAGATAACAGGACAGCTGCTCTCGTCTCCTTCAGCTTTCCTGGCAGGGGCGGTGCCTCGGGCCTGGAGATATTGAGAAGATGGTGGCGGACGTCTGCAACTATCATTTATTATTTGATGCAGTATTTCAGCCGTGGTGTTAAGCACATGACATTTCTTTTGACCCTGACACTACTATTAAAATAAATCATGATCACATCCATCCAACAGAGGAAGAAACTGAATAGTAAGAAAGGAAAAGCAACCACCCAAGGTCACAGCTGAAGAGGTAGAGCCACACTGGACCCTAGGTGGATCTACCCCCACAGGCCAGTGTCCTCGGGATCTCCCTTGCATTTTAAGGGGTCAGCAATAAAGATGTGGTTTGGGGGCATTAAAAATGGTTGGTGCAGAGATAACTGGAGTGAGGATGGTATATACTTTCCTGGCCCAGGGACATATTGTCCTCATCATTTTCCTCACCTCCCCCCCCCCCCCACCATCCTATTCTGCATTTATTTTTATTTTTATTTATTTATTTTTTTTATTTATTCATTTTTAGAGAGGAGAGAGAGAGGGCGAGAGAGAGGAGAGAGAGACAGAGAGAGAGAAGGGGGGAGGAGCTGGAAGCATCAACTCCCATATGTGCCTTGACAGGGCAAGCCTAGGGTTTCGAACCGGCGACCTCAGCATTTCCAGGTCGACGCTTTATCCACTGCGCCACCACAGATCAGGCCTATTCTGCATTTAAAAGAAAAAGATAAAAGCAAACAAAGAGAAACAAAACAGAGATTCATAGAAAAGATGAAACAAAGAGAAAAGAAAATAGGCAGGCTTTCCAACAGAACAAATCTAAAGTTCGTGAGTCCTATTGGGAAATCACAGGAAGTAATTAAACAAGAGCCAGGAGACAAGGAGTCAAGGAGACCCGGAGAGAGGGGAGGGTTCCCCCAGGTGGGGTCTCTGTGGAGAGCCTCGGCCAGAAGACCAGCAGGGCAGGGGGTGCAGATACTGTCTTCTTGCTTCTCAAGGTGGGGTCAGCAGGGTCTTCCTGACCTATCAGCAAACAGGAGGGGCCGCTGCAGCCTCACTGCCTGTGGCCCTCAGGCACCTCCTTGGAAGACCTTCCTCTGATTTGGAAAGGACGCTTTGCAATGTAAATGTCACCAGCCTGGGAGAAGGCTCTCTGCTTTGATGTTCCTCTGTTTACTTTTGTTGGAACTGAACCAGTATTTGTTTGTAGCTCAGATCATTATGTTTTAAAGCCCTTGCACATTAAAACATGCTTCATAGAATTCTCACCCTGTCAATTCAATTTCAAGCAACAAGAACAATTGAGACATTGTCCGCTTGACCTCTCAATCTCTCAGATGGGTCATTATTCACTAAATTATTCCATCTGGAATTTCTAGGGATAAACCCAGTCCTCATAGCTTGGATGTATAGGGCCAAAGGAAAAAAATCATACCAAATTTGCAGATTGTGCATTGGATGGTGGCATGGAGTGCCTGCTTGTGACAATGACTGCAATATATTATTTATTCATCTAAACTGTGCTTTTCTCTTTTTGACCTCCACTGTTTCTCTGGAGTGTAGCACAGCACTTCACACAGGAGACTCTCAATGAATGCTCACTGACTCATTTAATTAAAATCTCGCCACAGCTCTAGGATGCTTTCTGTACCCATTTTTACAATAAGGACATTGGGATTCTGAGAGCTTAAGCAACTTGCTCAAATTCCCAAGGTTAATAAGTGGGGATTTGAACCCAAGGACATATGACTCCAAAGTCTATGTTCCTTTTACTATACCCTATCGACTCCAGAAGCAACTAGAAAAGGTGGACCAAACAGATAATCCTAACCCTGTCTAGAGATTCTAGAGATGCTGATGTTACTCAAAGAAGGTTCGGAGGACTGTAACAGATTTTTTTTTTTTTTTTAAAAGATGACTTCCATATAAAGACCAAGTCCTTCCTGACCTCCCTTATTTCCATAGTATTATCCTACATTTGTATAGCCATTTGTGACACAGATGCATCATCAAAATCTGTGCCTTCCCTACTTCCTGGGCACACAGCTGGACTGCATTTCCCAGCCTCCCTTGCAGTGAGACATGGCCATGTGACTGAGTTCTAGACAATGGAATGAAATAAAAAGCATTGGGCACTACTTCCAGGCTTGGCCCATAAAACAACTCCATCTATCCTTTTCGTTACTTTTCTCCCTTCTCCTTTTGAGTAAACAAAATTCTGAGTCCTAGATGTGAATGACAGTGTAAGAAGGAAGAAGCCTGGGTCCCCAAATGATCATGGGAAACATTACTCACCAAACAATAGGTGCCACTGGACTTAAGAGTCAAATAGAAAATTCTTTTGTATGAAGTCACTGATACTTTGGGGTCCACTTTGTTGCAGCACAGAGCATTACTTTACTAATAGGCCCTTTAAGATTCCAAATAGCTTTCTTATATTTGATATGAAATCCTTTACAAATGAAATCAGAGTCCACGGAAGCTTAAAAAGTGAGAGGTATAAAGAATCATTGAGAACAACCAAAATATCTGTGTGTGCAGATAATGTAGGTAGAATTGTACACCTGAAACCTATATAATTTTATTAACCAATGTCACCCCAGTAAATTCGATGAAAAATATTTGTGTGGTGCACTGACGCATGGCCATAAGCATGCTCATTTGTTTAAGTTTATGGGCTTAAGTTTTCCACCTGTAATTTCAGGGTGTTGGATCAGAGGGTCGCTATGGTTTCTTCTAATTCCAAACCTTTTTTTTTTTTTTTTTTTTTTTTGTATTTTTCCGAAGCTGGAAACGAGGAGAGACAGTCAGACAGACTCCCGCATGCACCCGACCGGGATCCACCCGGCATGCCCACCAGGGGGCGACGCTCTGTTGCAACCAGAGCCACTCTAGCGCCTGGGGCAGAGGCCAAGGAGCCATCCCCAGCGCCCGGGCCATCTTTGCTCCAATGGAGCCTCAGCTGCAGGAGGGGTAGAGAGAGACAAGAGGAAGGAGAAGGGGAGGGGTGGAGAAGCAGATGGGCGCTTCTCCTGTGTGCCCTGGCCGGGAATCGAACCCAGAACTCCTTGCACGCCAGGCCGATGCTCTACCACTGAGCCAACCGGCCAGGGCTAATTCCAAACCTTTTAAAATCTTTTTAGATGTTAAAAAATATGTGTTGATGTGTTCAGAAACTGTGATCTGTTTACTGTGAGCTCCTCAAAGGTAAGGACTCTTTCTTAATTATGTGTAGGTACCTAGAATCCAGTATCTTAGATGCTCTAGTATCTTAATTCTAGTAATTAGAATTTTCTGTTGGAAAAACTCAAAGAATTTACTAATGTTCTGATTTATGCCAATGGCTCCTTGATCTAATTTGGTGCATAGCATCAAATGATTGAAATCCTCATGAATATTTTCATTATGCATTACTGAGTATGATGGGCTATTTTATATTCATTTACATAGATATAATCTTTGAAGAACAATTTTATAATAATACTGAAAGACTTTTTTGATTAAAGGTAGTGCCAGCAGTAATTGGAATCCTGATGGCTTCATTTATGGTTCTATTTAGTTAAATATTATAGGAATATAATTCTTACTTAGAGTTGAGAAAATTAGAGGAGAGAATATTCAGAATTTTCTCATTCAAATGGCTCTTAACTTGAGGGAGGTCCATAAAATTAGCATTGAGGAAAACTAGGAGCAATTTATAAAGTTTGAAAAGGCCCAAGGGAAATTATATAATAAGGCGGCCCATGCCACTTTCATGAAAAACCTTATGCCTTCTGATTTAAAAAATATATATAACAACTTTTCTACATATCTGTTTAGTGTAGAACATTGGTCACTTCATTCTGCTCATCAAAAATATCAGATTATATATGTTTTTGATGACTAAAAATAGGCAATGAATTCTATTACTTACTAAATGCAGTTTGGCAGGTAAAATGTTTGAAACCACAGAATTTAAGGAAGGTGGTGGTGGGTGTGAGTGGGTGGAATACCAACAGGGTCTTGGCAGAAAAATGGGAACCACAATTTGATACTATATGAGTAGAATAAAATCTAATGATGGGAAACCAGTGGTTTTTAGAATTTTCTTTTTATTGGCAGCTACAGAAGGAGCTGATGGTCTGAACACTTCACAGTGTGCTGTGGTGACCTTGGCCAAGTGACTTCACCACATTGGCCTTTGCCTGCTGATGTGTAAAATGTGAGGCCTGAAGAAAATGACCCTCAGCTCAGTGTCAGCATCAAGACAGGAGCACAGCTGCCAGCTTGGGGAAGTTGGACTTCCCCAGGAGTGTCCCTTCTACAGCACAGTCAAGCTCTAGAGCAGGGGTCTCAAACTTGCGGCCCGCGGGCCGCATGCAGCCTGGATTGTGCTTGTTGTACTGATTTTTTTTTGTTTTCAACTGCAGTGAGAAAAGTGTTGCGTAACAGTTGCCTTTTGTAGACCTAGTGCGGCCTGCCGAACGGCTGTGATCTTGCTCTGCGGCCCACATGCTGAGTTGAGTTTGAGACCCCTGCTCTAGAGCAAGAATTCCTCATGGCCAAGACTGGAGAGAAAAGCCAGGATGGCTAAAACACAAGCCTGGGAATCTCCAGGTGGAGGGTGGGGACGGGTGGTGGTGGCATAGAAAAATAGCTCTTGGCTCATTGCAAACAAAGTAACAGTACCTATTCATTAGGGACTCAATTTTTGGTGGGAAAAATTATTTTCAGTTCTTTCGAAGGCCCTTGCGCCTATATATGCGCAACTGCTGTGGACTTCAGCGGCATGTGGGAGAACAGCGAGGAAGGTATGTCCAGCCGTAACAGAACCTGGGAGGTTAAGGCTGTCATTTGTGATTGCTCGAAGTTGAGGAGAGTTGTGCCGGGCCATCGCTGGTTACAGCAGGCTCGAAGGAGGCAGAGATGAGTTCCTCAGAATGGTGCTGACGGGATAATAATGGTTACTGATGATGGTAGTGGTCATGATGATGATGGCGGTGAGGGTGGTGGCAGTTGAGGTGGCGTGGGGGGCAGGGGCAATGGGGCTAGGTTTAGGAGTTTAGGAAAAGCTGAATGTTATAAAGAGTGGCATCTGAGAAGAACATAGGGGTTGTTGTTAAAGAAATAGAAATCCCCCCCCCCCACACACACTCTTCTGCTTCTATCTTTCACCCTGTAAAGCCTTGTTCTTTTTTTTTATTTTTCTGAAGTTGGAAACGGGGAGGCAGTCAGACAAACTCCCGCATGCGCCCGACCGGGATCCACCTGGCATGCCCACCAGGGGGCGATGCTCTGTTGCATCCAGAGCCATTCTAGCGCCTGAGGCAGAGGCCATAGAGCCATCCTCGGCGCCCGGGCCAACTTTGCTTCAATGGAGCCTTGGCTGCGGGAGGGGAAGAGAGAGATAGAGAGGAAGGAGAGGGGGAGGGGTGAAGAAGCAGATGGGCGCTTCTCTTGTGTGCCCTGGCTGGGAATCGAACCCGGGACTCCTGCACGCCAGGCTGACGCTCTACCACTGAGCCAACCGGCCAGGGCCAAGCCTTGTTCTCTTGCCATTTCAACCTCCTGATCACCTGACTGCAGCTCAAATCTGGAAAGTGAAGTTGTTCTATAAATAATTGCCTTAGAGGGCCTGGGAGTTTTGAGAGAAGGTTTTCACTAATCTGTCTGGATCTGGCGCGATTTCCTTAACTTGGTCTTTTGGAGAAAGTCCGAGTTTTTAGTAGGCAGTTTCTCTCCCAGAAGTCCAGGACGTGAAGAGGTGAGGAGGAGATGATGGGAAAAGGACAGAGACAGTCAGAGTGCAGAAGGCCAATTTTCTTTATGTGGACTGTTAGGCAGGGTCCGATCCTAGAGTCATTAGTATTACAAGTGGTCCCTCGTCTATTGCGGGGGTTAGGGTCCAGCACTCCCCGTGATAGGTGAAAATCTGCAAGTGGCAACCTTATATTTATTTTATTATTTATATATACTTTTGCAGGGGTCCCCAAACTTTTTACACAGAGGGCCAGTTCACTTTCCCTCAGACTGTTGGAGGGCCGCCACATACAGTGCTCCTCTCACTGACCACCAATGAAAGAGGTGCCCCTTCCGGAAGTGCGGCAGGGGGCCGGATAAATGGCCTCAGGGGGCCTCATGTGGCCCGCGGGCCATAGTTTGGGGATGCCTGCTTTAAGGCTTTATAAACCATCCCCACACTCTTATAAACCTTTTCCACACTTATGTGGCTTATTTTTTACCACAAAACAAATCATAAATATATAAAAATACCTATATACCGCAAAATCCCGCGATATAGCGAAAAATCTGTGATATAAAATTAGATACATACAATTTAAAAATCTGCGATACAGTGAGACCGTGAAAAGTGAACCGCGATATGGCAAAGAATGACTATATATGAAGGGCTGCTGTTGCTCCTGTTTTCTGAGGGCAAATAAGTATATGCTTTTGTGTGTGTGTTTTTAAAAAAAGGTTGTATATTAGCTGCACAGAAATTTTCTCTTTTTTTTCTGTGGTTTTCTTGATGACCCCCTTGTTATGGTAGAAACTGGAGATAATCTTGAACCAAGGGGCTGTTCTCCTCTCTTCCCCAGAATGGACACCATGGAGTCACTTTTCCACTCTTTCACCCATTTGTACGGGAGAGGAGGAGATATGTCAAATGATGAGCATTTATGGCTTTCCCTTCCCTTGCTTGCTACGGTGCGTTCCTTAGAAGGGGAGGTTTGTTTATTTGCTGAGTGGGGTCTTAAGGGAGCTGGGGGACTGGGAGAAAGAGGTGAAGGGATTAAGGAGTACAAATAGATAGTTACAAAATAGCCCTGGGGATGTAAAGCACAGCATAGGGAATAATACTGTAACAATACTGTAATAACTATGCATGGTGGCAGGCGGGTGCTGGAAATACTGGAGAGTATTCACACTCTAGGATGGTCTAACCACTGTGCCGTATACCTGAAGCCAATACAGAACAATATGGAAAATAACGTGCACTTGAAAAAGAAAAGTTAAAAAAAGGGGCTGCAATGGGAGAGGTGGGAAGAGGGGGCTGTCATCGACAAGGAAACAAAGGGGCGGGGCTACCAGGTAAGAGTAGAGAGGATCCAAAGGGGAAGGGGGAGGGAAGCAGTGTGGGCAGCATCAGCACGCAGGGTCCATAGCCTTGGGGGAGAGAGGGAAAGATTACATAAGGTTTCAGCAGTTACATGAGGAGTGATTCGTGGGAGCGATGGCGGAGGAGGGATTTAAGATTTTCAGTGCGATGTGTGTGTAGCAGCTTGGCTTCTGCCCTCGAGGCATTTCGGGGAAGACTGATGTTTCCTTTCTAACCTACTTGCAGGGAGATTTTTGTTTCTTTTAGACGATGTTTCTGTCTGTCTGTCTGTCTGTCTCTCTCTCTCTCTCTCCTCCCCCTCTCTAAAAATCAATATGTACATTTAAAAAAAGAGAATGGCACGATGCTGAGGGGGCAGCTGTTTTGTGGGGTCAAATACCCAAGAAATAGAATCAAAGATCTCTTTTGTCATTGGCTCCACCAACAGGAGAGCTAGTTATTTGGTCAACTTGGTAGTTTTCTTTCTCCAAAACTATCTGTGGCAACATTTAGTATGGTGAGTAGATGGCTCTATGGAGCCTAAGGCCGCATTTTATTTTTGGCCACATCTGGGAAACAAATTTGGAAGAAAGTGAAACAAGCCTCTAGACAGCTGCCCTTTTGGAATAATGATGCCAGGAGTGAATAAATGAACACAAAGCCTCCGGCTCCTGGAGCGACGTGGGGAAGGAAGCAGAGACAGCGTCTGGCTTTCTGCGGTTATGTCCTTTGCAGGGGTAACCTGGGGTTTGGTTGTCCTGACTTTGGGAGAAAGGGCAGAAGGACTTTCAGGTTTTGCCGTCTCTGGCCCAAAAGTCTAAGACTAGAGTACTTTGGAGGATGGTGGGTATAGAAAGGGTAAATATGAGAACGCATTTGTTGAGAAGATGTCTGACTGTAAGCAGCCATTTTTGTGTTTAATGAAAAAGAACTACAAGTGGAAATAGGAGTGTTAATTCATCATAAAAGAACCCACTGAACTCTGTCACTCTGTCCGTACCAGAACACATTTTGAAGCTTCAAAACAAAACCATAAATCAGTGGTTCTCAACCCCCAGGGCCGCAGACCGGTAACGGTCTGTGGACCATTTGGTACCGGTCCACAGAGAAAGAATAAATAACTTACATTATTTCCGTTTTACTTATATTTAAGTCTGAACGATGTTTTATTTTTAAAAAATGACCAGATGCCTTCTGTTACATCTGTCTAAGACTCACTCTTGATGCTTGTCTCAGTCACGTGATACATTTATCTGTCCCACCCTAAAGGCTGGTCCGTGAAAATATTTTCTGACATTAAACCGGTCCGTAGCCCAAAAAAGGTTGAGGACCACTGAATGGCATTAAATGACACCTCAGTAGAACTCACTATATACAAACAAAAAACTTTCTAATGTCAAAACCTACCATCATGTGTATAGCTTATTAGTAAATGGTTCAAAATAAAAATCATGTAGGTGAGATAGAAAGAGAGAGAAGAATTAAGCAAATGTGATAAGATGTTAACATTTGAGGACTCTTGGTAAAGAGTAGCTGGGAATTCTTTGAACTAATCTTGCAACTTTTCTGTTATTATGGAATTATTTCAAAAGCAGGAAAAAATTTAAAGATCAGAGAGTACCATTAAAAATATATATATAAACTACCAATAAAATAAAATAAAATCCAGAGTTGGATTGTAGTTTATGATGAAATGGACCCTGAATGGTTGATGGGTGTCTCAACTGTTACAATAATCTGGCTACAATTTGGCAACAGAAAAGGTAGAATTTTACTTAGAATTTGATCCTTAGGAAACAACCAGAGGTGCAACATTGTGTACAAATACAATTCGTTATAACCTTACTTAAATAACATTCTACTATTGAAAGCCTAACAGTTAGGGACTGCATCACTGTATGAGGGATTACTAAGTAGCCACGCACAGAGTCCTATTTTCCTATTTATTGACAATGGGAGATGCAAATAATATGCACACTGTTAACCTTAGTTATATTTGAGTGTGTCACCATTTTGCTGTCAACAACTTTCTGATCCCATGAAAAGACGTTCTCTACTTAGGTTGCAGGATGGAAGCACCACTGAGATTCTCTTTCTGAAGGAAGATTATGGTCACTAAGGAGCAGCTGAAAAGCCCAAGGAACACTTGGAGAGCCACCTTTGAAAAATGACACGGGCTTTACAATAAAATACTGAGTTTGCCCAAATGATATATTTTGTTTGACTCTGAAAAAGTTTTCCAGTAGACCAGTTAGTCTCAACACACAAACTACACTGCTGCAGGGTACCTTTCCCCGTCACACCCGTCCGTCAGGGAACCATGCCTTACTTTACGAGAAAGGGACTCATGGGTCTTCAAATTTTAAGTACAGATAATCTAATCTTAAAAGTGGAAGGGGAACTAGAGGTGAATCAGGCTCACTTTTCTCAAGTAACTGATAAGGAATTTAAGATCTAGAGAGATTGGGTAACTTGCTTAGTTACTATCCTTAATATATAATAAATTGATTCTACAAATAATAGAAAAATATAAAATCCACAAAGGGGAATTGGACAATAAATATGAACAAGTGAGTCGCAGATAAATAAATTCAAGTGTGCAATAAACATGAAAAATATTTCATGTCAGCAATAATTGGAAATGTAAGTGTTTTTTTAAACCTATGTAATTTTTCATTTTGCTTAACAAATGACCCCATACCAAACAAGCAAACACTCTGAAGATGATAGTGAAAACACTTAGGCACCAACAGAGAAAGCTCCTGTCATATCCTTGCAAACATCCCTCCCCTGGTACCTGGGGTGCACTCAACAGTAACGCCTTGAGAGAGAGAAAAAAAAAAAAAAGAAAGAAAGAAAAAAAAAAGGGAAGAAAAAAAAGAAAAAAAGAAAAAGAAAAATCACAACAGGGCTAACTTGATATCAGATATTAATTTCATAAAGCCAGGTTCAATGCCAACATTATAGATCCTTGTTTTTGGTCTTTCAGGCACATTTAGAGGAGTCTGAGTTCTTAGTTTCCTTTTCAACCAAGGCCAAAAAGCCTCTCATTTTGCTATTTAATATTTTACTCATATCTTAGAACAAACTCCTTTATGCAGTAACTCATGGTTTTATGCAAAGTGGAGCTTATTATAATGCCATGAATGTTAGCAGAATTCCCCTCAGATTATCTAGGAAGCAGCACTTAATTCCAGATTAATAAAATATATTAAGGCACTTTCTTACTTTCCTCTTTATAAAGCAGTATTTTTCAATGAGTGATTTCATACCGTACCAACTTCAAATTAGGTGAAATAAAGCAATGAGAAAATTTTGGCATGACCCAACTCCATCCTAGCTGAAATTAAATAACCCCAGAAAATAATTTTCCACTTGAGTTAATACACAATATATAACTTTAATAAGCAAGCGTCTGAGGGTGGTTCTTATATTTGGAAATGCTGGTTTGCTTGGTTTTAGGGAACTAGATTCAATATTCTTACTACTGTTCATTTAGAACAATAGTTTTCTTTTCATAAAGGTTAATTGATTTTTCTATATTGCATAACAATAATATTACCTGTAATGTTTCTCAAAGGAGAAACTATGTATATTTGTCCTTTAAATTATGCCCCAAAAGCAAGTGCTTAGTTTTTATCTCTAACAACTTTATTATGATCTCCCTTTAGGTTTCTTAAAATAAACACATGATCCAAGACCAGAACGAAAGAGAAAGAAGGACACTGTTTTACTTCCTCCACAAACAAAGAGTCTAAAGTGGTCATTTTCTCAGCTGAGTCCATTAACATTTAATGAGCGTATGTGCGTATGGAGTCGATTCCTTTTGAAAACAGAACACCCGTTAGTATCTAGTCTAGGAAGCAAATTCTAGGAAGCAAAAGCTCCCTCCTCCACTGGGAGGCAGTTGGGTTTCCAGCTCAGCCTGCAGGGAAAGCATTTGGCTTTCCAACAATTGTCTAAAAGCTGACTTAGTCCAGAATTGTTCTGGAGAGGGCAGGCTCTGAGTTCTGGAGATCAGCTGGCTTAGTCTTGGGGGTTCAGCTCAACAGTAAGATGGTCTGTTCTATCTTGCACTGTAGAATAGGGGTCAGCAAACTATAGTCCTTGAGCCAAAGCTGGCTTGCTACTTGTTTTGTAAATAAAGTTTTAATTGAAACACAGCCAAGCCCATTGGCTTTTCATTCTTCAATGGCAGAATTGAGTAATACATAAAGCTAGAGATACTTTCTATTTGGCCCTTTACAAAAAAAAGGTGCTGACTCCTGCTCTGTAAGAAGCTGGGATGGATGGTCAGTACTGCACTCTATTTAGAACCAATCTCAAATCAAGAAAGCCTTTGAATCACCTACTTTTATACCAAATTTTACCATGTTCATCTGACTGAGGAGGGCACGGTCTTTGAGACTATATCTTTGGAGGGTTTTCAGGGGTCAAAACTGTCATGGAATAAGAGCCACCATTGTGTGGCACTTGATCCCACACTGTCCTTTGTCAGAGGGGGACACGGTCCCTTGGTTCCCAGTACTGCTGTCTGCCATCTGTGCGCTCACACATTGCTGTGGCTGCAGAGACTTACTCCATCACCCCTGGTTGAGATTTCCACTCAGAGCGGCCTGAACACAGAGGCTCAGCTAAGCTTGATCTATGCAAATGTTCCAGTGAATGAGCAGGTTTATGATAGAAAGTGTGAGATTTAATTGGGAATTAATATTGGTCAGGGTGTCAGTGGAGTAGAAATGGGTGTGGGTACAGTGTGGTGGCTGTTAATGAGAAATAAGACGGGAAGGTGATTCTGAGATTCTTATGGGTGGGTGGGTGGGGGGGACTCTATCTTGTCGCACCAGGAACTCAACTGTAGATGGGTTAAGAGGCGGGGCAGTGGAGTTGGGAGATGCAATGTTATGGTCATCACATATGGCTTGCAAACTTCTAGAAGGTGGAGTGGCAACTTCAGTGGCTTCAATTTGCCAATTCTACTGGGTAACTGGGGGAATGAATTCTGGGATGAATTGTCCTATACATTTAGTTTGTCACTGGGTGGGGAGGTGACATAAATAGATTATCAAAAGTGAGGGTGTAACCATGACATGTAGACGTCTGTGGTTACCTGCCCTCCTGCCACAGTAACTGAAAGGAGAGCCATGGGCTCGAGGCGAGGCTGAAGGGTGGATAGCAGAGGTTGTAGACAGAGCATGGTTTGATTCCAGTCAGCAGACATTTTGACTGGCCTGTGAGTTTTTCGTATTTGTACGCTTTTATTGCTTATATTTATAATTGGGGCTATTTTATTGAAAACCTAGATTTCTAACTTTTGAAAATTCAAAATCTCTGGACATTCTGGGATTCATCTCTGCTTGTCAGTGATTGCCTGGAAAGGAGGAATGGCTTCTCAGCGAGCAGGGTTTGTTTTACACCCAATCTGTTTCAGGCATTGGCGTATCTGCCTTGTCCCTGGGGTCTTGAGTTTGCATCGCCTGCTGTTTGTGCTGCACAAAGAGTTCATGCTACTGCAATCGTATGTTCCTTGGGGGTCATTCTCTTGCTCCTTTGCCCCTTGCTAAGTGTCTATCTCACTTTACCTTATGTGATTGAATCATATTTCATTCTGCTCTTCTGCTGAATGGAATAAATGGCCCACTTTGGGGAAGACACCTGAACTCTGCGGTCTGAGAGTATGTAGAGCCATTTATTATATTGATCTGAGAGAATGTGAAGAGTGAATGTATTTAGTGTGCAAGGGTGATCTCAGGATGTCTAAACACCAGCCTTTGACAGTGAATTATCATTTCTTCCCCATCCCGTCTGTGGGGATGACATATCTCATAGCTTCTGAAGGAGACGAAGCATATTTGCAGGGATGTATTCTGGGATGTATTTGCATTTAATAACACTTGTTGATTTGGAAATTATTGTTGCTAAAACTCTCAGGTTGATTTTCTAGACACGGTATATTTCTTTTTAAGTGGAACAGAAATGTAGACACACAAAGAAAATATAAAGTCTACCGGAAAGTTCTGTCCGTTTCTATCACAACAAGTTTCGACACGTAAGCACATGTTTATTTGGTGCATGTGTGCCTCTCTATTTTTATCACTTAATGTATACATACTGACGTAGCAAATTAACTAAAACAAAGTTGATTCACATTAGTCTTATGTGTGAAGTGATAGTGTACCCATGGCTACTGATAAAGTTCATTTACACCACTGTAATTTTTACGAATTTCAACAAGGAAGAAATGCTACAGAAGCATGTCTGTCACATCCACCATATTCCCCGGACTTAGCACCCTCCGACTATCACTTGTTTTTTGTCCTTACAAAATTTTTTGAAGGGCAAAAAATTCAAAAATGAAGAAGATATCAAACAAGCACTGCTTCAATTTTTCGCATCAAAAGATAAAACATTTTTCAAAAAATGAGATATACAAATTGCCCTCAAGCTGGCAAGAAATCATTAATAATAATGGCAATTATATTATTTAATAAAGTTTATTGACAGTAAGAAAAATTTGTATTTTGTTTTATTCCAAAAATGGACAGAACTTTCCAGTAGACTATATATAAAAAGTATAGATACCTGTCATACTGTTGGGAGTCATAGGTTAGTAATCATTCTGGACCCCTTTATTCACTGATGTCTCCTACAAAGAAAAAGACAAGAAAAAATATCACAGGTTATAATTTGCATTTTCCATAATGTTTTTATTCCAAACAATATCACATGCATTAACCAGCAGTTTGTTACTCTCAAGTTGGAACTGGGGAAGGTGAAGCGGAGGGGCCATGTGATGGGTGTAAGTCTACAAGATCTCAGGGCTCCTTTTGGAAAGATGTCTTCAGAATAATGTTTTAGCCTGACCAGGCAGTGGTGCAGTGGGTAGAACATCAAACTGGGATGCAGAGGACCCAGGTTCAAAACCCCAAAGTCGCCAACTTGAGCACGGGCTCATCTGGTTTGAGCAAGGCTCACCAGCTTGAGCCCAAGGTCGCTGGCTTGAACAAGGGGTCACTCGGTCTGCTGTAGCCCCCAGTCATGGCACACATGAGAAAGCAATCAATGAGCAACTAATGTGCCGCAACAAAGAATTGATGTTTCTCATCTCTCTCCCTTCCTGTCAGTCTGTCCCTATCTGTCTCTCTCTGTCCTTGTCACAAAAAAAGAAGAATATTTTACTCAAGATCACATATCTATTTTCAAGTTTGAAAAAAAGCTGCCAGCACCATGACTTGCTATTTTTCCTGAGAGTTGCTACGATGGGTTTGCATCTTCAATCTGGATCTTTGCCTGGCCTGAGAGCTTGTTAGAAACCAAAAATCTGGGCTCCAGAAACTTGGCTCGAGCTAGGCCAACCACAGTGTTCACAGTGCTCCACCTTTGGCCAAACTGGTTCAAGACCAGAGTTGGGCTGATAAGATGCCTTTTTAGAATGTTTGGAGAGAGGAACAAAGTGAGAGGAAGGGAAGGCGAGAGAGTGGTGGGGAGAAATTTATTAGTATCATGTCTCTCCCAGGCACACGGGAAAAGGCTGCCTGAAGGTGACAGCGAGGGTGGCTCTGACACCCAGACAACCCGGCTTTCAGTTCTCCCCGAGGCCAGGCGGTGGCCCTCCTGTCCCGCGAGGGTTCTGTTCTGCCCCTCAGCCCATCCTGAACCAAACAGCCTCCATTTTTACAGAAGCTGGCTCCAGGCAGGTTTCTGCCACTTGCAACCAAAACAATCCTGACTGATATGCCGACATTAAAATACAACATGAAGACGAAGGTGTCAGAATAGTTTTGTGTCCTTTTTATCCTTGAAAAGAAGGAGCTGCAAAATTCCAGTTATGTCCTTGCAACCCCATCAATTTAAAAGTATCTCTGGTGTCAAAACCTCAATTGAACAGGCACAGGTACTACAGCAAGGAGTTACGTGTGAACCAGAAAGACTCCAGAAACAGGAAAATCTCATGAAGGCTCTAAAAACATTGTTATCACCACAAAATTTACTTTCGATTTTCCAATTTAGTACTGTTTCCTTCCACAAGAGTACTATATAGTGCTATTTGATACTCTAGTACTTAGTATTACTACACTACTACCATTGCTATAGCATTAATAGTATATTAGTATTACTCTATTACTCTTGCTCTACTTTTACCATTAGTATAGTATTAATAGTATATCAGTATTACTGTTACTAGAGTACCTTAGTATTTAGTAGTATTTAGTGCTATTTTCTTTCAATGAGCTCTAAAGTTTTAAAATGCAATTCCAGGAACGCTTCTAACAATCCTGCAGAGTCAGCAGGTGCCAGGATCTTGCTTCCTGGTGGTCCTTTAACACACAGCGTGGCATCAGCGGAGTGCTCTGTGCTGAGGGGGGAACGAGGAGAGGTCCTCCCCAGAGCCATAGCTGGGGTCAGGGCTCACCAGCTGGCCATGGAGCCAGTGTAGAAAACAAAATCCAAAGAGCTTCAAACTAAAGAAAGTTTAGCTTTTTTATTTGCCAGGAAGGTCAATAAATACAGCAAAGAGCTTCACTGGGTAGGTCAGTGAGGAGGAGGGTTGGTGGTGATGTGTTATAATGGGGTGGTGGGGGGAGGGGGATTGGCAATGTACTCTGTCCAGGAGGAGCGAGCCACAGGTCTGTGTATCACTTGATAGAACAGGTCCCATTGCTTATTGTGCAGGGAGGTCTTCAGCTAGATCCAGGGAGGGTCTCTGCACCAGGCCCTTCAGCCCTTCAGAGTTGATGATCCTTTAACAGCTTCAGTGTTTCAGTACCAATGACCTTGAGGAGGGGCATGCCATTCAGTTTAGTCTCCTAGGCAAGTCCTCCTGAAACACAACATATCCCTTTTACACGGGTCATTTATTTGGTCAGTTGGGAGGCCTTGATGGAGGGCCTACTCTGTTCAGCCGCTGCTGTTGGCTTTGTCTGGAGATAGCACTCTAGTCTGTCCACCGGGGGCTTCCAATCTCACAGAGGGAGAGAGCCACACTAAAGAAACAAATGCCAAAATGTATATAGGTTTCCTCTTAAGTGTCTCATCAGAGCAGATTGGGACACATAGGCAGGAGAGGTCATTTCTACTCGGGGCTATCTGGAAAGGCTTCTCGGTGGAGGTGACCCCAGACCTGAAGGCTCCTCTCACTAGGCCCTCCCCCTGTCATGATGTTCTGCTTTACTCGTCCCCCCTGTGCTCCTGAGGCTCACGGGCCACTCTGCAAGAAGGAGCCTTGTACAGAGAAACTGGGAAACTCCTTTACTGTGTGCAGCTCTGAAGCAGGGGAGCAATATGACCTGATTTAAAGTTTTAAAGCTTCACAGCGGCTGTGGAGTGAAAGCAGACCGGTCAGGGGCTAGAGCAGGTCTAGAGGAGAGGGGAAGGTGGCCAGAACTCCTGTGGTGAGCAGAGGTGGAAGGAGTCAAGTGACATTTAGGAGGGAGAAACACTAAGACGTGATGAATGTGATAGGCACATTTAATATCAGAATGAACACCAGGGATGCAAATAGGTTAAGACCACAGGCTTTCAGCCCTCAAGGGATTTATAATTCATTTTACAAGCTGGCAGAAAAGGCAGGGCCTATTGGCAAGGAGCAGTTAAAAATATAAGCCCCAGCTGCCTTGGGCCAAGGGGGCGGGGCGGAGAAACACTCAGGGCTGAGCCTTCCTCTGGATGGAAGGTGTGGTTCATGGACAACACAAGAGCAAAGGGGACAGCTGCTTGGCACAGGATACAGTATAGGATTTGGGGTGGGGAGGGGCAGGAAGTGGGTAAGAATGAAGCTGCAAATGTTATTTGGGGCCAGATGGTGAAAGGTCTTGAAAGGTTTGCTATAAAAGTCGGAAATGGGGAGCCACAGAAAGTCCTTAAGGGCATGACCCTATTTGAGAAAGATCACTCTGCCACAGTGCGCAGAGTGACACACTCCTGAGGAGGACTCCTCAGGACACTGACCTTTCTGGTGACACCTCTATGTGGGATCATGGCTGTTTCCCTGGCTATGTGTTCAAGGATGCAAAGCTAGATAGATGAGGACCTGAGAGAGAACACCCTTTACTCCATCTTGTAAAGCCCCAGTGCACTTGCCCTGACTGCATGCCTGTCTTCCCCTTGTGTTTCCTTTTCCCCAACAGAAACGACGACACTTGAAGGGACAACTGTAAAAATGACCCTTTAAAAATCTTTCCATATTGACCTAGTGAGTCATTGCTTATACAATCTGTACATAATTAAAACGAACCCCCCCCCATGTCTCTACATGTGCCTTTTCTGAAGAAGGTGTTCATAGTCTCTTCAGGGTCACCTTCTTTAGTCTGCTTTTCTTTGGCTGTCTCAGGAGAAAGAGTACCGGAGCATTGTGCAGCCCAAAGCGTCAGCATGGTGAGACATGCAGGATTTATCTGTTTACACTTCAGCAGCTGCTTCATAGGCAGCCCAAGGAAGCCATGTGTGGGCTGGGGGGTGTGGGGCCTATCTCTCACAGGCAAATCTCTTGGTTCAGTTTAAAGGGTCAGATGCTCAGGTGTTAGGCTATAATAGACTCTAAGTTGAGACCATTAACAACGCCAGGAAGGCTCTCAGAAGAGGACAGACCCACCTTCTCACTTGGCATTAAGCAAATGTAGATGCTCTACGCTTCTCAGCTCAGTAGGCGGGCCATCTTGGACAGGTCGCTTAAGTCTCTGAGCCTCATTGGTAAAGTGAGATCACAGCTCCCACCATTGAGGCTACGATGAGGACCAAGGGAATCTGAAGATGCTTTGTACGTTTAAAAGTAGGATCCCAATGTAAGTAATTGGAAGACTTCTTCATTATTATAGTCACACTTATTATGATCTACTCATCTCCTGGCCAGCCCCAATCATCCCTAAGGTGTGGGATCTATGATCTGGTCTCCACTTTGAAGTGCTCTGAGGTGGTTTGTAGACTCCAAACAGCACAGAAGCCCACCTCCCCCAACTTCATCGTCACCAAGACAAAATGGAGGTGGAATTGCTCTCTTCTCCTCTGCCATTCTCTTCTTCCAAGACTGAATTTTACCTTTTATGATCTTTTCCCCCTTTCGAGGTTACCTTTCATATTTATTTAAATCTATCTTGAGGGGCAAGGAAGGCTGGACACAAACAAATTTGTACCCAATTTTATAGCACCCCTAATGCAGCCTAGTTGTCCTTCCTTGAGGTTTTTAATAGTAAATCTTGGATCCAATAAAGTGAATACACAGTGGGTAGATTTCTGATGCTCGTACTAACTTGAGAACACAAACAGAAAAGAAGAGAGGCAAGGTGTTTTCATACCACCCTATGACCCACCTTTTCCACTTGGTAAAACAAACTCTGTTGGGGAGTATAGTATAAAAAAAAGAAGTCAGAGAGAAAAACAAATGACAAGGCAGCAGAGGCAGACTGGGGGTGGGGCTGTCTAGGAAGGAACATAAGACTCTTCCATGTGTTAATTCATAATCACATGGAAAACCAGTAGGAGCTCTGCCCTGTGCTGTGGCTCCGGTGTGAGACCTAGTGGGTCATCTCACAGAGCAGAAGGCAGGGCTGAACCCCTGTGCTGAGTGTGGTGGGGATCTAGGCAGGGCCCCACAGGGGAGACGTCAGCAAATGACTATTGAATGGCAAAGCTATAATTTGCATTTCAGAGTTGCGGCAGTCACTGTAACCGGTTTGCTTTGAGGGAGCGAGACAATACAACCAGGACCCGTGGTTGAATCTGAACTTCGTTTGCTGTGGCTGAGTATTTTGTTCTTGGCAAAATGATTCATCTCTACTTCCACCCCACTGAGCCTTTCAGTTCCAGCTCAGCAGTCTCATTACAAGGCTCATTCCTACGCTTCAGCTTAACCCATGTCCATGCCAAACTACTTGTCCCCTTCTCTCCCTCTTCCCTTCTCTTTTTTTCTTCTCTCTTTCAGGCAAAGTCACCATGGCATGGAAAACACAGGGGATGTTAAGAGCCAAGAGTTGCATTTGCAGAGTAGGTATAAGTTCACTCACTCTAAAGGGGACTGCATGAACTCAATAGGACAGGCGCACTTGACCCACGGTACAATTCTGCCATCCTTGTGTGCAGGATTCTAGAGCATTTCTGTTCTGAAGGTGAGGTCAGCAGTGGTGGGAGCGAGGCTCTTGGGGTCAGAGTGGGGCGTAAAACAAACAAAAAAGCCCCCCCCACCACGTGACTCCGAAACAGTCTGCTTCATCTAATTTATTTTCACACTGAGTGAAACTTGGAACATTTTTCAGACACATAATATAGTGATAGAAAAGTCAAGAAAAAAAACCCAGCCAGTAAAACTTTTATGAGGTCAACTCTCAAAGAATCAACTTGGACTGCCTGCTCTGTTTAGAGCCCATTTTCCTTGTCACTGCCTTTCTCTACAGGTGGATTATCAGCTCCGAATGCTTCTAAGAAATGGAAGTTAGTCTCTTAAAAGGAAGCAGACGGGTGGTTAGAGGAACCGTGTAACACAGCAGGAGAAACAACTTCAACAGATGCTCTGTTGGCCAAAGCCAGCCGTTAAAACTGACTCTACTGACACCTGGTGGAGAGTAGGATAGCTTTCCTGTGCCAAAGAAAATTGTGTGTGTGTGTGTGTGTGTGTGTGTGTGTGTGCGTGCATGCACGCTGAAGGGTCTGGAAACACATTCATCATGTCAGGAGAGTTAAATAAGTCCTGAGGAATGAGGGTACCTCACAGAACCACCAGATGCCTGAATATATAATTGTGGTTAGGTGACTCACGGAGACATGTGCATAAAAAACAACAAAGAATGTGAAAATGAAACACTAGGAGTAAAGCAAATAATTTATTATTGATTTCCTCAAAGTGTTTGGTGATGAATGAGACAACAACAACAAACAAGAACCCACTTGAAACAAGAACACTCCTTCCCCCCCCCCCCCCCCCGGACCGCTTTATAAGGAAAGACTCAAGCACTTGCCCACTGGACAGGGCGTGTGCATCCCAGGGTGCCCGCCTCGCCCCCACTGAGACTGAGTGAGGCTGAGCTGACGCTTGGCTGCCTCTGGGATCCGCAGTGAGCTCCCTGCAAATTTCTAACTCTGGGATACGAAGAAAAATCTTCCTAAGGAGGTGTTAGGAAGACGGCTCTGCCCCTGAAATTCTGTGGAGATAAAAATAGAAATTCTCCTGATCAATATAGTTATAATTGTTTGTGACTTAAATGTCAAGTGGTGGGTGGGGGCGGGCGGCTACATGGCAAAGTCCCGCAGAAATCTCCTTCGTAACTTCACACAGTCTCCATTTCCCCTTCGTTGGCTTCGTGTTCTGTGTGGCGTAATGAAGGTCCCTTTGGCGGACTGCATTGGCAGGTTTCTATGGTTTTCTGGGAGGTGTCGTGTACATACTGCAGTGCACACACAGCCTGGATTCTGTCTTTCAATAATCTGTCTTAAAGGTGATTTTCAGGAATGCACTGGAGCAATTATTAACTCAAATTTGTAAGAATTAATTCATGAGGTTTAGGCCATAAAGAAAGGGTTGGGGCACCAAATAAGAATGTAGGTTGTTACTTAAAAAAAAAAAAAAAATTAAAGGCACCATAGCTAAGGATGAGTTAGAGAGCAGAGCTGGGTAGATCTAGGTAGGGAGGTTAAGAAAGAAAAGAAACTCATAAAAGATTCATGTAACTACAGTTTTCTTACAGTTGTTGTTGTTGTTTTTTTTTACCCCTGACATTTAAGTTAAATTTAGAATGTATATTTCCTTAAATGTGCTGCCTCATTTCTGACCAGAAAGTGTACAGTCAAAATATCCCTCTTCCTGGAGTCTGTGAATTTAGAATACTGAGATAGCCGGCTTCCTCAGTTCACGGTACCTTTAGTAGTTCAGTGATTCTTTCACAGTGACCCCAGGTCAAAAGAAATACTTAAGCATTCTATTTATTAGGCAATTAGGCCCAAACAGCCACATAGCAGTGATCTGTGTGGTGACGGATGGCTGTTGCTGCGTTTCCCTCAAAGATGAAAGACATTCTATTGTGTTTCTCTGAGTTTGCTGGGACACTCCCCGAGTGCCCTGGTACAGAGTTTGGGATCCATGGCTGTAGCAGTCTTGGGAATCAGTGAAAAGTTCAAGGGTGTGGTTTACATGATCTCATTTCACCCCTCACTCTTTGGGAGACCAGGGCCACATAATTTGACCTTTTCACTTCATACAACAAACTGAGTCAGCCTGGCTTACTACACAGGGAGTCGAGACTAAAAGAATCAGACACGGACGCTATTGCAGGATATAAGCCAGTCTTTGGAATAATTAAGTCTTGACCACCATTAAGAAGTGCTTTCAGAGCCCCCCCTTCCCCCCCCCATCATATAGAGAGGTTGCAATGAAGTCTCCAAAAAGGTAAAAGAACACAGCCCTTGCACCATCTAAGTAAGGGATGCAGTAAGTCACATTATCACTGGGAATAACTGGAGGGCTAAAGGTAGTCAGTCAAAAAGTTGGCCTGATACTAATATCTTAGGTGAAATTTCTGACAAATGAGCATGAAATGTTTAATATGCCAGAATACTTGTATGAACAGATATAAAAAGAATGCCTGCTTCTCCATCCTGTTCTGTTTCTGATTTATAAGTAGCAGGGAAGCTACACATAAACTAAACCAGTGGTCTCACACTTGGGCAAGCACCTGGAGGGCATGTTAAAGCAGATTGCTGGACTCTACCCCCAGAAATTCTGATTTCACCTGCCTGGGGGCGAGGTGGGTGGGTCTGAGTGTCTGTATTTCTAGCAAGTTCCAGGTGATCTGACTATATACTCTCCAGGAATCACATGTTGGGAGCCACAGCCTAAACCACTTGGGGGCACGTTAGAGGAACCGGGGTGTCATCTCGGTGGGCTACACCTGCTGCTGGGCAGGCACCCGCACTTCTCCTCGACAAGGCACAGTCCGTCTGCTCTAGAGCGTTACCGGTGGAGAGGTGCTTCCCAAGGCACCAGGCTCCGTGGGTGAACAGTTATAGTCAAGTCCTGTCGTGAGAAAGTGACAACATGACACAAGATGAGCAGGAGTTTATGTGTAGCTTTCAAAGAGGCTGACTTTGCATTCTGTGAACTTATAAGTTTGGGGCATAGTCATGGAAGCTGTAGAAAGAGTGGTTCTAAATTCACAGGAGAGGGTTCCCGGCAGAATCAGCAGAGGAGACTTGCTCCCCATCTTTAGGGCTGGGCTCAGGCATGTGCCCCTAGAAAAGGCCTCCCAGCTGATGCCATTGAGAACGTGCTCATGAGAGAAGCTCTTCGGAGTGAGCATGCGTGTGGGGATAGGTCACCCTGCTGTCACTCTCTTGCCTGCTGCCACGAGTGCACGTGCATGCTCACGTAGCATCCACCGGGTACAAGAACAAACGTCGGAGACTTTCAAGAGTATAGATGTAACTTTATTGGCCAGTTTTACCTGCGCAGGGGCAAATTCCCAAGGTGTCCAGAGACACCGTGCTCACAAGGAGCTGCGGATGGGAATCGCACCTAGCGCTCACAGCTAAATCTTTTTATAAGCTAAGCAAGCAAGCCTAATACAGAAGCAGATGTGGCGGTAACCTATTTGCTAAGGGGGCTGCACATAGCATAGCAACAGGGGCTGGGGTCTAGCTCATTGGCGAATTCCAAACCTAAACTTCTGATAAAGGTCTTTTAACCAATAGAATGCAAACGTTTGTCTCTTTTTCTTTTTTTTTTTCTTCTCTCTCTCAGCCTCCCAGAGTCCCTATCTGTCTCTGCTTCTTGAACGACCTTGGGCATGTTATTCCTAACAGAACAGGAACAGGACCTGCCTGTAACCCTTAAGTTCCCTGTTCCATTAGTGCCCTGCTTATTTTCTGATCTTCTCTTGGTCCTTACAGCTCACAGGTTTGGATTCACTGCTATATTTTGTACTGTTTGACTTCTCCAGGCCTGCAGGGAAGTTTCTTCCCCTGCCTCTCGCATTCCTTTTTTGGTTGGTGGCAAAATCATGGCCAGTGTGGTTCATCCAAAGCGCACTGTGAACTACAAACCATTAGCCATGCACGGGAGAATGCATCTAAAAAGCGGCATCTTCACGGTACCAACACGTCAGTTGCAGCTTACCAGAGGACTTCCGCAGCCAACTAATTCACACTCAGCCTCCTCTCCTGCCCCATGTCCTTATTTTCTCAACGTGTGGCCCCAGATCAGCAGCATCAGACCTGGGAACTCTGTAGAAATGCAGATGCTCGGGTTCAGCCCAGACCCACGGAACCAGAAGCTCTGTGGGTGGGGCGCAGCAGTCTGTGTTTTCTGTTTCTGGTTGAAGATCTTGTTGAGGTTTGGGGGAGATTTATCGGTATCGCTTCCTACTCCGCCATTACTCTAGCAGTCTGTGTTTTAACAAGCCTTCCAGGTGATGATTCCGACGCGTGCTGGAGCTCCACAACTAGTGATTTATAGTATCTCTGCACTTCTTTGCTCACTGCCACGGATTAGAAGGTCTTCCAAAGGTAGGGACCCCTCCTTTCCTCTCCGCACTAGCTGGCCCAGTGATCAGCACATGGATGGCACTCGGGGAGACATTCGTTAGTCACGGAAGCGAGGGCAGCTCGACTTCCCGATCACGAGGGTGAATAAACACTCCCGCAGCGCTGCCATCTCTGCTTTCTAAATCATCTCCCTTCTTAGGGGCTGTATTTTCCATATTTACAAATCAGCTTTCCCGAAACCCTCTCCAAGATTTTTACATTCCTTTGAGCCCAGGAAGCCAAAAACAAGATGCAATGTTTTAGCCAGTGTCTGCTTCCTGCTGGGAGAAAGGACTTTTCTGCATGATTTTTAAAATTTTTATTTTTGGTAGGCATTAAACATATTTTATTGATATTTTCCCTGGTTTGCACTTATTTACCAAAACTCATATTCCTTATTTCACCACCCTGAACATTTATCCGGCATACACCCAGCATCATGATTTTTCCCGAACAATAGACTGAGATTGCTGATTCACGTTCGGCTCGCGGCTCCAAGCATCTTTTTTTTTTTCTTTCTGCTGTTCTTGTGCCCATGCAACACAATGATGTTCTATTCATCCCTCTGAATCAGAAATGCCAACAGCTCAGATATGCAACCGAAGGGTCCCCCCTCTTTTTGGTTTATTTAAAGCCTTCCCATGAATAACATATTTGGAAATACTATACGGCGTCCACTTTGAGCCATTTGGCTTGGGCAAGGACGGTTGGACCTTATCCTTTGATCGGCAGATCCTGCACAATGCTCGACACGTCGTGACTATAACTCTTAAAAAAGGTGGGTTTGAATGAACCACACACCCACGTCCAGCCTTATCCTTTTATTCTGTCCTGGTATATTACAGCAGTTCTCTGTGTGTCCGGTGCAGGGAGAAAGCCCGGCGCTCTCATTCAGAGGCTCAAGTTTGGATCCAGCCAAAAAAATGGGACTGAGCTCCACCAGGTGTGTTCAGCGGTCCAGGTGGGCTCTATCCTGGCTGGAACACTGTCTGCGGTGCCAATTCTGGCCTCGCTGTAGCAGTGAGATCTCTGGTCGCCTCAAAACAGCCTTGCCAACGAGCTCTGCCAATAAGCAGCCGGGGCCAGCTGTAGGTTTTGTTTCCCAGCTGCTAAGTCAAACCGGTGGGACGGCTGAGCGCTCCGAAAACTCTCATGGTCAACCTGAGCTGCACATACAAATTGCCTGGGCAGCTTTGCAAAGTCTCAGTGCCCAGGCTGCACCCCAAAGCAATTAGTGTTTTGTAGCTCAGGCCTCAGTTTTGTACAGCTGCCCAGGAGATTCCGTTATGCAGCCAAGGCTGAGAACCACTGCCCTAAAGTGACCTCTCCGATGGTATCTGGGCCGTCTCCCTATTCTGCG
Source organism: Saccopteryx leptura (assembly GCF_036850995.1). Classification (NCBI taxonomy): domain Eukaryota; kingdom Metazoa; phylum Chordata; class Mammalia; order Chiroptera; family Emballonuridae; genus Saccopteryx; species Saccopteryx leptura. The sequence continues at coordinate 26,173,063 of NC_089512.1, read as the reverse complement.
CTGGCTCCCTCCTGATCTCTTCTCACGTGGCGGTCAGAGTGGTCCTCTGAGAATATAATTCAGCGCATGGCAGCCGCTGCTGCAAACCTCCCCGTGGCTCCTACGATCTGCCCCACTGGCCTCTCTGTTGTGATCTTTTGCTCCTCACCCCATTTCAGCTTCACCAGCCTCCTTACTATTCCTCCAACATGTCATCCATGTCCCCACCACCAGAGGACCTTTGAAATGCAATTGTCCTGGAAATGCTTTTCTCCAGACACCTGCTCGGGTCTCTCCCTCTCCTCCATAAGACCTGCAAACCTTAACTTCTTGGGGATGCCCACCTTGACCACCCCAATACCTGCTGGAGCTGCCCTCCCCTGTGTACCAGCCTTCCCAATGCCCCTTATCCTGCTCCACGCTTTCTTGCCCCCACATTACGTAGCATCTTTTAACCCACATCCCAGTTTACTTCTGGTTTTGTCGTCGCTGCTTATTGTTTTGTCTCCCTCTGCTCGGAGGGCGGCTCCTTGAGGTCAGGAGTCTATAGCTTGCTCACCATCCATGCAAGTGCTCAGCCCTGTGTGGCACGTGGCAGCCCTTCGTAAACACTTGTTAAACAAATAACAATGGTCACTTCTGGAGGTGGTGGTAAAAGATACCGGCTGAATGGGGGAGGGAAAGCTCAGTGATGAATGAAGAACATACATTGTCTCAAAAGTGATGGCAATTGAGGGAATACTGATCATTTGATTATAAATCAAGCCTGACCTGTGGTGGCGCAGTGGATAAAGCGTCGACCTGGAAATGCTGAGGTCGCCGGTTCGAACCCTGGGCTTGCCTGGTCAAGGCACATATGGGAGTTGATGCTTCCTGATCCTTCCCCCTTCTCTCTCTCTCTCTCTCCCTCTCCTCTCTCTCCTTTCTAAAATGAATAATAATAATAATAAAATCAAGAGCTGGGCTTGCCAGGCAATGTCTTGGTTTAAAAAAAAATCACTCTTATAGAGAGATAAGGTGAATTAGTGGCTATCAAGGGCTGGGCAGTATAAATGAGTGTGGTAAGGGATACGTGCAGGGACAGGGACAATGTATTATATAAGGACTCTTTTATTTATTTATCTTATTCAGTAAGAGGAGGGGAGGGAGAGGCAGACTCTTGCATGTGCTCGAACTGGGATTGACCTGGTAAGCCCACTAGGAGGTGATGCCCTGCCCATCTGCTGCCGTTACTCTGTTGCAACAGGAGCCATGTTTTAGCGCCTGAGATGGAGGCCATGGAGCCATTCTCAGTACTTGGGGCTAGTTTGTTCTAATCGAGTCCTGGCTACAGGAGGGGAGGAGAGAGAGAGAAGCAAGAGGGGGAAGGGTAGAGAAGCGAATGGGCGCTTCTCCTGTAACCCCTGACTGGAAATCAAACCGGGGATATCTACACGCCAGGTCAATGCTCTACCACTGAGCCAACCAGACAGGGCCAGGGCTCTTTTTGGGGTGATGAAATGGCCTAAAATGAGGTCATGGTAATAGCTATGGAACTCTGGAAATAAACTAAATCCAGGAATTGTTCACTTCAGTGGGTGAACTTTGTTATGTAAATGATGTCTCAGTAAAACTTTTAAATATGCATACTTAAACTTGAAGCATCATACAGAGTGTTAAATCTAAAGCTGAAAAAAAAAACAAGGCCACTGACATTTCTTATCAGGCGTGTGGGTTTCCTCTGGCTTAGGTTTGGAATTAGAGGTAAGAGGGCCTTTCTTAGTCTTTATTTATTGCCAGAAACATCTATTAGTTAATAAAGAAATGTAACTTAAAATTTATGACCAAGGCTTAACTCAAAAGTGATTTATTTGGATTATCTGGCTTTCTCTTAATAATTTCCACATCTTCCCAAATGCTGACCTTTTCCAGGACTAGTAGTTTTGGAAAACAAGTAGTCACTTTGTATGAGACCGAGCTTGGTATAGATTTGACCCTTTTGAACTTACAATACCAAGAAGAACTTCAGCCATGTTTACACAAATATCTACTGATGACCCACTGTCCTGCACATCACAGAGTTCCATTTGTCTGCAGCTGTGACCTGAGATGCTGCTTGACTAGCAGCCCTGGAAACCTTCCTCTAACTCTCTGATGTTGTGATTATCTAGTAACATGCATGGAACATGATGGATAGCAACAAGTCAATGAAGACCATTCTCCCTCCTCCAGGAGATCAACAGCACAGCCTGGTAGGCTGTGAAGTGGGAAAACCTTCCTTCTACTCTTCTGCTTGTTTCTCTGCCAACAATCTTGACATGTGCTTGCTTAAGCACAGGAGGTCTGGCTGAATGAAAGTCAGAAGGCTACCAGAGTCCTGGTTTCCATATTCTCACTGGGGAACCCCTCCGATGTGAACAATGCTGTGATATAGAAAGACTCTTGGGGACTGTTACGATATCTCCAGAGAATTTCCGAGGAGGCCATAGCCACCATGTCATCAATAACCTGACCATTTGAAGGAACAAACACTTTGAGTTGTTCCCTACTCATTGATGAAACAGAGGATTAGAGGGACCAAGAAACTTGCACCTTGTCCCCCAGCTGGTGAGAGGAGGAGTTCGAACGCCAACCAAAAGCCAGTGTGCTCAACTGCTGAACCATATGCTACCACCCACTATGTGTGCGTCAGTCAGGGAGTGCCATGTTGGGCACAAAGTGATTAAGCTCTACTTCTTCCCCTCTGGCAAGCACTGCCTGGTAGAGATGACAGAATGCACATAGCAATTCTAATTAGAGGAGGTTGTATTTGGTACTTGATCTGAAGTGCAGAGGGCCATGGGAGTGTGTGGGAAGGAAAGGGTAGCTAAAAATACAGCAACTACAAAACAGATGCTCCACAAATCATCGCACCATCCCTGCCCCAGGGGTCATGCCGGTGTTCCTGGCTAAGATCCATCCATGAACTGAAGGTCTTTCAGAATGTGGGTTGTGTGAAATGTAGGTGACTGGGCTGACATCATTCTCATCATGCCATCTGGATGCTTGGACAGAATATCAACCTTGGCTTATTTTAATACCATGAATAGATTTGTCCTGAAAGAAGAAGACAGTTTGTCCCTTACAGAGATGTGATGAGGATTAAATGAGTTCATACAAGACAAGTGCTCAGGGCGTTGCTTAGTAAATGTGAGTTGTCGAGACAACACCAAGCCTAGACTCAACCAGCCCTACAAACAACACACTCAAACTCACAGACATAATGAGAAGACAGAGAAGTGCAATCCAAATGAAACCACAAGAGAAACCTCCAGAAAAGGAACTGAGTAATATGAAAATAACCAAACTACTGGATGTAGAGTTTAAAATAATGATTGTTAGGATGCTTAGGGATCTTACAACACAATGGATAGTCATTATGAACACCTAAATAAAGAGATAGCAAGTACAAAAAAGGACATTGAAATATTAAAAAAGAATCAGTCAGAGGTGGACAAATACAATAATACAATATCAGAAATGAAGACCACAATGGAAGGAATTAAAAGCAGGATTGATGAAGCTGAGGATCGAATCAGTGAGTTGGAGGACAAGATGAACAAAGGCATGGAAGCAGAGCAGAAAAAAGAGAAGAGACTCAAAAAGTCTGAATAAACTCTAAGAGAGCTCTGTGACAATATGAAGAGAAATAACATCTGCATCATAGGGGTTCCTGAAGAAGAAGAGAAAGAACAAGGGATAGAAACTTTATTCAACCAAATCATAGCTGAAAACTTCTCTAAATTGATGCAAAGAAGAGTCTCACAAGTTCAAGAAGCACAGAGAACTCCATTAAGGAGAAACCCAAAGAAACCTATACCAAGACACATCATAATTCAACTACCAAAGCTAAGCGATAGAGAAAATATTAAAAGCTGCTAGAGAAAAAAAGGCTATCACCTACAAAGGAGCCCCCATAAGGATAAAATTCGACTTCTCAACAGAAACACTTGAGGCCAGAAGGGAATGGCAAGAACTATTCAAAGTAATGCAGAACAAGAGCCTACAACCAAGACTACTTTATCCAGCAAGACTATCTTTTAAAATTGAAGGAGAAATAAAAAGCTTCCCAGACAAAAAAAAAATACTCAAGGAATTCATTACAACCAAATCAATGCTGCAGGAAATGTTAAGGGGCCTGTTGTAAACAGATCAAAGTGGGAAAAGAATATAGCAAAAGAGGAATACAGCTTTAAAGAATAAAATGGCAATAAACAACTACATATCAATAATAGCCTTAAATGTAAATGAATTAAATGATCCAATCAAAAGACATAGGGTAGCTGCTTGGAAAAGAAAACAGGACCCGTACATATGCTGTCTATAAGAGACACATCTTAAAACAAAAGATGCACATAGACTGAAGATAAAAGGATGGAAAAAAAATATTTCACGCAAATGGAAATGAAAAAAAAGCTGGAGTAGCAATACTTATATCAGACAAAATGAACTTTAAAACCAAGGCTATAGTAAGAGATAAAGAAGGTCACTACATAATGATAAAGGGAGCAATCCAACAGGAAGATATAACCATCATAAATATCTATGCACCTAATATAGGAGCACCTAAATATATAAAGCAGACTTTGATGGATATAAAGGGTGAGATCAACAGCAATACTATAATAGTAGGAGATTTCAATACCCCACTAACATCACTAGATAGATCCTCAAGAAAGAAAATGAACAAAGAAACAGCAGACTTAAAGGACACATTAGATCAACTCGATTAAATAGATATCTTCAGAACCTTTTACCCAAAGGCAGCAGAAAATACATTCTTTTCAAGTGCTCATGGTACATTCTCTAGGATAGACCACATGTTAAGACACAAAAGCAGTCTCAACAAATTTAAGAAGATTGAAATCATATCAAGCATTTTCTCTGATCACAATGTCATGAAACTAGAAATCAACCATAACAGAAAAACTGAAAAATACTCAAACACATGAAAACTAAATAGCATGTTATTAAATAACAAATGGGTTAACAATGATATCAAAGAAGAAATAAAAAAATTTCTAGAAACGAATGATAATGAACATACAACAACTCAAAATTTATGGGACACAGCAAAAGCAGTCCTGAGAGAGAAGTTCATAGCATTACAGGCATTCCTTAAGAAGCTTGAAAAAGCTCAAATAAACAACCTAACCCTTCATCTAAAAGAACTAGAAAAAGAACAGCAAATAAGGCCCAGAGGTAGTAGAAGGATAGAAATAATAAAGATTAGAGCAGAAATAAATGACATAGAGTCTAAAGAAACAATACAGAGAATCAATAAAACAAAGAGCTGGTTCTTTAAAAGGATAAACAAGATCAATGAATCTTTGACCAGACTCACCAAGAAAATAAGAGGAGGACCCAAATAAATAAAATTAGAAATGAGAGTGGAGAAGTAACAACCAATACAACAGAAATACAAAATATTGTAAGAAAATACTATGAAGAACTGTATGCCAAAAAATTAAACAACCTAGGTGAAATGGACAAATTCTTTGAAACATATAATCTTCCAAAAATCAATCTGGAAGAATCAGAAAACCTAAACAGATGATTACAACAAAAGAGATCGAAAGAGTTATCAAAAAGCTCCCAAAAAACAAAACCCCTGGCCCGATGTCTTCACTGGTGAATTCTACCAAATATTCAAAGAAGAACTAACTCCTATCCTTCTCAAGTTATTTCAAAAAATTCAAGAGGAAGGAACACTTCCAAATTCCTTTTATGAGGTGAGCATAATTCTGATTCCAAAACCAGGCAAAGACAACACAAAGAAAGAAAATTATAGGCCAATATCCTTGATGAATTTAGATGCTAAAATTCTCAACAAAATATTAGCAAACTGGATCCAGCAATACATGAAAAAAATCATACATCATGATCACGTGGGATTTACTCTGGGGAAGCAAGGATGGTACAACATTCGTAAATCAATTAATGTAATTCACCACAAAAAATAAAAGAAAGGAGCAAAACCACATGATAATTTCAATAGATGCAGAAAAAGCATTTGATAAAATCCAGCACCCATTTATGATCAAAACTTAGCAAAGTGGGAAGACAGGGAACATACCTCAACATGATAAAGGCCATCTATGACAAACCCACAGTCAATGTCATAATTAATGGACAAAAATGAAAAGAAATTCCCCTAAAATCAGGAACAAGGAGGGGTGCCCCCTTTCACCACTCTTATTCAACATAGTACTGGAAGTCCTAGCTACAGCAATCAGACAAGAAGAAGAAATAAAAAGCATCCAAATTGGAAAAGAAGAAGTAAAAATATCATTATTTGCAGATGATATGATACTGTATATAGAAAACCCTAAAGTCTCAGTCAAAAAACTATTGGACCTAATAAACTAATTCAGCAAGGTGGCAGGATATAAAATTAATACACAGAAATCAGAGGCATTTTTTTTTTTTGTATTTTTCTGAAGTTGGAAACGGGGAGGCAGTCAGACAGACTCCTGCATGCGCCTGACCGGGATCCACCTGGCACGCCCACCAGGGAGGGATGCTCTGCCCATCTGGGGCGTCGCTCTGTTGCAACCAGAGCCATTCTAGTGCTGAGGCAGAGGCCACAGAGCCATCCTCAGTGCCCAGGCCAACTTTGATCCAATGGAGCCTTGGGTGCGGGAGGGGAAGAGAGAGACAGAGAGGAAGGAGAGGGGGAGGGGTGGAGAAGCAGATGGGCACTTCTCCTGTGTGCCCTGGCCGGGAATCGAACCTGGGACTCCTGCATGCCAGGCCGACGCTCTACCACTGAGCCAACCGGCCAGGGCCTACAGAGGCATTTTTATACATGAACAATGAACTGTCAGAAAGAGGAATTAAGGAAACAATCTCCTTCCCTACTGCAACAACAAAAAAAATAAAGTACCTAGGTGTAAATTTAACCAAGGATGTTAAAAACTTGTACTCAGAAAATTATAAAACATTGATAAAAGAAATCAAGGAAGACACAAACAAGTGGAAGCATATACCGTGCTCATGGTTAGGAAGAATAAACATCATTAAAATGTCTATATTACCCAAAGCAATTTATAAATTCAATGCAATACCAATTAAAATACCAATGACATACTTCAAAGATCTAGAACACATATTCCAAAAATTTATGTGGAACCAAAAAAGAACACGAATAGCCTTAGCAATCTTGAAAACAAAGAATAAAGTGGGAGGTATCACACTTCCTGATATCAAGTTATAACACAAGGCCATTGTACTCAAAACAGCTTGGTACTGGCATAAGAGCAGGCACATAAATCAGTGGAACAGAACAGAGAACCCAGAAATAAACCTATATCTTTATGGACAATTGATATTTGACGAAGGAGGTAAGAGCATACAGTGGAGTAAAGACAGTCTCTTTACTCAAATGTGTTGGGAAAACTGGACAGCTACCTGCAAAAAAAATGAAACTAGACCACCAACTTAATGCACAAAAATAAACTCAAAATGGATAAAGGACTTAAATGTAAATCGTGAAACCATAAGCATACTAGAAGAAAACATAGCCAGTAAGCTCACCTGATTTATCTCCATAGGCAAATTAAATAAAAGATAAGATACACAAATGGGACTATATCAAACTAAAAAGCTTTTGCACAGCTAAAGACAATATGAACAAAATAAAAAGAGAAACCACACAATGGGAGAACATATTCAACAATACATCTGATAAGGGGTTAATAACCAAAATTTATAAAGAACTTGTAAAACTCAACACCAGGAAGATAAACAATCCAATCAAAAAATGGGCACAAGAAATAAATAGACACTTCTCCAAAGAGGACATATAGATGGCCAATAGACAGATGAAAAAATGTTCAACATCACTAGTCATTAGAGAAATGCAAATTAAAACCACAATGAGATACCACCTCACACCAGTCAGAATGGCGCTCATTGACAAAACAACACATGATAGGTGCTGGCGAGGATGTGGAGAAAAGGGAACCCTCCTGCACTGCTGGTGGGAATGCAGACTGGTGCAGTCACTGTGGAAAACAGTATGGAGATTCCTCAAAAAATTAGAAATAGAACTGCCCTTTGACCCAGCCATCCCACTTATAGAAATATATCCCAAGGACACCATATCACCGACTGAAAAGGAGAAATGTACCTCCATGTTTATGGCAGCATTGTTCACAATAGCGAAGATCTGGAAACAGCCCAAGTGTCCGTCAGTGGACGAGTGGATTAAAAAGCAGTGGTTCATATATACAATGGAACACTATGGGGCTATGAAAAAGAAGGAAATATTACCTTTTGCAACAATATGGAGGGACCTGGAAACTATTATGTTGAGTGAAATAAGCCAGGCAGAGAAAGAAAAATATCTTATGACCTCACTCATTTGAGGAATCCAAGGAACAATGTGAACTGAGGAACGGAATTGAGACAGAGGAGGGATCAAAGGGACCAGAGGGAAAGAACAGAGGGAAAGGGGATGATAGGATGGGACAAACCTGAAGGGAAGGGGAGAGGGCGCTGTAGGGAGGGGGGTACAAGAGATGTTGAGGGGAATACGGGGAAGGGGGATGCATTCAGGGTGATCCTAGAATCTATGTAAACACAATTAATTAAATAAAAAATTGTGAGTTGTCACTGTTCTGCCTGGCTAACCATGGATTCTGGAGAAGTGGGCACACAGGGTCCTGGTGAGGGAAGAGCTGGCATGTGAAGCTGTGTTCTCTTCACCCACATGGGGCAGCAAGGTGGGAAGGCAGTGGAGTGACACCAAGTGTCCTTACTATCTGTTGAGAACTTGATTTACTTCATGCATGGCTGTAGTTTTTAAAAAAGGCATAGTATTAGACAAACTGCTTGTCAGGATATATATTACAAAATAATTGGTAACTTTAGGAAAACATGAGATTTTCATCCTCCAGCAAGATACTGTGTAGCAGAGATTGGGTAAGAGGATAACCCACTGCTTTGTGGACAGCAGCATTTATAAAAACGACTCTTGCAAGCCAGTGTTCCAACAAGTAATGGATACTTTCTGGGGGTGGGGGGTGGTGTCTCTGTTGGGATTTCAACTAATGCTTTTTCAGTGAGAGGACATTTACACCAATATTTTCCACAACTTCTACATTCCCCCAAAGAATACAGTTTTGTTCCCCAAATGGATGTGATCTGGTACAATTTTGGTTGTACCATCTGTAGAACCATAAGCAATTTTATTTTAAACAGGACCCACCCACCTCCCCACAGTCTTATATGAAGAGGAAAGACATTGGGTCTTGGTCATCAAGTTGTATTATTGATTTCCTGCCCTAGATAAAAATGCATCTGGTCCCTGGCCGGTTGGCTCAGTGGTAGAGCGTTGGCCTGGCGTGCAGAAGTCCCGGGTTCGATTCCCGGCCAGGGTACACAGGAGAGGCACCCATCTGCCTCTCCACCCCTCCCCCTCTCCTTCCTCTCTGTCTCTCTCTTCCCCTCCCGCAGCGAGGCTCCATTGGAGCAAAGATGGCCCGGGTGCTGGGGATGGCTCCTTGGCCTCTGCCCCAGGCGCTAGAGTGGCTCTGGTCGCAACAGAGCGACCGCCCCGCCCCGGAGGGGCAGAGCATCGCCCCCTGGTGGGCAGAGCATAGCCCCTTAGTGGGCGTGCCAGGTGGATCCCGGTCGGGCGCATGCGGGAGTCTGTCTGACTGTCTCTCCCCGTTTCCAGCTTCAGAAAAATACAAAAAAAAAAAAAAAAAAAAGCATCTGGTGATTTGCAGGAAATACATTCATGTGATTTGAAAACAAAGATTTTCCGAGGAATGAAAGTCAGCCACTTTCCAAACACCAAAGAAATAATAAGGCTCCCACATGACATGAATGTGCCCCTGAAGCTGCCTCTTCTTAGCTCCAAGACAAAGGCCAAGTAGACCGAGCATGGCTCTTGGCTTTGTAGCAAAATCTACAACAGATCTAAAGAGTTTCTATCTGGGTGTTCAATGAAATTCAGTGGAGAAAGAAAAAGATAATGATACTTATGTTAATATGTTAATCACCATATATCTTACACAGGTGTACGTGGTTTCCTTAAAAATAAGAATAATAATACTGAGAGTAATAAAGGCAACATTAGTAATAGCATCTAACATCTTTTGAGTGCTTCCTATGAATTTGCCATTCTGCTAAGTGTCCTACCTACACCACCTCCTTTAGGAACATGGGACAGAGTGACAGCTGGCAGAGGGGAGGGGGGAGAAAAGAAGGTGAAGGGATTAAGCAAAACAAAACAAAACAAAAAACCCAAAAACATATACAGGGTAAGGAAAAGTAGGTTTACCATGGTGAGTATGCAGAACACGGTCTATTCTTGTATTATTTATTAATTATTGTGTTATTTTTCATACAAACAACTCTAGACCTAATTTTGCCCCACCCTGTATATAACACAGACACAGACAACAGCGTGGTGAGAGCCAGAGGGAGAGGGGGCCGAGGGGTAGGTGGAGGGGGGCGAAGGGGGGAAAACAGGGACGAAAGAGACTCTGCTTGGGGTGATGGGCACACGGTGCAGTGGGCAGATGATGTTTTATTGAGTTGTACATTTGACACCTCCACCCCAATAAATTCAATAGAAAAACCTAGGATGTAGGTGGTACCATCCCCGTTTTATAGTTGGGGAACTAAAGTTTAGAGGTGTCCCTCCTTTGCCCAAGGTAGTCAAAAATTTTAATTGGGAGAGCAAGGAGTTGAACCCAACTCTTAAGAATTCAGACTTTATGCTCTAAGCCTCTACACTTGATTGTAAGAGTAATAATAGTTATATGCATTTAGAGTGTCTCCTTCTATCGGTTATTTCATTCTATACTCACACCTCATTTTATTCTCTCTTTTACAAATAGGGGAGCCGAGGCTCAGACATTAACTGTCTAAATAGAAACACTGGCATATGGGAAAATCAGGGTTCAAAAATGATGCCTCCTGGCCCTGGCTGGTTGACTCAGTGGTAGAGCATCGGCCCGGCATGTGGATGTCCTGGGTACGATTCCCGATTAGGGCACACAGGAGAAGCGCCCATTTGCTTCTCCACCCCTCTCCCTCTCGATTCTCTCTCTCTTGCTCTCTCTCTCTTTTCCCTTCCTGCAGCCATGGCTTGATTAGAGCGAGTTGGCCCCAGGCACTGAGGTGAGCTCCATTGGCCTCCACCTCAGGTCCTAAGAAGAGCTTGGTTACTAAGCAACGAAGCAATGCCCCAGATGGATAGAGCATCGCCTCCTAGTGGGCTTGCCGGGTGGATCCTGTTCGGGGCGCATGAGGGAGTCTGTCTCTCTGCCTCCCCTCCTCTCACTAAAAAAAAAAAAAAAAAAAAAAGACAAAAATGATGCCTCCTGACCCCTAGGACAATTTTGTTCTTGAAGAATCTGAGCTTAAATATTTTCTGAATGGAAGGTCCTGACAACTAATGCTGAGGTCACTATCTATGAAGACAAAAGTTGAGCATCAGTTGTACCTACAGGATATATATTTTTTAAACATAAATTTTCTAGCTCAGAATATCAGGAAGCTGAAGTTTTAATGTATAGAACACAGGGTTTGGTCTGGTTGACACTCATTATTTGAAAAGTTTACTCTCACTGAGTCCGAAACACTCTCACACCTATTACCTACTGGCAGGCAAATAATTCTTGTTAGAGATGAAACATTTTCTGAACTTGATAAAGGTAACACGGTTGTTCAGAACATGATATTATTCCTATCATTTTGCAGTTGAGTTCATGAGAACAAATCCTAGAAGTGTACCAGTTGGGTAGGAGTGTGTAAAAATGCATAGCCCTTGAGTTCCGACCCTTCACATGCTACCAGACTCGACCCCATCTTGGTGCTCCCAGAGAAGTTTACAATAAAGGGATTGCCAGTGAGTACTGCCTTAATAAGGGACAGGTGCTTTTCTTGAAAAGCCAAGAGATATTTGGATATTTAGGATGTCCATAGCTGTTTAAAGAAAAGGCTTAGAGTAGCACACTGGATAAAGCTGGCTGGCTGTCACTTACAAAAACACAGATTTCCAACCCAGAAGCTCAGTGCCGGATCATCACCTGTTGCCCTTCCGCTCAAATCCACCCTTCTGTTCTCTGTTCTGTGATGCTGGGCTCAGGCCTCGCAAACTCTTCTTTCCCGAGTCCTTTGCCACAAGGCTTTCTATCTGATTCTGCCAACAGAAGGCGCTGGAGGGAGACTGGAAGGTGAGAAGGGAGAGTACTTCTTTCCCTGTCTTTTTTATGTCCCTGTGAGCGTCTGCCAGCAGGGGTTGTTGCCTGGAGCTTCCTGCCTCTTTTAGTATTTCCAGAGGCAGTCTGCACCCCTCATAAGTTCCAGCAGTAACTAACTGGCTGACCCTTTCTTAGTGGCCCTGGTGCCGGCTCTACAGGACTGCCCTCTGAGCCCCTGGGTCCCAGGGACCTCATCTCTAAGAGCGACAGCTGCTTCTCGCAACGGGGTCACCTCGGTGCGCCTTTTTGCTTTTTGATGCGTTACTGCCCATGTAATAACCAATTCAAGCCTTCTGCTTGAATTCCCTAGTGTCGTTTTGTTTTTCTGCCCGGACCCTGGCTGTGGCATGTTGGTGGCATGCTTGCAGCATGTATCGATTCTTAACAACAGTGCAGCACCAGAAGCAACAGCGTTGGCCGAATTTAACCCAGCTTCTGCCAAGTAAAAGGAATGATGATTTCCAGCCAAGAACTGAGCATATGTGAAAAATTATGACCCCAAGCTGAAGATAAGTAGAATAGAAGGCTTCAAATGGTCAAATTTTTTAAAAAAATTACTTTTTTAAGCATACAAATAACACCTGTTCACATGGAAATGTTTGCAAACAGCAAGTGTAAAGGGGAAAAAAACCCCTAAAACCTGTCCACTAATATTCTGACATGTTCTTTCATACCTCTACATATTTTAAAGATGATTTTTAACCACTTCTTCTTTCTGGTATTTTCACATGACAAAATGAGGAACACCATCAACTCTAAGAGGGGTGTGACCTTACTTCGTCACAAGGAAAACCTGTCTTTTCTGCTTGGGGACTGGATCTTTCTGGCAGGGGCTGCTGACCTCTGACCCAGAAACTAGACAATGGCCAGGGCTTCAGGTTCCCGTCTCTGGTGTGTCAGTTACGCCTTGTCAGCTGCCATCATAAAGAAAAGGAGAAATCTGTATGCATTCCGGAGGAATGCTGTGGACATGATGAACTGGCTTCTGGGGTGAGTCTACGAACATTTTTTGAAGACATGTAGAACACAACAACAGTCTGCCCTGTGAGGTGTGGTAGGTTAGCTCAGAGAGACAGCACAGGATCGACGGGCCTCTTTATAAGTTCACATGGAATAATGTTTAAGGAATTTTGTTAAGTGAGAAAAGCAAACCATATATGGTATGTGACATCTATGAATACAAAGAGAAAGAAGAATATGTAAACGCGCGCAGAGATGATCTGAGGATGACGCACAAGGAACTAACACCATTGCTAGCCTATGAGGAGGAAACCTCATGGTTAAGGAGTGGGGGTTGCAGGAGGACTTTTTACTGCAGGGTTCTGAAATACCTTTTGAGGCCCTGGCCAGTTGGCTCAGTGGTAGAGCGTTGGTTTGGTGTGTGGAAGTCTCGGGTTCAATTCCTGGTCAGGGCAGAGAGGAGAAGCACCCATCTGCTTCTCCATCCCTCCCCCTCTCGCTTCTCTCTCTCTCTCTTCTCTTCCCCTCCTGCAGCCATGGCTCGATTAGAGTGAGTTGGCCCCGGGAATTGAGGATGGTACCATGGCCTCCACCTCAGGTGCTAAAAAAAAAAAGAGGCTCTGGTTGCAATGGAGCAAGGGCCCCAGATGGGCAGAGCTAGTGGGCTCGCTGGATGGATCCCGGTCGGGGCACATGAAGGGAGTCTGTCTCTGCCTCCCTTCCTCTAAAAAAAGAAAAAAGAAAAGAAATACCTTTCGAATTCTGAACCATGTCCAGAATTTAGTATCTGTTCAAAAGAATAAAATGAATGTAATACAATGAGATGAATACAATATAAAGGTGGGAAAAGCTGAGGAAAAATTCAGAGACAATGCACACTTGATAGAATTATTGTGAAGACTTAGTGCAAAGACATGATGATAGGGCATAATGCAAGGAACATAAAAAAGAAAACATAATGTATACAGGCTGGCTATAAAATGTTCTTGATCTATAAAAAGGTGAAAATCGGTCTTCTCTTCTACTAAGTATGACTCTAGAACAAGGTTTGTAAACTCCACTGCCCACAGGGTATTCAGCACTGCTAGCGACGTACCAGGCACTGGGGATGAAGCAGTGAATAAACACAGGGTAACAAATCCCTGCCCTCATGGCCTTTCAATCTAGAGCAGGGGTCCCCAAACTTTTTACACAGGGGGCCAGTTCACTGTCCCTCAGACCGTTGGAGGGCCGGACTATAAAGAAAACTATGAACAAATCCCTATGCACACTGCACATATCTTATTTTAAAGTAAAAAAAAAACAGAACGGGAACAAATACAATATTTTAAATAAAGAACAAGTAAATTTAAATCAACAAACTGACCAGTATTTCAATGGGAACTATGCTCCTCTCACTGACCACCAATGAAAGAGGTGCCCCTTCTGGAAGTGCGGCGGGGGCCGGATAAATGGCTTCAGGGGGCCGCATGCGGCCCGTGGGCCGTAGTTTGGGGACCCCCTGATCTAGAGGGAGGTGGCACAGGCTATTAAAGAAACAAATGTCACCTGCAACAACAAACAACAAAGGAGAGCAGGAGTGCAATTAGAAACAGTGAGGCCAATGGCAGTAAGGGACGCAGGCTTGACTGTTTCCTTTGTGAAGGAGGCAGCTGCTATACTGTACCAGGAGGGGACCGTCATGTGGGGTTGTGGCAACAGTTTTGCCAGATCCTTAGATTTTTCAGAGGACACTAGAAATCCTAACATGTATTTGAAATCTCCTGATTTTTAAATCCTGACTCAATTTTTAAATAAAACCACCACGTTGGCCAAATAAAACACATCTTGCTGGCCAAGGCTGGCCTGGGGGGTGGCCAGTTCAAATCTCCAAAGAAATGAGATTGAGTTTTAAAACAAACACATCGGAATCTGTAAGCCCTGTCATCTGATGAAGCTATGCATGTTTTCCATTTCTTCAAACATTTATGGAACTCCTCACTGAAAACCAGTTGGCTCTTGAGAGACTTTTTCTTTCTACCTAAGAAAACTTGTATCCTTTGGACTTAAATATTGTTTGGACCAAATGCTCAGCTTGACCCCAGATTTTATTCACCAGATTTGATTCTTTATAACACTGGCTTTTCTAAAAATCAAATTTACCCTCAAAAGTCTGAGGATGTGTTTAATATTATACGGTTGGCCTTGAAGGCTGCCCCAAAGAAGAGTTGCAAATATTTAGAGAAAGGGAAGTATTACTAAAATAAATATGTTTCCTACCAAGATAGCTGTTGAAGAAGATTGCACTTAAATGTGTAGGAGTCAACACAAATATTCTGGCCTCATAGGCTCACTACTTTGGATTCAGTTGATTGCTATAAGGGTGTGTGTGTGTGTGTGTGTGTGTGTGTGTGTGTGTGTGTGTGTTTAATAAGAGCTCAATTCTTTGGACCTGATTGGATGCTACAAAAGAGTTTATTCTAGAGAGACTTGGCATGCATATTTGCCCAAACAAAGACTTTGTGCCAAACACAACCAAAACATACACCATTTTTATTTTCCTATAACCAATGGCTTAGTTTCTGTGGTCAGCTAATGACAGTTGTCATGTAGAATCACAGTGAGGAAGAATGCAGAGCTATTTATAACCCTGTAACAACTTGAATTTTCCTCTCAAAAGCATGTATGAATCAGAAGCCACAAGTTTGCATTTTAGTAATATTTGAGGTAGTTAAGAAACACACACATTGCACTTGTTATTATTATTGTAATTATTATATCCCCATAGAAATAGAATGTCCCTGGGAAGAGTATAAAAGTGGCATGAAGATGTCCATCAAGGGGTAGACCTCAACAATCACACTTTTGTCAAATGCTTATGCTTCCCTTGCTTTTAGTTAATGGAAAATATATACAATTTTCATCCCATCAGTCTAGTACCTATGTTGAAGTACAGCATCTTAGATTGAATATGTCATAACTGTCTGTCTGTCCATCTGTGCATCCATCCACCCATTTTGCCTTCTCTCCCTCTCTCTATCTATTCTTTCATGAAATATTTATTGAGCACCTGCTACTGATCAACCATTCCTAGGCACACAGTATAAACAAAAATAATATATAGTATTTGTCCTTATGGGTCTTAACTGCCTTTGGGGAGAGAATAGATATTAATCAAGGGATTATGCTAAAGAACAGTCTTTGACTTAGTCAAGGAAGTCGTCTTAGAAGAAGGGAGGAGATTCCTAGACAAAGAATGAGGAGGTACTGCCCGGGCAGAAAGGAGGGGCAACCTCAAACATAGAGATAGAATACGGACAGGCTCATCTAGAGAGGGGAGGGAGCCTGGTCCATGCACGTGGTGATAAAGGGCTGGTGCAGGCAGAGGAGTGAGAGGGGGTTGGAGGGGATGAGATGGGGCTCCGGACGCAGAGAGGAAGCTGGCCAGGCAGGGCCTTTTAGACCATAGACGCGATTTTACTTATCCTAAGTTAGAATTGGTTGAAGACTCTTAAGTGAATGAAGTAGAAATGATTAGATTTGCCTTTCAAAAATCACTGTGGTTGGATGTGTTGAAAGAGTTGGAAGAGGTCTACATGGCATGTAGACAAATGGTAACCAGAGGTGTTGACATGGATAAGATTGCTTTAGGATTGCAAATCAAGCATCAAGAGCAGCACCTACCGTCAACAATTGGGGAGCTTTAATATTGACAAGTTAGGAGAAAAAAAATTGCTAATAAGGGAAACTGAGCAGCAGATGAGCTAGCAAGAGAGCCTGTGAGGTATCAATAAATTCTGGAGCACTTTACGTCTTGGGATCCGAGGGGAGAGTACCATGCCAGGAAAGAGAGAGTGATCAGTGATTCTGAGTGTCGATGCAAGGGCTGGAAAATGTCCGCCGCATTTAATAACACGAAGATCATCAACGGCTTATTTGGTTGGTAAGACGACACCTGAAACTAGACAGATTAGACTGAAGAAAATTGGGAGATGAGGACACAGAGATGGTACAAATTGATGACACTTTTAGGGAAGTACAGCTGTGAAGGTGAGAAGAAATAATCGGGAGATAGCCTCAGGTGATGTGTGGATGACTGGCTTTTAAAAAATAAGAGATGTGAACATGTTTTCAAAACTGATGAGAAGGATGCAATGTGTGTGAGAGAAAGGGAGGAAGAAAGGAGAAAGAGAGAGAGAAAGGGAGAGAGAAAGAGAGAGAGGAAGGGAGAGAGAATAAGAATAATTACTATTGAAAAATTCCTGGGAGGGTTTGCATCCGTCCAGAGAAGGGCCAACTTTCCTACTGCAAGGGAGGAAGGGAGGGTGGGCCCCAGCGTAGGTGGGCTCACGCGATCGGTGTCAGGACAGAGTCTCTGTGTGATAGGTTTCATTTCCTCTAAAGCAGGGAGTGAGGTTATCTGGTGAGAGTAAGGGAGGGCAAAGGGATGTCGGAGGTTTCTGAAAGATTAAGAAGTCTGAAAGTCATTACAGAAAATGAAAGAGTATGTTGAACAGTGATTCTTGGGACTCAGGGCAGCGCTGATGGCCCATTTGAAGCTGGTCATCTGAATTCATAGCAGCACCAATTGGGTCTGTTCAGTGACTTATTTTTTAACAGGGCTGGCAAAGCCCTAGGCAGGGAGTTAGGAGCCCTGGGTTATAGGTCGTGACAGCTATAACTTGTGATGTGACTCTGAGCACGTCCATTAGTTTCCGGTGTCTTCAACTCATCATATGATGAGGTCAGATAGATGCTGCTCTTTCCAGTCCTGGACTATCACGAAGGCCTCAACCTTCAGAGAGAGACCCCTCAGCTTATCAATATTGTTTTATTGATACTTTTCATTTTAACTTAAAAAGGAAATGGATCTTTATAAGAGTTATAAAAAATACACGCTTCATTGGGAAAGAAAAGAACTGGATAACTTATATGGCTGTACTCACTGGACCTATCATATCTGGTGTCTCTACATCAGAATCAAGGGTTGGCAAATTCTATCCGATCAGGGCCAGATAGTAAATTATTTCAGGCTCTTGGGGCCCAATAGTCTTTCTCTTTTTGCAACGACTCCACCGTGCCATGTAATGTGAAAGCAGCCACAGACAATGCCTAAATGAACGAGCAGAGCCTACTAACACTCCATTCCGGACAACAGGCAGTGGGGCTGGATTGGGCCCCCAGGCTGCGGTTTGCTGACCCTTGGTCTACAAAACAGGATGCTCCAGTTTCTTTTATTGGGGGATATTCTGAATTGGCCCCAAGAGTGAAGCACTTTCAATGATTTATATGTAATGAATTATTTATATATGATGCGTTGAACACGCTAACAACGCAAGAAGTGCACACTGGGGTACACACGGGGCCGTCTCCCGCAGCCCTGATGAAGCCTTGAGAGACAGAGCCGAGCCCAGCACGAAGCAGACGGCCGGCTGTTTGGCTTCTGCTGGGAGAACTCTGCAGCAGGAGCTCAGTTATGTGGTTTGGCACCTCTGACCCAGAGCGACACTTGCAAACCAGCGAGTGCGCAGTCAAGAAACGGACTGCTCGAAAAACCACTTCTGTAGTTTTTTGACATCAAGTTGGTGCAATAAATCAAAACCCTCTTTCTGTATTAATTTATTTGCCACAGGGTTGGAGAGGTGCTCCTTTGAACAGAGTGGGGGGGGGGGAAGAAAGGTGAAAGACAGCATGCTAGCAAGCAAGCAGGATTAGGCACCGAGACTGGGGCCTAGAAATCATTTGGGGGAAGAGGGGAAATTTAAATAGGGCACCCAGCAATGCGGGCGACGCCTGAGAGCCAATGGGGTGGGGGTGGGGGGGGTCTGCCTGTCTGAGGCTCGGAGACAGGAAAAGGCTGAAGGGTCTGTTGCTTGGTTAGCTCCCCTGGGTGGGCCTGGTTTCAAAACCAAAATAAACTTGGGAGAGCCAGAGGAGAGGAAGGAAAGAAACAAACAAACAAGCAGAGCTTCAGCTTACGTTTTCTCCCAACCAACAGTCCTGGCCCCGAACTGAGCTGCCAGAGACTCCAGTTCTTGTGTGTGTTGTCTAACCCTTTCTTGGACCGGAGCTTCATACCAGATGGTTCATAATCTCGCATATGCTTTGCTCCCCAGCTAGACTAAAAGTGGATGCAGGGGTCATCTCTTTTGCTTGTGTTAAGTACAGATGTGTCATTATCGTAAATACCAATAGCTTTGACTGCATCGTTAGCCCGGTGATCAGTAACTCCCAGGCTGTACCTAGGCGACAGGTAGGATTTACTCTCTTTTTTTTGGCAGGAAGTAACTAAGCCACACAGAGAGTCAAGGATTATAACGCGGTTACTAGTAAGTAGCAAATCCAGAACTCTAACCAGGTCATACCGGCTCTAGGGCCCCAGCTCTTTTATCTCTCAGAAGTTCAATGGCTTTTCTAGAGGTTAGAGTTGGAAAGAATCCTGGAGATTGCCCGATCCAGCTCCTTATTTTTAGATATGGAAATGGAAAACCAAATGGCTTGCCCAAGGTCACAGAACCACCGGCTGAAAAGCTGACTTGGCCTCCTGATACTTCCTTCATGTTCTGACTGCAAAGTCCCATGCTGTTCAATGCGTATCCAATAACTCTTCCATAAATATCTATCAAAAACAGAGGGTGAACGATCAGTCACCCTCACAATTTATTTTCGGGCACTGAAAGACAAGACTATGTGGTCTTGGGGCTCTTCCTACACAAAGGCAAATTGGCCAAGGTGAATGATTTGAAGAGTCACTTAAACTAGTGCTTTTCAACCCCGGGTCCGTGGACCAGTCTGCCAGAAATTCTACAACGGTCCACGAAAGAGTTAACCACCCTGATGTTGTCTGAAGATTATAGACCCAGTGATCTTAGTTGAATTCACTTACGCTCAGGGTCATTTCTCCCTTAGCAGTCCCCAAAATAATTCTCCTATTTTCACCGGTCCCCAAGTGTAAAAAGATTGAAAACCACTGATTTAAATTATCAGGAACACAAGGTAAACAAGTGCCAGCATGTTTTAATACAGAAACAAGTCACACGTTTCAACAACGGTCTGGAAAGGAGTGTGCTTCCTCCCTAAGCTCAGAACAAAACAGTTAATACAAAAGTGAAACAAGGGACACTATTAGTGCTCAGCCACGAAGCGGACGGAAGCAGAAATGAATTTGTTCTTAACACCATATGCCACTTGGACAAAAGAGGAACATATCACCTTAAGACTCCTGGGAGCATTTGTTTTGATTTGTTGGAGAGAAGCTAGCTTTGAAAAGTAGAATTAACATCAGCTTTTAGTTCAAGTTTTTCACAACAAAGTACCATAGAGTGGGGAACTGGCTTTCCTCCTTACCCTGCACCCTCCTTTTTTTTTTTTTTAAGGGGGGGAAAAACCCCACCTCCTAGAAGTTATTTTCCATAACCGAGAGTAGAAGCTTTTGTTTTGTTTTGTTTTTTTACCTATATCAAAAAGTTCTTAGCATGTGAAGTAAGTTCTTCCATTTAAAGTTAGGTGCAAAATAATTCAGTCAAAGGTCTAAGTGATTTGGCTTATTTTCATTAACGAGCCTTTGATGTTCATCTATACAAATAAGTAATTAAATGTGTCGGGGTGCAAGTTTTTAAAGACAGCTTTAAGATCTAATTCTTATACCATACAATTTACCTATATAGAGTGTACAAGTCAATAGATTATAGAATATTTATAGATATACTCAATCAGCACCGCAGTCAATTTGAGAACATTTTCATCATCTCAAAAAGAAACTCCATACTCTTTTAGCTATCATGCCCCCTTCCCCCTCAATCAACCACTAATCTACTCTGTCTCTGTAGATTTGCCTAGTCTGGACATTTCACATAAATAGAATCATACAATCTGTGGTCTTTCGTGACTGGCAAGTTTATGTTTGAATAATGATTTTGCCCAAGTAGGAAAATAGGGTGGGCATGAGAGGAAATGAAGAAATAGTTCTTTCTGGGAACTCTGTGGGCGTATGGTTTTTGCTCTGACTGCTGTGCCATCTGACTACTCTGGCAGCCCCTGGCTTCGTAGCACCTGGGACTCATGAACTGCACAATGGTGGCAAGACTGCAGACATTACTGTTTTACCAAGAAACTACCGAGAATGAGTTGGTCTTCAGGAAATGTACCATTTCCATGTTGGAAAGCAACGTTTACCCATAAAGCTCATCTTTGCAAAAGAGTAGTCATTTCATTCATCCATTGATCCTCTGCATTTCTCTCTGCCTTGTCAACTTCAGCTGGACATGGCCGGAAAACAACACAATCAAATTGACTGCCTCAGTGTAGACACGGGACCATGAACCTCAGGTGGGCACTTAATGTTCCCCGGGATTCACATCATAGCTCCTAGATTATTCACTCTCCTACTAATCTTCTATATGGCTATTTCAAACCTTTCTCATCTCCTCAAAAATCTCTAATAGGCCCTGGCCGGTTGGCTCAGCGGTAGAGCGTCGGCCTGGCGTGCGGGGGACCCGGGTTCGATTCCCGGCCAGGGCACATAGGAGAAGCGCCCATTTTCTTCTCCACCCCCCCTCCTTCCTCTCTGTCTCTCTCTTCCCCTCCCGCAGCCAAGGCTCCATTGGAGCAAAGATGGCCCGGGCGCTGGGGATGGCTCCTTGGCCTCTGCCCCAAGCGCTAGAGTGGCTCTGGTCGCGGCAGAGCGACGCCCCGGAGGAGCAGAGCATCGCCCCCTGGTGGGCAGAGCGTCGCCCCTGGTGGGCATGTCGGGTGGATCCCAGTCGGGCGCATGCGGGAGTCTGTCTGACTGTCTCTCCCCGTTTCCAGCTTCAGAAAAATACAAAAAATACAAAAAAAAAAATCTCCAATAAACTTCTCCTTAATTCTCATTCTCAGCCAATGCTCTTCCTTCCTATCTCCCTGAGAACACAGAAGTAACCAGAGAGAATTTCCCATGCTCCCAGGACCACTTCTACTCCTGACCAGCATCTGTACCTATACATTCTATTCCTTATAGGCCAGCGGTTCTCGGCTTCACCGTGCATCAGAATCACTCAGAGAGCTTGTTAAAACAGATGGCTGGGCCCTAACCTCAGAGTCTCTGGATCGGGTCTGGGGAAGGGCCTGAGAATTCGCATTTCTAAGAACTCCCAAGGGATGCTGATGCTACTGCCTGGGACCACACCTTGAGAACCAGGGCAATAGATGGTGAGTCCTTCCGACCTAAGGGCAACCTATTTGTGCACTGGGTCCCTCGCCCTCCTCCTCAGGGACATTGCTCCAGCAATTCTCCCTTCTCCTTCCTGCCTCATCACTTGTCCCTTATTAACTGGGTCAACCTACTGATGAACAAACATGCTGTTATTTCTAGGATCTTAAAAATCTCTCTCTCTGGACCCAGCCTTACTCGCCAGTTCTCATGACTTCTCAACACTCCCTGAATCCAATTCTTCTGCCCCCCTTTTCTCCAACCAGCCGTGGCCCCTATCACTCCCACAGAACTGTCCTAGTCAAGGTAACCTATGATACCCACACTCTTCTATCCCATTCTCAATTCGTGGGCTTCGTTTATCAGCAGCATTCGACACAGCTGATCACGACCTCCTGCTTGAAATACTTTCCTCTGCTGTTCTCCAGGATAAGACATGTTCCTGATTTTCCTCCCAAATCACTGGCCGCCCCTTTTCTGTCTTTTCTGGTTCTTTTTCATCTACCCATTTTGATGCTTTAAGACTCATTCCTTGGACATCTTGTGTTCTGCTCTTCATCTGTATTCACTCCCATGGTAATCTCATTCTTCTCATGGCTTTAAATACCATCCATATGCTCATATTCCCCAAATGTCTACCTATAGCCCAGACCACTCCTTGTATATCTCATTGGCTATCCTAATGGACACCTTAAACTTGACATGTCCAAAACTAGATTATAAACCTTCCCCATGCCCCCTTAAAAAAACCAAACAAACAAACTTGTTCCACACTCTGACTTCTGCATTACCATGAATGATGATTCTACATGATTCAGAATCAGAACACCCTTCCTGTGTTCAGCATTACTGTCACCATCTCTTTTCTGGATTATTAAAATAGCTTGGTCTTACTGCTTTCATCTCTGTCCTCAACACTTTATTCTCAATATGAAGCCGTATGTAGTCCTTTTAAAACACAAATTATAGTACATGACCCCATTGGTCAAATTACACATCAGTTTGTTTCACACCTCTGCACAAATGCTGCAATGGTTTCCTATCATACACCAGATAAAAACCCAAGTCCCCTCTTGACCCTTGATTTAATCTCCTGCTGTTCTTCTTCACTTATTGCACTGTTGTCTAGCTGACCTCCTTGCTATTCTTCAAACACATCAGCTTGTTGCTGCCTCAGGGCCTTTGAGCATCCTTGCCCTGTAAAGCTCTTTCCCCAGGTATTGTTAAAGATCACACCTCCACATTTTTCAAGTCTTTGCTCAAATGTTACCTTTTCAGAAACATTTAACTAAGAATCTCTAAAACATTACTCCCTCTTTCTTACTTACTTTCCACAGAGTTTTTACCTTCTAATATATCACATAACTAACTTTTAAAATATTACTTGTTGCCTATTCCTCTACCACTAGATTGTAAACACCAGGAAGACAAGATTCCCCTCCACTCCAACTTGGTCATTGCTCTGTGTCCAGCACGTTCAATAGTGCTGGGTACATAACATAACAGTTACTCGATATATTTATTTGTAGAACTTATTTTTTGCAAGACTTTATTTATTTATTTATTTATTTATTTATTTATTTATTTTACCCAATGTAGTTGGTAGGTTAAATGTAAACATTTCTTCTAGAGTATCAGTCTAGAAAAGAAAGACAATGAATATTAGGAAGACACAGAGGAGCAAAGTACTTCATTATTAGTTTCAAACATAACAGAAGATGATATTTCTCTTTAGCTCTTTTATGACTTCCAGCCATTTATGTACAACAACATTAAGTAAGTTTGTCATTTTTGGCATTCTGCCCTCTCCAACTTGACTGCTGGACTGTTTCCAATTTTCTTTCTTCTCTTTTCCTTTTCTTCTTCACTCAACAGCTGCCGTGTATTAAGTGTGTACACCAGACTCTTTGTACATGTTATCTTATTTAATCATTACAAAACTACTGCAAATTAGGGAGCATTATCTCTGTTTATGAAGTGATGGGACAGATGCACACAGAGATAACATGGCTTGCTCAAAATCACGCAGCTAACAAGAGATGGAAAGGAAATCTGTCACCCTCCCCCTCAAGCAGACACTTTAAAAATGATGCTATGATGTCATGAATATGCATAATAGCGCTAACATATTCATTTTTCTAGCATTTAAATTTTGGCATTTTACCCCCCAATTATTTTTGAAGATGATACTGGGAATGATTTTATAACACATTAAGGAAACTAAGGTCTAGAGAAAAAAAAAACACACTAAACCTCTAGATGACATATAATAATTAGGATCAGAGTTGAATCAAAAACTTGGGCCCCTCTGGTGCTTAAAAAAATTAAGTTACTCTGTCCCTTTATTTTTCTGTTACTGAAAAGTAGCAGACAAAGCTTGAGCACAATCAGCTTTATTCTGAGATTTGGGAAAACATTCTTTAAACTGTGTATGTCTCACATTATTACCTTGTTTTTTCAGCTGACAATGCTTAAGGTAAGTGAGATAATATATAAAAACCTCTTAGCACAGTGGTTGGTGCTGAGAAAACATTGAATGGTAACTGTCATTATACCAAGGTCATTTCACATTTAAAGTCATTCCTGTTTCAGCAACATTAAAACTTATTAATCTGTTACCTGAAAATCAGTAAGTCTCAAGTATAGTATATGACACTTGGCAACCTACCCCATCCCCCAAACAACAAAGCTGTTGCTGCAAAAAATTAAAAAACACACTTTGTGCCATTGGTAGCAATATAATAAAAGTCCACAAGAGGGCAGTCGCCCTCATAGCAGAAGGATGTTGTAGCTGTAGGTGGGAACAAGGGAATTATGGGTACTGAGGGAAGCACACATACCATCAATCAGAGCTATTATATTATTATTATTTTATAGAGCCATTATTAAGATAATACTTTTAATTGATGTGAGGTACTATGAAGAAAATAGAGTGATGCAATGGAGAATAACTTGAGGGTAAGTTAATGGGAACATTAGCTAGGCAGAGAACTAACCCTGGAACGAGAAAGGGTCAGACATGAGTAGACAAGGGGAAAAAGTGTTACATTGGAAGGAATGGCAGGGGCCAAGTGGAATATGATCTTGGCCTGTGTGAGGGACAGAAAGGTCAGTGTCATCCAAACATAATGAAAAAAGGAGATGAAAAGAGAGGTGTGAAAGATCATCTGATTATGCAGTGACATAGTTGGGATTAGATCCCACATTTTTCTGGCCTTAAAGTTTGTGTACTGAACTACTATGCTACCCTGAACTCTGTAGACAAATCCAAAGGGCACCAATCAAGGCAGTGAAAGTGGTACTTCCTGAAAACCATTTAGAAAATGCCTCAGTGGCTTTCACGAAACAATTCATCATAATTCACATGATTTTAGACCTTGACTTTATGATAAAAAAAAAAACCAGTAACAAATATAAACCTAAATTTATTCAAAATTTTATATCTCAAGAGTTAATCTGGCACAAGATTTGTCTTTATCTCCCTTATAGCATTGTTTAATAATCAAGGTTTATAATGATTAGTACTGACATATTTTAAAGAAAGTACAACAAAAATTTTATATAGAAAGATGTTCATCCTAGCATTAATGTTTGTAAAAATTATAAATGGTCAACAACACATTATTTGAATACATTAGCATGTTTCCAAATGATTAACGTACTTTTTCAATAAATATTTAAGACTATGTTAAATGTTTATAGTGTACTGTTAGAGACAAAACAAGCAACAAAATAAAAACCATATATGATGTGTGAATCCAAATTCTAAACACTATACACAGACAAGTAAAATACTAAAACACATTACCATGATGAGAATGAATACCTATGTGTTCTTTACAATGCTTTTTTTCTATATTAAATTATTTTTCCAAGAACGTGTTTTTATAATCATAAAATCAATAATGAAATTAAATATTTGCCATCAAACTTTTTATCTTCATTTAAACTTTTTTTTTTTTTAATATTAAGTGAGAGGCAGAGAGGCACATAGACAGAATCCCACATGTACCCCAGCCGGGATCCACCCAGAAAGCTCGCTAGAGGGTGATGCTTTGCCCATCTGGGGCTGCTGCTCCATTGTTCGGCAACTGAGCCATTTTAGCACCAGAGCTGAGGCCATGAAGCTATCCTCAGTGCACAGGGCTGACTTGTTTGAGTTTTGAACTTTGGCTGTGGGAGGAGGAGGAGAAGGAGGAGAGAGAGAGAGAGAGAGAGAAGGATAAGTGTGAAGCAGAAGCAGATGATCTCTTCTCCCGTGTGCCCTGACCGGGAATCAAACCTGGGATTTCCACATACTGGGCAATGCTCTACTACTAAGCTAATTTTTCAAAATCTGGGCAGCGTTGCTATTTTTTTTTCCCGAAGTTGGAAACGGGGAGGCAGTCAGATTCCTACATGTGCCCAACTGGGATTCTCCCGGCATGCCCACCAGGGGGCAATGCTCTGCCCATCCGGGGCATTGCTCTGTTGCAACCAGAGCCATTCTAGTGCCTGAAGCAGAAGCCATAGAGCCATCCCCAGCGCCTGGGCCAACTTTGCTCCAATGGAGCCTTGGCTGTGGGAGGGGAAGAGAGAGACAGAGAGGAAGGAGAGGGGGAGGGGTGGAGAAGCAGATGGGTGCCTCTCCTGTGTGCCCTGGCCAGGAATCGAACCTGGAACTCCTGTACACCAGGCCGACGCTCTACCACTGAGCCAACTGGCCAGGGCCAGCGTTGCTATTTTTTGATGGAAACTAGTGTGTTTTTTGAGATGACTGGGAGAAAAGACCATTGTGTGAAGCCGGATCATGGGGTCTCCCTCCTTTAATACTTAATGAATGAACAAAAACACACATTAAAACAGAACAAATCAAAACAAAAAATTACCAGCAACCACAAAACAAACAAACAAAAAAAGGTATGACTCCATATCCTCATCTTAAAAAGTGTTGCAAAAGGATTAGGAGGAGCTGGACTGGAGCACTGTAACTTTAATGCTTCCACTGCTGAGACCATACAGAGGATAGAAGGTGACCCAGCTGAATCCAGACTCGACTGATGTCTTTAGACTTGAAAAGCAGTGAGCCGAGGGAAGTGAAAGGGCAGCCCTGGGAAAGGCCAAGAAAAACACCTTAGAAAATAATAGCTCTGGTGTATAATCATGGGGCGTTGGCAAGTTGAGAAATGAGCTGAAGACTAGGCCCTGAGATGCACGGCAGTTACGGAGAAGAACCTGGTGTGTGATATCTAATGGGATTCAGGAGCGAAAGCTCAGCTCAGGCCTCCAGCAAAGGCAAGCTGCAGTACTTGTGCTTCTCATTTGCATTTTCTTGCTTTAGAAAAGTGGTTGGGGGCCAATACTCAATCCACAAACTGTAATCAAAGAGCAAGACAAAAGATTTTGAGATAATGTGGGGGAATATGTGAAGCAAAATGCATGCACATTGTAGCAGAGTAAAAAGAAGGTCTGAGCAGAGCCTCCCCGTCAAGAGTAAACAAGATTAAAAGGGAGACCACGTATCAATGTTAAGAGGTGGGTCGATAGAGATAGACAGAGAGATCATAAAAGAGAATAGTTCAGCCCATCCCACGGAAAAAAAATATAACCCAAGAAAAATTTAAAAATTTTCTGAGTACTCAATTTAGAAGAGATTAAAATAAATACAAAAGAATAACTGAGAACCAAAATGCCACTATTATAGAAACATTGTAAAAAAAACCCCAAGAAATATAAAATTAAAATAATAACAAGAAGAAAGGCATCATAAAATAGTCAATGGAGAAGGAAGCGAGAGTTTACAGTAGTTAGATAAGTGGCTAGAGGCAGAGAACAGGAACAAAAGATCATAAGGAGAATTGGTGTTTCCAAAGACAAGAAATGTAACAGAGGTGTAAAGGTGTAATATTGGAAACTTTTCCAGAAATGAAAGAAGACTTAAATATGCAGATCAACAGGACATGCAATGTTCCAGGAAAAAACTGAAAGAATGACTGACCATTAGTCATGTCGTAAGTTATGTCTGTGCTGGTTATTATGCGTATTGTTGTTTCTGGGTGGTAGAATTTGCGGTTATATATATTTTGCATCATTTCTTACATTTTTTCTGTTATATTTAACTTTTTATAGTAAATGCTATATTCTATTATATAAAAATTTAAACAATATAAAGCAACATTCTAAAAATGAAAAGAAAACAGATAATTTCTTACACACTCTAGCACCGGATGTGACTCTAGTTGTAAGTAGGTGCTGCTGGGCATCCAGGTAGGTGTGGCCCGTGTCCTCCGGAAATTGCACGGTGTGGGGCAGTGACTTAGCCCCAAGGAAGGACATGGAATTAAGACAATATCGACATTTTTCTTCATCACCAATGTACTGTCTTAGTCATTTCTTCACAAGTATGAGATGCTGCCTTCTTGCTAAATGAATGTTGCTCATTTGAATCAAAGCAATGGAAACACGTCATACAAGTGGAGAAGGATTAAAATAAAAAAGCTCAGCTTTTTTTAGTTTGAAGCTCTTTGGATTTTGTTTTCTCCATTGGCCCCATGGCCGGCTGGTGAGCCCCAACCCCAACTATGGCTCTGAGGAGGACCTTCCCTGGTACCCCCCCTCAGCACAGAGCACTCCGCTGATGCCATGCTATGTGTTAAAGGACCACCAGGAAGTAAGATCCTGGCACGTGCTGACTCTGCAGGATTGTTAGAAGCGTTCCTGGAATTGCATTTTAAAACTTTGGAGCTCATTGAAAGAAAATAGCACTAAATACTAAGGTACTCTAGTAACAGTAATACTAATATACTATTAATTCTATACTAATGGTAAAAGTAGAGCAAGAGTAATAGAGTAATACTAATATACTATTAACGCTATAGAAATGGTAATAGTGTAGTAATACTAAGTACTAGAGTACTAAATAGCACTACAGTGTGTCCTTAAAGTCATGGTGCACTTTTGACCAGTCACAGGAAAGCAACAAAAGACAATAGAAATGTGAAATCTGCACCAAATAAAAGAAAAACCCTCCCAGTTTCTGTAGGATGATGTGGCACCATGTGCGCGTGCGCAGATGATGACGTAACACGTGTATACAGCGGAGCAGCCCATGGCCATGCCAGTCAAAATGTGGATGGTACAGAGGAAAGTTCGGTGTGTTCTGTGGCTCGCTAAATTCGAATCCGTGACCAAAGTGCTACGTGAATATCGGCGCGTTTATAATGAAGCGCCACCACATAGGAATAACATTACTCGGTGGGATAAGCAGTTGAAGGAAACTGGCAGTTTGGTGGAGAAACCCCGTTCTGGTAGGCCATCAGTCAGTGACGAGTCTGTAGAGGCTATACGGGATAGCTACCTAAGGAGCCCTAACAAATCTGTGCGTGAGCCCACATCGAGCTGCACTGAATAGGTATGAAACTGGGAGAGTTTTCCTTTTATTTGGTGCAGATTTCACATTTCTATCATCTTTTGTTGCTTTCCTGTGACCGGTCAAAAGTGCACCATGACTTTACGAACACATTGTATATAGTACTCTCGTGGAAGGAAAAAGTACTAAATAGGAAAATGACTTACTAATGGTATCTCCAGGAAATGGTCAACGTTGCCTCTTAGTCAACAGGGGCAGAAGTTCCCATAGCTTATTAAAATGGATAAATACAGGTATATTTCTTATTTTGTTATATTTTTATATTTTTGCCTTATTTCTTATATTTAAATATCAATATATGCATTTTTGCCTTATTTCTTATATTTAAACTCCTATATCTATTAAATATATAAAACGAAACTATAAGAAATATATCAAAATAAGAAATAAGACAAAATGTATATAAATCATTTAAGTTCTTTTTGATTAAGGGTAACAATATCAGCTTTCATGTTCCATCTCTAGTTTATTCATCTTCACAAGTGATTTCAGCAGAAATGTTCATTTTCTTAGTAAGAAATTAAGTGTAAAACTTTTTTTGATATCTACATTAATGATTTATATACAAATATCATTTTGGTCTTTCCTCATTTTGCTTTTTCTGAATTTTTTCCTAAAACTATATATTTTTTGTTTTTGCAGCCTCAAACAATGCTATTGAACTTCTTACAAATGGTTGGTATTTACTCAGATTGAGAAATGGAAGAGAAATATTTTTTTAAATGTGAACATATAGATTAGAATTTTATATCTTGGAAACAATTGGTAACAGATGGTTCTATTGAAAATGGCAAAAATAAATAATAATTTAAACTACAACTCTACAGCAGTATTTCAGCTTTCCTTTCAACCATTTGTCTTGGTTCATATCTTTAAAAAACAAACAGGCCATTAGAAGCATTCATGATGTTCTAGACCAGTGGTCCCCAACCCCCGGGCCGCAGACCGGTACCAGTCTGTGGGCCATTTGGTACCGGTCTGCAGAGAAAGAAGAAATAACTTACATTATTTCTGTTTTATTTACATTTAAGTCTGAACGATGTTTTATTTTTAAAAAATGACCAGATTCCCTCTGTTATATCCGTCTAAGACTCACTCTTGGCCCTGGCCGGTTGGCTCAGCGGTAGAGCATCGGCCTGGCGTGCAGGGGACCCGGGTTTGATTCCCGGCCAGGGCACATAGGAGAAGCACCCATTTGCTTCTCCACCCCCCACTCCTTCCTCTCTGTCTCTCTCTTCCCCTCCCGCAGCAAGGCTCCCTTGGAGCAAAGATGGCCCGGGCGCTGGGGATGGCTCCTTGGCCTCTGCCCCAGGCGCTAGAGTGGCTCTGGTCGCGGCAGAGCGACGCCCCGGAGGGGCAGAGCATCGCCCCCTGGTGGGCAGAGCGTTGCCCTTGGTGGGCGTGCCGGGTGGATCCTGGTCGGGCGCATGCGGGAGTCTGTCTGACTGTCTCTCCCCGTTTCCAGCTTCAGAAAAATACAAAAAAAAAGAAAAAAAAAAAAGAAAGAAAAAATAGACTCACTCTTGATGCTTGTCTCGGTCACGTGATACATTTATCCGTCCCACCTTAAAGGCCGGTCCATGAAAATATTTTCTGACATTAAACTGGTCCGTGGCCCCAAAAAGGTTGGGGAACACTGTTCTAGACACTTAACCAGGTTTATTACTGGATGGGGTACAATTTTATTAAACTCTAAACACATTTTAATGAGCTACAGGTACGGTTTGTTCTGCAAAATTACAATGAATTACTCACTCCCTGACTCATTCAAAAATGAAATACAAGTGTCAGGTCAGAGATGAACTGGAAATCCCATCTAATTATCAAAATAACAAGAATGTAAAGGGATCCATGCTGCCATTTAATCAAGTGAAGTTGCAGTCTTGGGTGCTAACATTATAAGCATCTATCTATAATGCCATTAGGCTGGTTAGAAATTAGATACTTCCCAGCCCTTCCAGCTGGGGCTTACTAGAAGCATTGCTAGCGTCTGTGCAATTCTTGCAAGGATCTAAAAAGGAACTGAATTAGCAGCTAACGATGGGTCAATTCATCAGGACATGGAGATTTAAGTCAGATAGTTTCCTGGAAATGGTACCAGACTGGGAATTGGCTGACGTGAATTCGAGCCTCCCCTCTGTCCCGGATCAGCCAGGAGTTCTTGGGCAAGTCTTTCTGCCCTTTGAATAGCTTTGTAAATGTAGAGGTCTGAACTAGTTGATTTCTGAAGTTATTCCCTAGCCTAACGTCCTCTGGTTATTAAAAGCATGAATTTTCATCTAGACCTGCACAGAAATGTTTAGAATTCTAACTATTTGGGACTCTGGACAAGGTTCATTTGTATGATTCAAGAGTGTTAGGAAGGCTCCTTTTTTTCAAAATACCTTTTCCTTGGCTGCATTGGTCTAAGCAGTCTTTCTTTTATAGACACACTTTCAAAACACAGCCCTCCCTAGGCATGCATGGATAATAACGACACTATTTCCTCTGAATAAATTGTTCATTGCAGATTTTAGTTTATTTGAGGATACGTTATGATCTGAGTCAATAAAAAAGTTCTATATACCAAAAGGATAGTTAGTCCTGGAGCCAAACCATCATTTTTTTTTAAAAAAAAAGATTTTATTTATTGATTTTAGAGAGAAGAGTGGGAGGGGGCGGGGGAGCAAGAAGCATCAACTTATAGTTGCTTCCCATATGTGCGTTGACTGGGCAAGCCCAGGGTTTTGAACCTGTGACCTTAGTATTCTAGGTCGATGCTTTATCCATTGTGCCACCACAGGTCAGGCATTTTTCTTTTTTTAAAAAACAAGGGCATTTTATACCTGAACCTTTATGCATGTGGCTTATGACAATCCCGATGGAATCAGAACTTGCTCTTTTTTTTTTTCCTATTCCACCTCCCAAGATTTGCAGCTCTAGGTCAGGAGGGGCATGACAGCAGTGAAGACAAGACTTGGACGTTTCTGGAATATCCACGGCTGAATTTGGCTAGCTCTGGCAAGCAGATGGCCATGGAGCCGAGGCTGTAGAGTGGGGCTATTAGAGAGCTTTCACCAGGGCGAAGGGAGAGCTTCTCCGATATCCTCTGCGATGAGCACTCTGAACTCGGCTGGGGAGAAACAGGATCCTTCTCCAGATTTCCTCAAACAGTGGTTCTTAGAAGAATCATCCTAGCTGGGCCTTCTTGGAATTCCTAGAAGCCTCAAACCCTACCAGAATTAGTAAAAAAAAAGTAATAAAATTTAATAACTTTCTAATCCAAAGGGTGTCGTTGCATATTCCCACAGTCTCATTTCTCAAGCTGGTCCACAACTGTTGGTCTCAGTATGTACTGTGGGTAATGACAATAGCACTTTTTCTTTGAGAAACAAGCTCACTGCATAGTCAGACTACAGGCACGTGTTTCCCAGTGTAAGAGGTGGAGGGCAAATCGCTGATCACGTGGGAAATGATGTCAGGAAAAGTGCAGAGGTCTCAGGTTCATGTTTGTATTTTAGCTTAAGATCCTTAAATAAAGATATACATTCAAATACAGAGGAAAATTATAGAGTACTTATGTTCAAAGCACAGCTAAAAAAAATAATAATATTTACTTTTCTCTTTCAAGTGGTTTGTAAATGTTAAGTTTCATGCAATGCCAGAGAAAATTTTCCGGTAATGTCCTGTTCGCAGATAGCGGAGGAGCAAGGACTTGAGTTGAACGTCTTCAGTATCTAGAGATGCTCCGGCAGTAACTAAATCAGTTAGGTAATTTGTTGGAATTTTTTAAGGGGACAGACAGACCATTCATCGTAAAGATGCCCGGCATTCAAGTTGTTCAACAGAGAGATTCTTTCTTCGCCGTTTTATTCATTTCATTTATGCTCTTTTTAAAGCTTCCCCCCCCCCCTTCAAATAAAAGCTATGGGAAGCCCAGTAAGTAAAACAGATTCACCCAGAGAAGCACTTATTAAAGATGGGGGGAGATGTGAGGGAGGGAGGAAGTTCTGGAACCTCACCTGCTCCCCTTCTGCCCACCTGGGTCAGCCTCCACACAACAGCTGGGACCCCCTGGGGTTCTCCGGAACACCCCTCTCTCCTGGAACTGAGCAGCAGCAGGGGCATCTCCCCCAGAGCCTGTTGGAAAGGCAGACCCTCAGGGCCCGCCCAAGACCTGCTAGTCGGAACCTGCCGGCGCTTTGCACGTAGCTTGGCATTTGATAAGCGCTGACCCAGAGGAGTGAGAGGGATTGCATACAGAAAATGAGATCAAGGTCTATGTCACTGATTGGCAAATTTAACCGCATCAGAATCACCTGGAGGGCTTGACAGACCACAGACTGCTGGTTCTCCACGTCCAGAGTTTCTTGTTCTGGGATGGCCACCCCAAATTTAACATTTCTTTTTTTTTTTTTTTTTTGTATTCTGAAGCTGGAAACGGGGAGAGACAGTCAGACAGACTCCCGCATGCGCCCGACCGGGATCCACCTGGCACGCCCACCAGGGGGTGATGCTCTGCCCACCAGGGGGGCAATGCTCTGCCCCTCCAGGGCGTCGCTCTGCCCGGACCAGAGCCACTCTAGCACCTGGGGCAGAGGCCAAGGAGCCATCCCCAGCGCCTGGGCCATCTTTGCTCCAGTGGAGCCTTGGCTGCGGGAGGGGAAGAGAGAGACAGAGAGGAAGCAGAGGGGGAGGAGTGGAGAAGCAGATGGGCGCTTCTCCTATGTGCCCTGGTTGGGAATCGAACCCGGGTCCCCTGCACGCCAGGCCGACGCTCTACCACTGAGCCAACCAGCCAGGGCCCAAATTTAACATTTCTAACACGGTTCCAGGTGACGCTGAGAGAACCAATGGTACACACTTTTGTATCTCTACGTCCTTGTCATCCATTCCACTTTTCTGCCTGCCTATCTGTTTCTCCCCTCTCTCCCTTTTCCTCTCCTCTCTCTCAACAGTTGGGAGGAACCACGGGGTGAATATGTAGGTTCAATGTGCTGTAGCCCTTCAGCTCTCACCTCGTTTAAGGCTCTGAGGGTTCCCAAAGCGAAGCTCATTAATCTTGGCCCCGGGTGCGGTCAGCTCTGCAGGGCAGATAAAACCAGCACACAAATACTGTAGGGTTAGAAAAAGACAAATGTCCTAGAGGAGAAGCCACCGAAACCGCCAAGCCACCGACCAACGAGAGAGAGCTGGAAAAGCTCCATTCCTTCATTGGGTAGAATAAATCTATTCTTTCTGAAATGATTTAGGGTCTCGGGCATTCAATAAGGAGTGAACTGAACCAAAATGTTTGAGCCTCAGAATAACAAATGGTGCTTCACCATGATCCCTGCCCTTCCAAGTCCTCTAGAATAACTCTGGATTTTGTGCACTCGCTCTACATGTATAAACGGAGACGGTACAGAGTAGTGGGTTGAATTTTAGTTCTGAGGTTTCTGTCATTTGCTTCTTATAAAAATTCAATAAGGGAGTTTATGGTTACATGAAAGAACCAGCTATTTTCATTCCAGGTAACTGAGGTTTGACTTTATTTTGACTGTGCCTTTTCCATGGCAGTCTGAATGATATAAAATAATAATAATAATAATAATAATAATAATAATAATAAAATAGGTTGAAAAAGTCAGGCAGGTTTGTTTTTCCTAGTACGAGGAGGGGACCAGCTTCTGTTTGCATGAATTCTTTGGTCAGGACGCCACCTTTTAGATTGTATGTCTGAATATATTTTTGACAGACGGCAGTACAATCTAGTTATAATAAAATGTAAGGCAGAACACAGTCCACAGCTGGTTCAGATGGGGGGGGGCGTCCTCGGGAGAAGGGAGGGGACACACGGCGACCTCCTTGGCTGGTGGACACTTATCCCTGCCCCACAGGAGACACCCCGGCAAAGAGCTCAAGCTATGACCTTTTTATTTTCCTTCTCCCACTGGGTCCCCACGCTCCAGCTCAACTGATGGTCATGCACCAGTCGCAAAAAACCTTCTAGAACAGCGGTTCTCAACCTGTGGGTCGTGTTTTGGTCGTTCGACCCCCGCCGGGGTCGCGACCCACAGGTTGAGAACCACTGTTTTAGAATAAAGTGAAAATTACAAGACCGGCCGTAAGTATCTTTGTCACGCACACAGTTAAGAGGCTGTAGAGTCAATTCCATTAGCAAAATGAGAAAAGGCATCGTCAGAAGCAAGCTTCTTGCTGGACTGAACTGGGCTGGTGAGATTCCCCTCTGCCTGCCAGCACGAGTGTTTGCCTCAGAGAGATGCCCAAGCAGATACGCTGCCTCTGAGCCTGCTGAGCCTGCTCCCTCCACCGGGGCTGATTCTAGGGAGGCCCAGAATAGCGAGGTTTGGGCTCTGCCCAGCAGGGGAATAAAGGGGCGCTCGAAAAAGGAAAGATGATCCCAAGAGATAAATCAGGAGCACAGACAGAATGCAAATAGGAGAGGAGCAGATACTCAGGTGGGTCAATGGGACTTTAGCTAAGTCAGCAGGAGAGAGGAAGGAGGGGGAATAAGGCACTTTGATACTGTGGGCTCAGGAGTCCAACTCTTTACGGAGCTCTTATCAGTTCTGCAGGAGCTAGAGAATTCACTTGGCCCGCGGATGACTCCCTGAGTCAAAGGAGAAAACGGGAAGTCTTTTTGAGTGGGGTGTGACGGACTTAGGCCATGCCATAACAAGACCTGTTTGCATTTTATTAGCTAAAATTAGCATTGAGCAGATATCATTTCATGATTCCTTTTCCAAATATTATGAAAAGACAGATGATGTGTACTTAAAAGCACTGTAGGTCACAGAGTAGCAGGCAACACATCGTGGGCCGTCTCATGACCCAGACTCTCGAGACACATTTGCTGCTAGTCATTTTTCCTTAAAAAGAAGTCCGTTATTTTGTTCTCTTTGCAACTGAGACCAGGTGCCTGAGGCCTGATGTTGTTGCAAAGAGCAAGGCAGGGACTAAGAGTTGGTACAGGGTGACAGCACACCGCTGCCGCTGTGCCCTGGGTCTGATCAGCACCTCTATCAATGTCTAACACAGGGGTCCCCAAACTACAGCCCGCGGGCCACATGCGGCCCCCTGAGGCCATTTATCTGGCTCCCTGCCGCACTTCTGGAAGAGGCACCTCTTTCATAGGTGGTCAGTGGAGGAGCGTAGTTCCCATTGAAATACTGGTCAGTTTGTTGATTTAAATTTACTTGTTTATTATTTTAAATATTGTATTTCTTCCCGTTTTGTTTTTTTACTTTAAAATAAGATATGTGCTGTGTGCATAGGGATTTGTTCATAGTTTTTTTTGTAGTCCGGCCCTCCAACGGTCTGAGGGACAGTGAACTGGCCCCCTGTGTAAAAAGTTTGGGGACCCCTGGTCTAACACATACCGGGGTATTCATGGCACTTGTGAAGAAAAGGAATTGATGACTTATAGTTTTAATTACAGTTGACTTCCATGACAATATTTTCTGTATTTTAGAAATTCTGTAAGCCTTTTTCTGGTGATGCCTGGCAAAACTATGTAAAAGTTTTCATTATTTAAGACATAACATGGTGCAAGAAAACAATTAATTGGTCAATTACATTCCTACAAATCTACTACAGTATTTCAGAATGCACAATGTGAATATCTAGGTAAGAAAATCATGGCCAGTTGAAAAGACTAATAGCTGAGATGAATTGCTCTTGACTTTATGGGTACCTTTATTGTCATAAGCAGTAGCAGAAGTTGAAGAGACTAAACAGGAAAAAGTGAATTACAATAATTGGAATTGCTTATTGTTGTATAGCAATTACCTTTACACCAGAGAGCCATGGATTTTAAAGGGTTTCATGCTATTAATACGGCTGGAAGAAGGCAGTGTGGCACAGTAGACAATGTATGGATATCAGACAGACCTGGATGACGACCCCGACGTTGCCAATTACTGTGGTATAAACTTCGACAGTTATTATTTAACCTTTTTGAATTCCAATTTCCTCAAAGGTAAAATGGGAGAGGGGGGCAGTGATACTAACTCTTAAGTTTGCAAGATGAGTAACATGTATTGCATAGGGCCTTGCGAATAGTGAACACTCACTCAGTGAGTGCTATCCTGATTATGAGGGCCAAGGGGTTGCTGTGTTCAGAAGCTAATTCCTCTTTACTAGGAATTGAGCTCTCTAAGTTTTGGATGGATACAATTATGGGCCATTTAAAATTTCACTAAACACTGTGGTTGGTAAGTGCCTGCAGGATTTTGTCTTAGTTCTGAAAAAGATTGCCAATAATTTATGACGTGTTGACATGTTGCCTCTATTTAAAAGCTAGTGATACTGCTTTCTTCTTAGTTGGGTATAATTTTTTTTCCTTCGCAAAGAATTTTTGCTCGCTTAATCACACTGGTATCAAAACCATACTCATCTGAGTCAAGGGAAGAGAACAAAACTCTCTTTCTGGAAGAATTAGGCCTTAATCACGCTAGTTTCTTTTTTGCTATTACATCTTGTCCAGCTGCTGTCATATTTTGTTGTGACCGTGAAAAGCAATTCAGGTCCTTGGTGGCTAAGAAGTTTCTTTCAAAAATCTCACTGAATTATTTTATGATTTCCACTGAAATATTTTAATGTTAATTTTTCTCCTATTAAAGTTTATTGACCTCTCTCTTATTTTTGACCATCTGGATCCAAAAGAGCAAAGAAAATGAAATATTCTCTCTTTAAATAATGACCATCAGTAATTCTTCATACTGACTCAGAGTTTCAGATGACTCAATGTATGACATCATCTGGAACTCCCTTATCCAAATTCTGTTTACAGTGGACAAACCAGTGGGAAGCACTCACATAACATGTATATTTTTTTCATAAAAAGAATGTTAACAGGTTGCAGGTTGCTCTGGACTGAACACACACACACACACACACACACACACACACACACACACCATAATCCAATTATCTATATCCATGAGCTGTCAATGATAGTTTTAGTATTTACATGGGTTGTTAACTTGCAAGTCTATCATTCTTTTAACAAATACTCAGTACCTATAATGTGTCAGGCACTCTTTTAAGTGCTTAGGCTACATAAATGAACAAATCAAACATCCCTGCTTCAGGTGACCATTTGCAATATTTAATGATATTCAAGTAGAATATGACACGAATTACTATAGCTTGTTACCACAGGTCTATGGTTATAATTGGAGAATTAGAAGAAATTATATGATCAGAGGCCAAACACACACTCCAAGTGTAATCATTCTCAGACCTGTGACCATCAGTGATAGAGTGGCTCATGCTTCGTAGCAAAATGAGAAGAAAAAGGCTAACACTATAGAATATATGAGCATAATTCCTTATTTGGGATTTCAAAATCAAAACATGTATAAAAACTGAAAGTTTTTTCATAACATATTTGGTGGTAAAAGCTGACCTGATTTCATTTGGGTGTTCTATAAATATTTATTGATTCAACTTAGTGTGAGTAGTTGTATGTTTCACTGAAGAATTATTAAAGTATTTGATATTGTACTGGATGTCCCCTCAGATGCCACCCTAATATCTATACCTTTCTAGAACCCCCCCCCACCCCCAAAATCTGAATTCTGAAACTTGTGTGGCAAAGATTTTGGTTAATGGATTATGAACCTGTATACATGTATCTCTGTAAGATTGCCAACCATTTTTTGGGGGGGGAAAGATCTTTTTTTTCTCTCTCTCTAATATTGTCTTTCAGCTTCTTAGGGTATTAAAATAGTCTTTCTTTTATGTTGTAACAGCAGATAGTAAATGCTGATTTGTTTTGTTTTCAAATATCTCTATTTGGCAAAATAATAAGATTGGCAGTCCTCCAATTCTTTCGAACATGCTGTCCCTCTGTACAATGTGAAATGGAGGTGACTCTGCCCCAGGCCTGCAAGCCTGCTTCCTAGTCACTCACATTCCACCTGCAGCCCATCTGCCTTATTATTAATTATTACAGTTCCTTCAATCGACCCAGTTAGAAAATGGAAATAAACTTCTTTACAATGAAAATAGATCACCACTATAAAAGGAAAGCCTGTATCATTTGCCATAAAGAGGAAGCCACTGAAAAATGAATATTTTAGAAGCAAAACGAGATCTTTTGATTCACATAAAACCACCTAGCGGTGGGCGGGGGTGGGAGGGAATCTAGCACATGCCTTTACTGAAACTGGTCTGATCTAAAGCATTTTAGGTTTCTTCTGATCTAACTGTTAACCGTTATCTCTCCCAAGATAATCTAATTTCCTTGGGTTATAACTTGGAAGGGTAAATCACCAAACTCCTTCCAAGTATTTCGTATATCCTAAAATGAAAATCAAATCATATCTTGTTTTTTTTTTTTCTTCACTTAGGTAGTTGTGGTTATACTTTGATCTCAACTGCTCCAGTGTAGCCTGGGATTTCTTTACCCTTAGAGGGGTAGAGCCCCATGCTTCTCAAACTTAACATGCACTTGAGTCCTACAAGCATCTTGGTGCAATGGAGACTTTCATTCAGCAGGTCTGGGGGAGTCTGAGTTGTGTATTTCTTGTAAACTCCCAGGTGGTGCTGATGCTGCTGGTCTCAAGACCACATTTTGAGTAGCAATAGATCTTTGGCAATGACATTGTCAGGACTGATCGGAAGAGTGGGATGCACAAGATTGTTTTTGATGCTTTTCTCTGTTCTTCTTTGGCCTGTAATTTCAAAGTGTGTTTTCCTAAGAGTGATTGGGAGAGCCCAGCCTTAAGTTATTTTTATTTCCATTCAGTAATTGAGTCTGTGGCAAACTGACTTTTCTTAATCTCTAATTCTCTGCATCTGATGGTACCTACACTGGTCTAATGGTATAGCCTATATTGAAATACTGTTTATATGTATTTAAATTATAGAATATTCAGAGCAAAAAACAAAGGGATGAACGATGAAGGCTAACTGGAGAAGCAAATTAGTGTTAACTAATAATCCTATAGATTCCCTGTGTTCTCTTTCTTTGTGGATGACATTGATGAATAATATTACCTAAGTTAAAAAGAAGACTACTCAAGAAACCAGAAATGATGCTTGCATAAATAATTAGCAAAGCCTTTTAATGACTTTTGATGACTCATTCTTTGTTTCCCTTTTCTTTTTTCCAACTTGTCTCGTTCTTGTTTTTTATTACCATAATCAAAAGCATTTATATTTTATATTTTGGTTATGACATTTTACAAAAGCGTTGAAATAAACAGAGTACCGGCCTGGAGAAAGTGAAGCAAAAATACATTGTATTTAGTTCACTGAAAAAACAACATACCATTGCTTTCCCAGTTCGTGGTTATTGGATAATTAAATTTTAAGAATCACCATGCCGCCCTGGCCGGTTGGCTCAGCGGTAGAGCGTCGGCCTAGCGTGCGGAGGACCTGGGTTCGATTCCCGGCCAGGGCAAACAGGAGAAGCGCCCATTTGCTTCTCCACCCCTCCGCCGCGCCTTCCTCTCTGTCTCTCTCTTCCCCTCCCGCAGCCAGGGCTCCATTGGAGCAAAGATGGCCCGGGCACTGGGGATGGCTCTGTGGCCGCTGCCTCAGGTGCTAGAGTGGCTCTGGTCGCAACATGGCGACGCCCAGGATGGGCAGAGCATCGCCCCCTGGTGGGCAGAGCGTCGCCCCATGGTGGGCGTGCCGGGTGGATCCCGGTCGGGCGCATGCGGGAGTCTGTCTGACTGTCTCTCCCTGTTTCCAGCTTCAGAAAAAATGAAAAAAAAAAAAAAAAAAAAAAAAAAAAGAATCACCATGCCTAACAAAAATCGTACTGCCACCAACATTTTCACATGAATATCTTACATTGTTTGCTTTTCAATTTATTTTTCTCTGAAAGGGTGTTTTTATACTCTTTGACCAGGTTTATACTTATACAATGTGCAATACCTAAGTGTATGTATATAGAATTTGGTATTGACCTAGTTTTCTTTATTTCTTTATCTGTTCATCAGTTGAAGAGACAGTGAGAAAGGGCCACCAAGCAAGTCAGCTTTGGCTCTGGGTTCGCACCAATGTCTTCTGTTTGGTAGTGGAATAGCTACCATCTCTTTGAGCCTTCCTTGACTCGTCTGTACAAGGGGATAATTAGAGTATCGACCTTCCCGCAGAGAATTAAGTGATGTCATTTCTTACAGAACACTTCACCCAGAGCCCAGTTCATCGAGCTCAATAAAACTATTCTTCTTCTACTATCCCATGGGAAGAGTTGCTATTGTTATCCCAATATGCTCTTGGCTTTTCTTTTAAGAAAAATTTGTGGCATTGCTTGTAGAATCCTCACTTAGATTTTGGGAACAACTGGGTTTTTTAAGGGACAGAGTTGGTTTTTAAATATTTATTTTCTCAATTTACATGAAATAATAGTGCAACTTTAGACAAGTCACTTAACCACTTTTGGTCTATATTTTTTTCTATCTATAACATGTAGGTATTGGACTAGATGATTTATAATAAGAAATATATTTTATATTGTGACTCCCCCCACACACTCAAAAACAAAAGTTTCATGAAACCATATTTAACCTTTCTATGAGAGATGTATTATAATAGCTTTTATTCTAATCCATTTTTTAAATTTTATTTATTGATTTTAGAGAGCAAGTAGGGGGGAAAGAGAGAGAGAGAGAGAGAGAGAGAGAGAGAGAGAGAGATTGATCTATTCCTGTATGTGCCCTAAGGATTGAACCAACAACCTCTGCGTATTGGAATGACACTCTAACCCAGTGGTCTCCAACCCCCGGGCTGCAAACCAGTACCGGTCTGTGGGCCATTTGGTACTGGTCCACAGAGAAAGAATAAATAACTTACATTATTTTCATTTTCTTTTTATATTTAAGTCTGAACGATATTTTATTTTTTAAAAATGACCAGATGCCCTCTGTTACATCCATCTAAGACTCACTCTTGACGCTTGTCTCGGTCACGTGATACATTTATCCGTCCCACCCTAAAGGCCAGTCTGTGAAAATATTTTTTGACATTAAACCAGTCCGCGGCCCAGAAAAGGTTGGGGACCACTGCTCTAATCAACTGAGCTATCTGGCCAGGGCTCTAGTATTTTTTATTAAAAAAGGCTGGATATAACTCAATTCATCTCATGCTCACTACTAGTCACAACACCCAGTCTGAAAACCCCGGACGCAGTGATCTCTGTGCCTCTGCTTTCGCAGGAGGAACAATCTCCAATCCCAGCGCGTTGTGAATAGAACTCTTTCGAGGACTAAAGCAGCCTGCTAATATTTTCTAACCTGTATTTCAGTATCAACTTTATTTCTAGTTCAACTCAGCCTGTTTTTCTGCTCTCACAGAATGCACTGTTTATGGATTTGTAAACCAAGACTCAGGGAGTCGAAGTGATATGCTCTTATCAGAGAAGCTGCCATCTTCCCAGGTCCTGTCCCTGCCTTCCCCAGCAAGTCCCACGGTTCCTGGCTGGCAGACTCCTCTTTCAAATACTTTTGAAACAGGAAGTTTGCACCTTGGGTTTCAACACAAACAGAAATGTTCATTTGGAAAAAGAATTCAAAAATCTGTCATTTTAAATTCACACAAGGATAAATAAAATATTATGGTTTTGCACAACTGAAAATTAATTCAAACAGGATGTTTAAAAAAAAAATGCGCTGGCAGTTTGCCCCAAGCATTAGTAATCACGTCTAAATTTACAAAACTCTTAAAGTTGAACGACACCAATTGGTCTCACCTTAATCTATTAATGAGGACACTGAAATGAACAATCCCCGAGGACATTTCTCACTGTTTCTGAGAATATTCCACTTGGAAAGGCTAGCCAACCCGCTAGGTACCTTTGCTGCTACTCCACCTGCTGCTGGAAACATTATTGTTTGATATTTTCGCTTATGAAGGGAAAAGAAGTTAAGGAAGGAGAGGCTGCCAATGATTCCGAGAGCCTAGTTTTACAGACAG
The DNA here is from genome assembly GCF_036850995.1 of Saccopteryx leptura. Lineage (NCBI taxonomy): Eukaryota > Metazoa > Chordata > Mammalia > Chiroptera > Emballonuridae > Saccopteryx > Saccopteryx leptura. Next base: position 26,129,397 of record NC_089512.1, on the reverse strand, counting down.
CATCCCGTCTGTTTCTGGTCACACGTACGTTCCTTGCTTAGCTCTGACCTGAGCAGGATGGAAATGCACGGTTCTGTTCAGGTCTTCGAGAGCAAATTAGCTTTGTGACTATCACAGGCGTTGCTTTCTGCCATCCTCTTTGGACTGTAAGAACTGTGTAGGAGAAGAGGGTCAAGGGCAGCGTACAGCCGAATGACCTGGGACTTCCACCACGACTGAAAGACCCGGCTGTCCCCTTGGAGATTCTGATTCAGTAGGTTTCACGGCGCCGCCTGCAACCCTCTTCATTTGGAAAATACTCTTTCTGGGTGATTCGATGTTTTGAATAACTACTGGATTTAGGCACATCAATGAGCTTTAAACTCATCTCTCAATGGCCACTTTCCCAGGAACTGAAATGTTCAGGGACTTTAAGAAAAGAAAGGAGCCTGGAAATTCTCCCTATACTTTTGTATTTTTCTGAAGCTGGAAACGGGGAAAGACAGTCAGACAGACTCCCGCATGCGCCCCACCAGGGGCGACGCTCTGCCCACCAGGGGGCGATGCTCTGTCGAGACCAGAGCCACTCCAGCGCCTGGGGCAGAGGCCAAGGAGCCATCCCCAGCGCCCGGGCCATCTTTGCTCCAATGGAGCCTTGGCTGCGGGAGGGGAAGAGAGAGACAGAAAGGAAGGAGGGGGGGTGGAGAAGCAAATGGGCGCCTCTCCTATGTGCCCTGGCCGGAAATCGAACCCGGGTCCCCTGCACGCCAGGCCGACGCTCTACCGCTGAGCCAACCGGCCAGGGCCTCTCCCTATACTTTTCTATTTCTCTTATTAGGTCTCTTTTTCACGTTCTTATAGACAGCCTTTGAGTTAAGCCACTCACTATTACACTTGGAGACTTAGAGCCAAGTTCAACCATCTTTCGTATATACGACTTCGCTAAGTAGCAATGCTTTCAACAATTTCTAAACCATTCTTCCAGATGCTGCCAGCTAGTGTTTTAATAATTAATATTCACATTGTATAATTGGTTGATGAATGAACTTCTAGGTAATTCATCTGAAAGCTTTCATCATTAGCTTTAAATAATCAAGTCAATTATTCATTCATTTATTTATTCTTTCATCCTTCATTAAAGAGTGAGTGCATTCACCAGACATTTCTTAAGCACTTACAATATACGCAGTGATTAACAGCCTGAGATCAAGGATCTCTCTGGTTCAAAGCCAGCTCCATCATTTCTCAACTTTTTGACCTTGAGCAAAGTATCTGACTGTATAAATCTCAATGTCCTTATCACAAAGAGCAATAATGATGAAACATATGTCATTGCTGGTGGTATGAGAAAAGAAACTTATAAAGACTTAGCCTAGTGCCTAGGATAGGATAATTATTCAGTAATGGCTAGCCATTATTATTATCATTATATGTAAGGCACTAGTCTAAGTTCCGTGGATAAAAAGATGGGCAAGATTAGGTCAAACCCCCATTAAGCACAGATTGAATGTGTGGGGAACAGCTGGGTGGGTCCCGTGTCTGTGGTGGGGGGGCTGGGAAGGGAGGGAGAGTGGTGTGTGCTCAGGGAAGCCTGAATAATATGATGTTGGAGTGAAGTTCTGAAGAAAGAATACTAATAAATGACAAGAGATAATTTATCTATAGTAGTTGAAATTTTGGATTACATTGACCATTGAGGTTAGAACCTTTTTAGCATTTTTTAATTTTTATTTTTTTATCGATTTTAATTTATTGTGTTTTCATAGATTCTAGCTAGCATTTTTTTTTAATGCTCATTTTAGAGTTATGCCTTGTTATGTGCTAAAGGTTTGCATCCTCCCAAATTCCTATGCTGGAGCTCTAACCCTGGAACCTTCCTGATGGGATTAATGTCTTTACCAGACAGAGATATCTCGCCCTCTCTGAGTGCATGCACTCAGGACAGGAGTGTGAGGACGTTATAAGAAGATAGTCATCTGCAAACCCGGAGGAGGGCCCTTACCGGACATCAAATCTGCCAACACTTTGATGTTGGACTTCCCAGCCTCCTTAACTATGAGAAAGAAATTTCAGTTGCTTAAGCCATGCAATCCACGGTACTTTGTCATAGCAGCTTGAGTTGACTAAGACATGCTCCTTTTCATTCACAAGGCTTTGTCAGCCACGCACGGTTCACCAATACCAACATGCTGTTATAATACAGTAATCTCTAAAGACAGCATTAAATATTATTTTTCACTGTGGTTCAAGAAGATACGTATAGATGTAAAAAACAGGGGAAAAAAAGAAAGAAATTCCGAAAATGCTCCTTTACACTGCTCCACCCTGTCATCATCACTAAGCTCAGAGCAAGAAAGGAGTTTTGTGTGCAGCAGACTTAGTGCACATAGTTTAATATTTCTGCCTCGACTGTTAGGTTTTTCTCCTCTAAACCTCTCAAAGATCTGCATTTTGACGAACAGCTCAATCATTTGTAGCTAGAGCTGGAGAATGCTGATCCAGTCCTAGGCTGAAGTCCCGCACATCAAGCCCCATGCATGTCACCAGCAGCTTTGTTTATTCGTGTTGAAAAAGACACGGTTGCCTGACCTGTGGTGGCGCAGTGGATAAAGCATCGACCTGGAAATGCTGAGGTCGCCGGTTCGAAACCCTGGGCTTGCCTGGTCAAGGCACATATGGGAGTTGATGCTTCCTGCTCCTCCCCCCTTCTCTCTCTCTCTCTCCTCTCTCTCTCTCTCTCTCCCTCTCTTTCTAAAAATGAATAAATAAAATAATAATAAATATACTGAGACATCTTAAAGAAAAAGACACAGTTTTCAGGCTTAACATCGTGGTGTGACTAGAAGAATTAGAAATTTTATATCAAAATGAAATTTCCTTATCTCAACACCTCCCGTGCAAACACCATTCCTGACACGAAATCACATTTGGACGAGGAAGGGCAGAGACTCCACGTCTCCCCACCAGCCAGGGTGGGATGGGTGCAGAACCAGGCAGGGCACAAGAATGGGGTTTAAATGGCCCTTCTTCCTTTCAGCTTCAGTGTGCTCCTGTGAATGGAGAAGTTGAAGATCAAGTATGACGGAACTTAAAAGTTGGGTAAATTCCAATGAATAATAATAGTCAACACTCATGAGATGCAGGTACTTTCAAGTAACCCTTTAAGGGGCCTGCTGCTTGTGGTGGAAATCCAGGCTCTTCCTGGGAGTTCCTGGAACATCTAGTATGATCGGCAGACAGAGAGACCTTAGGCAGGCTTCCTTTTCATGCCCATTTCTTAGCCACTAAATATCACTCCTTGGCTTTCCCCCACCTGGTGTCCTTAGTTTAAATCCCCTCTCCTTTATTCAGATATAAACCCTAAATTTTCACCATAATAATCAGACTCTTAGGGCTATGAGGACTTAAAAAGCACCCCCACACCCGTCCCTACACCCCAAACCCTTTTTCGGCATTAGGTCCGGACTGTTGGAAAACAGAAGGGACCTAGCAATTGGACATCATGTTTGTCACGGTATTTGCATGGGCATTATTTGATGCTCACACCCACGCTAGGAGCAACATAGGGCCAAGAATGGTTCCCCTCGCTTGCAGAAGCAGAAAGCTAGCTGCAGGGAAGCATACCTTCTCCTAGGCCACAGTCTCCTCATCTGTAAGTGAAATGAGAGTCATCCACAGGCTTCTGATACCCTGGTGAACACTCTTCCATCTCTTCCTGGTCCGTTTGCGAGAGATGAGAGAACTAACTTTCAACAGAAGAGATGTTCCAGCTTTTTTCCGCAATTTTCCGAATGCCCAAGAGTCATCGTCATCAAGAACTTCTCTTGATGGCCTTCCAAAGTTCTCTGGGTGGTGTCGGGGACATGAAAGTGTGAAGGCAGAACACCTCCAGTGGCCCCTATGAAGTTAAATCTGATGGTGCATTGTAGGAAAACAATGAAAACCGAGGCTTCTGAACTGACTCCGTCCAGGCTACTTTTGGCGGTCGCTTGACAAATGCTCATCCTCCTTTGGCATGAGGTTAAAAAGGAAACATCAGTAGCCAAAGACTAAGAGGAGAAAGGAACACTCACTCATGGAACTAATGACAACTGCCAAGCACAGACTTTCCTGTGCACTTATCTTGGATTTTATAGCTTTCACAGAAGCTGCAGCCCTGCAGTCGGACTGAATAGGATTTTGATTTTGATGAACACATCACGGTATCAGGAGCACCTGCTACACAATTTCCTTCAGGCTTAAAGGACATCTTTTAGGTTGTCCCAAAAATCTAGAAAGCAAAATTTCATTGACGTGGCCAGAGCAGAACAGATTTGGCCCCAGGAAATAAAAAGAAGGCTGGGGAAGGCTGAGAGATGGAGAAAGAAAGCCAGTGGCTGCAAGCTCAGGGAGAAGACACAGTTCCTGGTCCCTACGAGAAACGAGGCATGATGGGCAGTGGCCGAGGCAGGCTTTCTAAATCAACATCCCGAGTTTTCTTTTTCACCGCTTGCATCTGAAATCTCTACATTCCTTCCTACCTGGAAAACAGGCCTGCCTTCTTTTGTTATCAGTGGAGAGCTGGATTTGAAAGCAAATTCTAAATCTGTGGGATTCCATTTACCTTCTGACTGTGTGGTGGCATTTGTTTTTAACCCCTTGTTATTTTTTTGGCTGAGACACTCTTCCATGAATAGACTTAATGCCTGTTTATTCCACTGCTATTAAAAAGTCTTCTGAAAGCTGCCAAAGGATGTTTTTACTGTGTTCCTAGCAATGAGTAGTTCTGTCTTTTTCTGCCGATAGAAGCAAGGCTCTGATTGACTGCCAAACTTAAGATTCCCGGGTTGAACCAAGCACACTAAAACAGTGTTTTTCAAACTATGGGTCCCAACCCACTAGCGGGTTATGGAATCAGTTTAGTTGGGCGCAAAGAAGCACCTTTTAAAAAAATTAAATAAAGTTGACTGAAAAGCATCCTAGTTCATCACATTTACTAAGAGTAAAAGTGATTTCCTAAAGCTTTTGTTTGCGTTTACAGACATGCATCCTTTGTAGGCTCAACAGTTATGTAAAATGTATTTCTTACTGTGGACTGTGGTCATCAATTTGAAAGCCACTGCACCAAAGCCATGCCAGAAACGCTAAAAAAAAAAAAAAAAAAGTGACTTGCTTAAAGAAATAGAGCCCTTCTGACTTCTGACTGTCGTCCAGAGGGCTGGCTAAGAAAAGGGAGGGGACGAGGAGTCGCACAGAAAATGGACAAGAGCCCAGGATGGGGTTTCAAGCCAGAAGCTTGCTGGCCAAATGGGAGGGTTGGCAAATGGACAAACAAGGGCTTTATTATTGCGGCTTATTAGCTGCACGAAGACTTAAGACGTTTTAAAGAAATTAAGCGCATGAGATTGAAAGCGCCGACAAGATCCGCAGGTATGCAACTTCCCTTTGAGAGAAGGGATCTCACAAACTGTGTGGTTGACGATTTGCACAGAGTTCTAAATGCTTAGTAAACACCAACGAAAGTTTAAGTGTGATTGAGATGCACCTTCTATGAGGTTGAAACATAAAAACATTGACACGATTTGGTCATTTTAACCTTAAAAAATTCTAATTTTGTACAGTTCTGCCTTCAAAGAAACGGCATTCCAATTTTTCTTCAGGTAAAGCAGACAGTGTGTTGGTATATATCTGTATATCTATTTAATCCATCTATTAATCCTTTTTAGGGGATGAGGTGGTGGGTTAAGCATTAAAATGCAGGTTTGCCTTTCAGAAATGAAGCTGAACTTAAAAAAAATAGTTGGCTATTTATTTCAGCTGCAGTTAAAGAAAACCTAATTATCTCGAGGAGTTTGTTACTTGGTTGGAGGGTATTAAATGCAGCCCAGATTAAAACAGCTAAAAAAGGCTGTCATTTTTTTTTTAAATGAAATCTCTCTAAGATATTTTTTAAACCCTGAGCCTGAAATCATTTTCCTTACTTACTGACACGACTAAAAATTCTTTTCTTTTACAAAAAAAAATGCAGAATATTGGGCTGTTCCCTAACATGCTGACAAATCTAAAACCTCAGCTTGACCTGTTGATTCCTCTATCCACAGGTAAGACCTCCGACTCTGATGTCTTCCATAAGACAACGGCCTTATTTTCCAAGGCAATACTTCAGCTGCTGCTCTCCTGATTTCTAACTGTGGCTGCCAGCATTTATCCTTCTGAATGTTATTTGCTAGTAGAAAAGAAATGAACTAAGTTGTGCTTCCTTTTTATATCCTCAGCTGCCCAGAAACGTGTCTGCAAGGCAATAGTTTTCCATGTCTGAGCTGAACAAAAGTGAGCCAAGAAAAACCCCAAAACACTGGCAGAAAGAAAAATATTTGGTGCTTAGTTATGTGGGGTTTTTTTTTGTTTTGTTTTGTTTTTTTGGTTTTTTTTTTTTTGTTTTTTTTTTAGATATGGAGGGAAAAGGAACCTTCCAGAAAGTTTGCTAAGTTGCTTTGATGAAATGTAATGCACGTGTCCCTCGTCATGCGCCATGCCCTTCTCAGAGAGCTGTTTGGCATGTCCTGGACCCTTCAGAAATGTCTGAGTTGACACAAGAGGCATCTTGTAAACAAAATGTCCTTTCAAGTCAGCATCATATCCTCGGCATGTCCACTGTAAACATCACAGACTGGATTCAAAACATTTGGAAACAAAAAGATTATGGATCCAAGCTCCTTAGATATTTGCGAAGGGTTTTAGTTCTTAAAGGTGTGCTGACAGTGTAATTCGATTCCTGCTCTAAGAGAAGACACAATGCACAATGAAGTGATTAAAATACCCTAATTAATTAAACAGAAATTGAGGGAAAAAAAATCCTTTTGACAAGATGAGCCTCGTTTTTTTCTAGCAATGGCTGTACCTGGGCCGGTGTTCACACCGGTCGGAGCAGCAGCATTGCCTAGGGATGACTAACCTTCAGACCTTCCACTTGGAGGTCCCAGAGCACTCGTCCAGCCCTAGAAGCCAATATTTTTCTATGCTCTCAGGCAGGAAATAAAAGGTCCTAAACTGGTTCTTGACATTTTCTGACTGTAGGGAAGTAGCATAAGTTACCCAAGATGTCACAAAGCTTCATACTGAAGAATTAGGTATGGCTGAATTTAGTGTTTATCAGTTCCATGCACATTTTTTCTTCTGTTTACTATAAAAGTATGGCAATTTCTTTCTTTCTTTTTCCTTTCTTCCCTCCCTCCCTCCCTCCTTCCCTCCCTCCCTCCCTCTCTTCCTTCTTCCCTTCCTTCCTTCCCCTCTCTCTCTCTCTCTCTCTCTCTCTCTCATTCTCTTTCTCTTTCTTTCTTTCTTTCTTTTTTTTGAGAGAGGCAGGGAGAGAGAGAGAAAGAAAGACAGGAATTTTGAACTATTCCTGTATGTGCCCTGACTGGGGATCGAACTGGCAACCTCCATGCTTTGGGATGGCGCTCTACATTCTTTTACGATTTCAACTGGAGAGAAAACAAGGCCACGTAAGTTCAGTTCTCTCAAACTGAATTTAGGCACAGGGTGTTTATGGCAAGGCCAGTACTGTATCCCCAAAGGCCTTCTGGGAAGCTGAACTGAAATCAGCTGTGTCCAGGCTACGACCAGGGCAGCAGACACCACTGTGAGGGCTAAAGCACCACAATTTGGGTGGACTAACTTTTGGTTACCCACCCTACCCAGACTCTCCCTATCCCCTCTGTAGTCTGAGAACGCCAGATAGTTGCTTCCTCTGCATGGCTGATTGTTTTCACAAAAGATTATAATAATTCCTCCCATCCTCCATGTCTGCGGCCATGACACTTGGCCATTCTTCTCAACGCGAGATGGAGTCGATTTCTCCTTCCTCTGAATTGAGATGACCCTGTGGCTTGTGGTGATCAACAGAGTGCGTATGTGACACTGTGTGGCTCCTGAGTATACTTGCAGAAGCCTCGGGAGCTTTCACTTCCACATGTTTTTGGAAGTCAGCCACCATGTAAAGAAGTCAGACTTACTCTGCGATGGGCACATGGGGAGGTCATGTGAAGAAAGCTAGAGCCCTGACCAGCCCCCGGAGAGTCTAGTTCTTTTTTTTTTTTTTTTTTTTTTTTTTGTATTTTTCGGAAGGAGAGACAGTCAGACAGATTCCCGCATGTGCCTGACCGGGATCGACCCAGCATGCCCACCAGGGGGCGATGCTCTGCCCACCAGGGGGCGTCGCTCTGCCGCGACCAGAGCCACTCTAGCGCCTGGGGCAGAGGCCAAGGAGCCATCCCCAGTGCCCGGGCCATCTTTGCTCCAATGGAGCCTCGGCTGCGGGAGGGGAAGAGAGAGACAGAGAGGAAGGAGAGGGGGAGGGGTGGAGAAGCAGATGGGCGCTTCTCCTGTGTGCCCTGGCCCGGAATCGAACCCGGGACTTCTACACGCCAGGCCGACGCTCTACCACTGAGCCAACCGGCCAGGGCAAGTCTAGTTCTTTGAGCTGAGATAAAAGACATGTTAAGGAAGAGGCTGTCCTGTCTGTTGCAGCCCTGCTGAGACCACGTGGAGCAGAAATACCACCCAGCTGAGCCCGGTCCAGACTGCAGGATCCTAAGGAGTAAAACTTGTTTAAAGCCACTGCGTTTGAGGGTGGTTTGTTACGCATCATCGGAGAGCTGATCGCTAAGGAATCAGTTATGGCAGGTGCGAGCATGTTTGGCCACTGAGGCGTAAGGGGTAACACGAGAGAGGATTTCTGGGAGAGGAGTGTCGTCCTGTAATGAAGATACATAGGAGGAGAAACTGATTTTCTCCCAGACTTGGGATGCAGTGGTGCAAGCATATGACACCTAGATATGTGACACCTTGTGACTCTGAGGGGACAAGCCCGGGCATGAATGGCAAATGGGGATAATGTCAGAGCAACAGGGCAGAAGGTATCTCAATGATCGAGTCGTGCCAGAGAACTGACAAAATCCGAAACTACCTCCGTAGTTCTTGCTTTGTGAGATAGCACACCTTTAAATTATTTTTGGTCTGGAATTCTGTAACTTTCAGTCAAACAATGCAAATGCTATTGATAAGTCACTCCGGGGAACAGAGAGTAAACTTCTTAACAGCAGCTGTATGTGGCTTTCCAGTAACTGTCTCTAAGCACTGTCATCCGAGGTGCTAAAAGAAACAGGATAGAGTTGTCCTCACTGAAACACAGGAAGATAAATTACCTGTGAATTCAACAAAATCCCTGTTGGCCTTCTGAAATACCATGTTCAAAAAATGACCCTGTAACTGACACGAACTCAAATTTCTCATGTAATCTTATTTTAAATGTTGTCCTTGGTCTGAAAACTCTATTTAAAAAGATAAAGAAAGCTGATATTCTTTACAGGAGGTCAAATACAAGCCCATCATTATATTATTGAAACCAGCTCAAGATATGGAAAAAAAGTTATGAGAAACATTTTGAAGAGCCAAATAATTCCTATCAATGGATGATGTATGACAACCCTAACCAAAATTATCTATACTTACAAGATGCAAATGTGATTTTTTGGGAGGGGAATATTTTATTACACAATAATATGTAATTACTATACAATAGCAGGCAGTTAAACAGTTATAAGTGTAGCACTGAGGTTATTGATTAGCATGTAACTTCCTCACCGGATATTACGTTGAGTGATTAGAGGGGTGCTTTTTATGGCCACATAGCATTTAGACTTAAGTATAAAGACGAGTTTTGTTCAGAAGTTAAGTTTTCCACTTAAGAGAGTTATCATGCCATGAATTCTTTACTTAGAAATCATATTTTGGTGCGTTTGTTTAGTGAAATAGCACTGAATGGCTACTCTGTATTTCTGAATTTAACAAAAATTTGCTAGCCTTCCTCATTTTCTTTGACCCTCACAGACAAATGATACAATGAAAGTGGACACATCTCACAGCATGGAGTGTTTGAGGCCAGCCAGGGGTTCCTGAGGTTGGGTAATAGGCCTAGGCCTACGGTGTGTCCTTGGGCAAGTCTCTGAACTCCAGCTGTCAGAGTTCCCATCTGTAGAAGGACTGGATGTATCCAATGCCGTTCAGTAGAACTTAAACGAAAATGGCAGTATTCTCTGTGCACTGTCCAATATGGTAGCCGTTAGCCATATGTGGCTCTTGAGGACTTGAAATGAGACTAGTGTGACTGAAGAACTAATTTTCTTTCATTATTTTTATTTACATTTAAATTAAATTTACTCCTCCTACCCCAGCGTTCTACTTAGTATTTTCTTTCCTCTATGTACCTCACTAACTCCACTGTCTTTTTATTTCGCTTAGAATTAAAGGTCAGATATGCCCTCCATTGCCATTCCAACTTCGAGTCTAGAATTAACCCTCAGTATTAACCTACTTTTTGAACTGAAGTAAAAAAGGACCAGGTCTTAAGAGTCTCTTTGATCTTCCATTAGAGCCCAGTGGGAGAGTCAGAAGTTATTTAGATAAAATAAAATCTGACATGTATGGAGTCAAAAGGCAGCATTGTTGTGGCTTCCTGTTTTAGGATAATGTCAGCTTTAGTTAGAAGCTTTACCATCCAAAGCTTTGGCTAATAAGTATGGCCACATTATCAGGATGGACAACCCCTGGGCCGAACATCGTCCACGGTGATTACGTGGTGTGAGTCCTGCCACGTGCCAAGTCCTGGAACTGAGTTCTGAGGAGGAACCTTCCTCCTCTTCTAGGAAGAGCCCAGGTCTAACAGAGGAGGCTGGCCAGGGGAAAAATACTTGTAACATACTATAACACCTTCGAGAACCAGTGTGAGCAATGTGCTAGAAGAATACAGAGGAGAGAGCAAATCCTTGCCCTCCTTCCTGGCAAACTAGGTGTTGGGCAGATAAAATGTATTATGCTCACTTTGTAAAAGATAATGCTGCCCACGTGGAGGCTGTTGCCCAGGTGATATTAATGTATGTTGGGGACAGGCAGGATCGTTGTAGCCTGGGGCTTGGTTTTGGGATTAAGCCTTTCCCACCCTTTTTGATGTGGGGTGGTACAATCCAATCATGCCTCAGAGAAGTGACTTTGTATTAGAGACTTCCCTATTTTGTGTATTGGATTAAAGGTTTGGATTTCTACACTATAAAATGGGGGCAGAACAAGACGTTGCTCTCTTGGTTCCTGAGATTATCATTGGAGGAGACAGCAGAGAGCAGAGAGCAGAGAAAGGCCACGTGGAGGAGGCCAGGAGAAGCAGCCAAGATGGCGAGTGTTGAGTGAAAGGTCAGTTTGTGCAGTTTATGCAGGGAGAAGGAAGGAGATGGGGAACTGAGGAGAATAAGGCTGGTGAGCTAGAAACCTTTGATTCTAGGAAACTCGGATAAGTCAGTGGCTTTGTGAGCACTGAATGTGAGTGGGTTTTGGAGCCCAGTGTGTGTTTTTTACTTGCCTGCCGGGTGCAAGCTAGAATTAAAGATGGTGGCCCATCAGTTCTTGGCTCCGTTGTTTCTTTACCGACTGTCCGAATCCAACGCGAACCTGCATGGGCCAGGAGGCTGCTGTGATAGTGGCCCTGGCCATGGCTCCTGGCTTTACACTAGGGAAGGTTTCTGAAAGGAGCTATCCTGTGAAGGGTGAGCAGGAGTTTATTAAAGCACCAAGGACAAAGGAGGGCATTTCTGATAGAAAAGCCAGGCTCCTTCAGGAATGGCAGTTACTAGGGCTATCCATAAGCTTTATGTTTAACTTTCAGAGAAAAAAAAAAAAAAAGCAAGACTTTAGAGTTGATTTTGTCACTTCTCAACAAAGACCTTTAGCTAAAGAATTTCTCAGGTATGTAAAATGATTCACACCTTGGGTTGGTTCTCTTTGCTTTTTTCCAAAGGGCAACTGATGCTTCCTTGATAAATGATGAGAGGTCCTACCCCTTCCAATCCCACTGGACTCCAATTTGTGGACAGAATAAAGGGACTTCTAAGGCATGCAGAGAGCAGTCTTTTGAAGGTATGGAGTGCAAGGCCAAACCCATGAGTTAGAGGGGAGGCACAGAATTAGGAAGTTGAATCAACAGCGAGTCCTGTCATTTGGCATATTGATTTTCCAATCAAAACAGGACCATTTTCCACCACCACAGTAACTGAATCTTAGAATATGAGGATTACTTCTGAGAGTCCAAGGCTCTCCTCTGGGACATAGCGACATTTTTGTCTCCACAGAAGAGTTTGCTTTCCTGTATTTCCTTTTCCTATAGTGAAGTCACTGGGGCCGGGGAGGGAGGTATAGAATGCCCGAGTGTGCTTCTAGGGCGAGCTGCAGAATGGAGTTTCTGCCTCACTGGGAGCACTCACTTAATAGCCTCAATTAACTACTTGTAGGAGCAGTTACTCCGCCCTTGTCCATGCCGGTTAGAAATGTACAGATTGACAGGAGGATGATGACACAGACAGGATACTAAGGCCCTGTAAACAAACACATACTCATTATAGGAACAGGCAATAAATATTTGCCTTATGTGAAAGCCACAGGCTAGGGTAAATGGTGGGAGGCGTGGGGGCAGCTTGGGCTTCTGCCAGTGAAATGAGGCTGCAGCTCCCTTGCTGGTCTCACCTGCTGTTTGTAAACACCTATACGAGATTTCCAAGCTCCTTCCCTCTGTTCTAGAGAGCGGTTCCACAAATGTTGCTGCACATTAGAATCATCTGGGGAGATTTAAAAAATCTGGGTGCCCAGGTAGGTGTAGGGTCAGTAGTTGTGGCTGTCTTGGCCATGCACATGCAGGTTCCCATTGGATGTGGGCAGATGGTAAGGGAACAGTGGAGTTAAAAAATGGTGTGCCATTTCATTTATTAAAGTCTCGCACTGGCCGACGAGCAAACACACAGGGCTCCCAAAGCCACTGACACATTCTCCGGTTCCACAACCAGGAGAATCTTCGCTGGTTTCTCCTAGAATCAAAGGCCCCATCAGTCTTAGCGGAGCTCGCAAAGCCCCTCAGCTCTGGTTCCCCATCTGCACACCTTCTCTCTCTCTGCCAACATGGCTTCTTCTTCAGCAATCTGCATTCTCTCTGCTCTCACTCTGCAAACATGGCTTCTTTTCACCTCTTCTCCTTCTTCTCTCTCTTTTCAAAACTTCCTGGTTTGTAAATCTCTCCTCCAGCAAACATTAGCAAAACAATGGTCCTTCCCAAGCAGGAAGGTAACTTACAATTTCACAGATCACATATACCTGGCAGTGCCCAGCCCCCAATGCAAACTATAAGTGAGCAAACATAAAAGTCATATTTTACAAACTTATTTGACCAACACCACATCACTCCCTAGACCAATTAAATTAGAAGCTCTGGGCATGGAACCAGCCATCAATATTTCTCAAACTCCTCCAGTGATTCCGACATGCAGCAAAGTTTAAGAACCTCTGCTGTAGACTTCAGCGCTGTGGTTCGTAATCTTGAAGTTCAAACAATACGGATCTCTGGGCCCCACTCCAGACCGACTGAATCATCATCTCTAGGGGAAGATCTTGAGCTGTACTTTCTAAAAAAAAAACTTGAAAGCCGGTCTGATGCCCACACTTCCTCGAAAACCTCTGTTCTAAAGCACTGAATTTTGATTTTTCCTCTGATGTGCCTATGATAGATAGATTCAAATTTTTAAAATGAGGTCCATTAAAGACTATGCTGAGGATATTTATTATTGAGACATCTCTTTTCTTTTTTCTTTTGGTTTCAACTTTTTCTTTTTCTTTTTTTTTTTTTCGTATTTTTCCGAAGCTGGAAACGGGGAGAGACAGTCAGACAGACTCCCGCATGCGCCGGACCGGGATCCACCCGGCACGCCCACCAGGGGGCGATGCTCTGCCCCTCCGGGGCGTCGCTCTGCCGTGACCAGAGCCACTCTAGCGCCTGGGGCAGAGGCCAAGGAGCCATTCCCAGCGCCCGGGCCATCTTTGCTCCAATGGAGCCTTGGCTGCGGGAGGGGAAGAGAGAGACAGAGAGGAAGGAGGGGGGGAGGGGTGGAGAAGCAGATGGGCGCCTTTCCTGTGTGCCCTGGCCGGGAATCGAACCCGGGATTTCCGCACGCCAGGTTGACACTCTACCACTGAGCCAACCGGCCAGGGCCTCAACTTTTTCTTAAAGCGTAACACACATATAGACACATGCACAGAATGTAAGTGTCCAAACTGTGCAATCAGCACCCTGATCAAAACCCCAAAGCTTACGGGTTGCTCCCGACCTTTCCCTCGCAGGCACGACCCAGGCCCCAAGGGGAGAAACACACCTGATTCCAAACATCGTGCAAATTGCAGTCAAGTTGGCCTATTTAGATGTCAATAATTATTGAGAGATCATTCAGAAGCCAATAGTATTTTGAGGACAAATGGCCTAATACATCTTGTATTGATTGCTCTTGCTTGTGATTATTTAAAACAAGGGAAAAGAGAATGGGCAAGAAATATTGTCCGCGATTTTCATCTATTGTTAAGTCCATGGGTGCAAATTTCTAACATTTTATATATAACATTAACCCTAAGCTTTGTGGCAACACAGCAAAGGTGAGAATTATCATCTCTACTTAACAGATGAAAAAATGGAGGCTTAGAGAGGAAGTGAGTTGACAAGATTTGGCTTTAGGTCCCTGTTACCCAGAAGGCATTTCCCTCAAAGCCACGCCCCGTCTCATGTTGGTAACCAACTGAGAGTTCAACCTCCTAGAAATATTAACATGAAAAAGAGAGGAAATTTCATTCATGCTATGAAATTCTGATTCTGGATTATAACTATTTTGGCTGTTTCTTTAAAAAAATCCATTCCAAGAAATACTTTATGAATTGTAATTCACAAGTGGCATAGATGAGTTTTTAGTTAACATCTTTTTCCTTTGATTAAAAAAGTAATTCCCATTCATTGTAGAATAAGACAATTATATAGAAGAAGAAACTACAAACTGTGTCTGATGCCTAAGCATTCTTTAAAAATAAGAAGGCCCTTTAAGAGCCCAGCTTTCGTGGAGGAAGGGTTATTTGATCTTTGACTCTTTTTAAGAGATTTGATGTGAATAACTTATTTCTAAGCGTTCTGGAGTTGGTACAGACCTCCATTTCCTATGGTATGCGACAGTTTGAAAGGATCAATGGCTGTCTGATCTCAGGTTTTCATAGATTACCAGGTTTCACTGTATTTCCCTACATTTAAAAAAAACAACAACAGTTCCTAGGATCAAAGAAACCATCTTTCCTTTTTTTCTACTTGTTAATAGTATTGGCTGAAATGATGGTCTTTAGAGATTTATCCTCAGTATATCTAAATTCTTTGGCTGCATAGTTTGGTTGGTTAAAGCTTCATTAAAAAATACAGAGGTTGTGGGTTCAATCCCTGGTCAGGGCACATACAGGAACAGCACCCCCCTCTCCACCTCTAACCTCCCCTCTTCCTCTCTCTCTAAAATCAATAAATAGAAATAAAAAATAATAATACGATTTTTAGCAGAGATTCCAGGACACCTTGAGGTTTCAGGGCAAGTGCCCCCCCCCCCCTTTTTAAGCAAACATACCAGGAATTACACCTTTAAATGCATGCACGTTTTGTTTTGTTGTTTTGTTTTTCTGGAGAAGGAAGCTGTGTATCTTTTTCCATGGGTTCCCATTGTTCAAAATCGTCTGGGGGAACTCAGGAAGCAGGGGCAAGACATCTTTGAATGGTACGTTCTCAGATCCTGGACAAAAGGGCATAGGAATTTTCTCACTTCCTTAACAATGACTTTGTCAAAAGCCACTGATTACATCTCTAGGTCTTAGTCAAATCACAAAATAGTATTCTTAGTATGTCTCAAGGAGGGCAGAACCAAAAACACTTTGCTACTCCCGGAATTTAGCAGATACTCATTGGATCGAGCAGCTTGAGAGATGACTGAGGGCTCCTTCCAACCTGATGTTGAGCAACTGGAGACCGGAGACTCTGGTGGCTGGTTACACAGGACTTTGTTCAGTTACACCACGGATTTTAGGGGACCAGGAAGTTCATACAGGGTCCCAGGCATTGTGACTCAAAAGAAAGCAATTTTTCCACTGGAAACCTCAAACATGAATTCTTGTTTGATTTTCCAATCTCTTTGCCCATCATAAAAGCTGATCCTCATCTTTCTGCATATTTCTCAAATCTTTTACACGTGTCCATTTGCATGATACAGGTGTACCACATTTTGTTTTCAAGCCTTCCCCAATTACTTGCATTCACTTAGTTTCCAGGTTCTTCTTTCCCTCACCACAACACTGATGCAGTAACACCCTTACATACAGACTCTTGCATACTGGTGCTTCTATTTTTATGGGCTAGTTTTCCAGAAGCTGAGTCATGTAATATATGTGCGTGTTTGCTTCCGTAGGGTTTGCTAGATTGCTTTTCAAAAATTTACAAGACCACAGCAGTGGACGAGAAATTCCCTACCCTCATCTCTTCGTATACCACAGTTGCGGATATTATCACTCTTTTAAATTTTTTTTACCAATTGGATGAGAGGGATGATATCTTATTGTACTAGCTGAATGAACAGTAGCCCCACCTCAGAAAAGATATGTCTATGTCCTAATCCCCAGAATCTGTGAATAACATCTTACTCAGAAAAAGGGTCTTTGAAGATATGACTTAGAGATCTCTAGATGAGATCATTCGCGTTATGTGGTGGGGATTAAATCCAATTATAAGTATGCTTCCAAGAGATGCACAGAGGAGAGACACACAGAGGGAAGGGGAAAAGGTCAGTAAAGAAGGTGTCAGGTGTTGGTGTTATACCCACATAAGCCAAGGAACACCTGGAACACCAGATACCGGAAAACGCTGGGAGGGAGTTTCCCCTCGCAGGGGTCAAACTTTTTATAAAAACCGCCCTCTTTTGCAGTGCTGGTAGACCTGGTCCCTACCGCCCACTAGTGGGCGTTCCAGCTTTCATGATGGGCCAATCGCGGCGCTGTTTGGTTGCACGGTAGGGACCAGGTTGAACAGCACTGCAAAAGTGGGCGGTTTTTATAAAAAGTTTGAGGACCCCTGTAGGAGCATGGCGCTGACTTTGACTTGGTCCTTTTGCTACGAGAATACACATTTTTTTTTGTTTTAAATTACCAGAAGTCTGTGGGAATTTGTTATGGTAACCCTATGAAACAAATACACGTTATCATTGTTACCATACATTTGTATTTTTTTTTTTTTTTGAAAATCACTAAGATTGAACATATTTTCATGTTTTTATTGGCCATACGGATTGACTATCCCTATAGTTTCTGGTTTCCAAATGTTGGTTTTTTTTCTTGATCAATTCTTATGAATGCTGTAAAAATGGAGACATAAACCCTTTGCCATGTGTTTAAAGACATTTAGCTTGTCTTCTGAGTTCCTTTATGATATGTTTGGTCATTCCGTTAAAAAAAAAAAAAAGGCCTGGCACCGCCCTCTCATCTTTTCCTGGACCCTTGATAAGTTAGTTCCTGTTGAGGTTTCCCTGACATCTGGGTTATAAAAATATTCTTCCCAAATCTTCTCTGAAATGTCTGTGGGCACAAAGATGGTCCCCAAAGTGGTCCGTCCACAACCTCATCCTGGAACCTGGGAAGCTGCTGCCTTCTATGGCACAAAAAGGACTTAGCTGATCTGATGAATGATGCCGACTTTGAGATGAGGACATGATCCTGGATCATCCAGGTGGCCCCAGTCGAGTCCCACGAGTCCTTAGGAGGAAGAACCTTTCCGAGGTGCAGTCAGAGGGAGATGTGACCACGGAAGAATGGTCACAGAGCTGCCCTGTTGCTGGCTTTGAAGCTGGAGGAAGGAGTCACAGCCAAGAAACATGGACAACTTCTGAGAATGGCCAGGAAATGGGTTTCTCCTTCAGAGGCCCCAGAAGGGAATGCAGCCCTGCTGGCCTGGGAGGCCCGTCAGACTTTCTGCCTACAGAACTGTAAGGTAATACGTGTGTCTTGTTTAAGCCACTAGGTTAGTGATCATTTGTTATGGCAACTATAGAAAACAAATACATATTTACTGCAAAGAAAAATGCATACCTTTAACCATCTATAATCTACTTTTGAATATATTAGTAAATAAGGTGACAGCTTTCATTCTACTTGGCCTCTCTAATCTGATGTACTGATCAGTTTGTTTACTCTTTTGCTAAATCATATTATCTTGATACAGCTGTTCAGTGTGTTCAAATATCTGGTAGGCAAGTTAGCCTCTTCTGTTTTTTTTTTTTTTTTTTTTAAATAGCTTTCTTGGACTTTTAAAGATATTATTTGCTGTTCTTCAAATTATTCTTGCTAAATTGACTCTTAAGTAGTTTATCATTTGTGTTGTTATAGTGACAAATCTGTCTCTATTTATAGGTCAAGCACACCATGTAAAACCTTGTCTCAAGGCCTCAACTTGATGTTCCCTTTGACAAAATATGCTTTTCACAGGTAACTGTATGGGGGGCTTCCTCATGGACCTCAAGTCTCTGCTCAGATGCTAACTTATTTTTTTCTGTGAGGCCTTTGTGATCACCCCATAGAAAACAGCACACCGCTGCTCGCTACCTACCCCACCAGCTAAGCATTTTTTTGTGTGTGACGGAGACAGAAACAGAGAGAGGGACAGATAAGGACAGACAGACAGGAAGGGAGAGAGGTGAGAAGCATCACTTCTTTGTTGTGGCTCCTTAGCTGTTCATTGACTGCTTTCTCATATGTGCCTTGATAGGGGGAAGGGCGGACTATAGCAGAGTGAGTGACCCCTAGCTCAACCCAGTGACCATGGGGTCATGTCTATGATCCCATGCTCAAGCCAGCAACTCCACACTCAAGCTGGTGAGCCTGCACTCAAGCCAGATGAGTCTGCACTCAAGCCAGTGACATTAGGGTTTTGAAGCTCAGTCCTCTGAGTCCCAGCATGACTCTCTACCCACTGTGCTACTGCCTGGTCAGGCCAGTTAATCATTTTCTCTACTCCTTTTCTCCTTTATACATATTTTTCTCCATGGTACTTGTCATTAACTGACTAATTTACTCAATTTGTAGTTTATTTTCCATTCCCCTCAACTAAAATGCCAGCCACATGAGGAAAAAAAAAAGTGTTTTTTGTTCACTATTAGGTCTCCAGGGACTAGATGAGTACTTGGCATTCATTCAATCAATGTTCAATAAATATTTGTTGAGTGAATGACTACAAAGAAGACCTATTGATTGTTCTACATTTGTATTTTAATCTAGCCACTTTGTCAAATACTCTTACTAATTTAGCAGTGTTGCACTGGAGTTCCTTGACTTTTGTAGGTACAAAATGTCATCAACAAAAAAAGATACCACTTTTTTGGTTGTATGAAATATGCCAAATATTTCTTCTCCCACTAATTCACTGGGAACTTGAATAATGATGAATAATATTAGTGGAAGCAGGAATCCTTATCTGTAGAACAGTGATTTTTAACCCTTTTCATCTCATAGTACACATACACTAATTACTAAAAATTCTGTAGCACACCAAAACATATATTTTTTGGTCAATCTAGCAAAAAGATAAATATACGTTTGATGCATTCACATACACTGGATGACTGTCATTGTATTGGCTGCTGTCATTTTTCTAACTTGATGATCTAAGGGAAAAGAGGTCAGTGCCCCTGACTAAACAGTCGGGTACTGCATATTTTCAAAATTCCTGCATCATTGTGAAGTTGGTCTGACATTTCCCTGTATCCATGTCCTTTGCCATGGCACTCAGCAGTGCTCACACACTACGAGATTAGGATGAGCCACGTGAGTGCTTTGACCAATGGGGTGTTAGCAAACAGGATGCAAGCAGTGGCCTGAAAAGTGCTTCTAATATTGGGCTTGCTTTTGCTCTTCCTCCTCTGTCACCACTACCATAAGAGCACACCTGGGCTAGACTACTGGAAGATGAGAACATGCTGTGTAGAGCAGTGGTCCCCAACCTTTTATGGGCCATGGACTGGTTTAATGTCAGAAAATATTTTCACGGACCGGCCTTTAGGGTAGGATGGATAAATGTATCACGTGACCAAGACAAGCGTCAAGAGTGAGTCTTAGACGGATGTAACAGAGGGAATCTGGTCATATTTTAAAAATAAAACATCATGGCCCTGGCTGGTTGGCTCAGCGGTAGAGCGTCGGCCTGGCGTGCGGGGGACCCGGGTTCGATTCCCGGCCAGGGCACATAGGAGAAGCACCCATTTGCTTCTCCACCACCCCCTCCTTCCTCTCTGTCTCTCTCTTCCCCTCCTGCAGCCAAGGCTCCATTGGAGCAAAGATGGCCCGGGCGCTGGGGATGGCTCCTTGGCCTCTGCCCCAGGCGCTAGAGTGGCTCTGGTCGCGGCAGAGCGATGCCCCAGAGGGGTAGAGCATCGCCCCCTGGTGGGCAGAGCATCGCCCCTGGTGGGCGTGCCGGGTGGATCCCAGTTGGGCGCATGTGGGAGTCTGTCTGACTGTCTCTCCCCATTTCCAGCTTCAGAAAAATACAAAAAAAATTAAAAAATAAAAAAATAAAAACATCATTCAGACTTAAATATAAATAAAATGGAAATAATGTAACTTATTTATTCTTTCTCTGTGGACCAGTACCAAATGGCCCACGGACCGGAACCAGTCCATGGACCGGTACCAGTCCACGGCCCGGGGGTTGGGGACCACTGGTGTAGGGTATAATTTCCTCAATTGTTTTGGCAGAAGCCATTATAGATGAGTCCACAGCCAGCCAGCCCCAGATACGGGACCAAGCCCAGCCCAGAACCCCTGATCCCCACCAACTGTGAGCTATTTACATGTTCAATATTGCAAGTCTCTGAAGTTCAGTAGTTGTTCTGCAGCATCATTAGGACAATAGATCATTGATACACTCTCTTATGCCTGATTTTAATATAAAGAGTCTTAGAGTCTCGCCATTTAGAATTTTGTTATTTGTTAATTTTTGGTGGATAGTCTTTATCATGTCTAAGTAAAAATGAAACCAGAAAATAATTAAGGGTTTTGAAATTAAAAAAAAAAATGGTTGAATATATTCTTTTGAATTGGTGTTTGGGTTTCTTTGGATATATTCCCAGAAGTGGAATTCCTGGGTCATAAAGGCAGCTCCATTTTCACTTTTTTGAAGAAACTTCATCCTGATTTCCATAGTGGCTGCACCAATCTGCATTCCCACCAACAGTGCACAACGGTTCCCTTTTCTCCATATTCTCGCCAACACTTGCTTATTTGTTAATTTATTGAGACTTGACTTGGGGTGGTGAACATACTATGCAATATACAGATGATGTATTATAGAATTATGCACCTGAAACCTATATAATTTTATTAACCAATGTCACTCCAATTAATTCAATAAAATTTAAAAAAATGGCTGAAATTTACAAGTGCACTTGTATTGTTACAATTGCTATTTTCCTTTCATTAATCTATTGATGAGACAAATTATTTTGCTAGATTTCTTGATTTTTAACCGTGTGTATAATCTAGGGATGGGTCTTTCTTGGTCATAGTGTATTATTCTTTTCAGATGCCTCTCAGTTTTAGTTGGTAATATTTTATTTAAAAGTTTGCACTTTATGTGTATAAGTAAAATTGGTTCATGTTTTCTTGTCTGTATTTTGTTTATAAGGTTTGGAATAAAGATTATATTGGCTTTAAAAAATGATTTGGGAACTTTCAAAATTGATCAAGGAGCCCAAATATTAAAAAAGACATAAATATTTGAAAAAGATAAGCCATGCAATCTAACAAATTTGTGCATAGAACTTGCATTAAAATATAACACTAATAAAATCTAAATTACAGGGCTGAAAAGAAAATTTAACTTACTTTAAAAAATAGATACTTTAATAGACTATAATCTTGAATCATAAGCAAATAAAACTGATATTACATAATAAAGCACTAACTAGTCAATCTTAATTACTTAAAAATTTTAGAATTATAAGCTATCTAGAACCAATGAAAAAGAGAATATTTAATTCCTACCCAAGCTCATGGAACACAGCTAAAGTTATATTCAGATAAAAACATATAGCTATGACTATGGTAGATTTGCGATTAAAAGACATAATAAATGAACATGGTATGTATACAAAAAAATTCCATGAAGAACAAAAGAATAAACCCAAAGTCTGAAGAAACTAATAAAGATAAATACTGAAATAAATAAAATGAAAAACAAAAATAGTAGAAAGAACAAATAAAATCAAAACTGGTTCTTTAATAAAATATATAACCATATCATGAGTATGATTAAGGAAAGAAGAGAGGAAAATATTGAGAAAAAAAACATGCAAAAAGATTAAAATAATGATAAGAAATTACTACATTGAATCCTACTTCAATGGATGTGAAAATCTAGAGGGAATGGCTTATTTCTTAACAAAATAAGAATTAACTAACCCGCCTGACCAGGCGGTGGCGCAGTGGATAGAGCATCGGACTGGGATGCGGAAGACCCATGTTTGAGACCCTGAGGTCGCCAGCTTGAGCACGGGCTCATCTGGTTTGAGCAAAGCTCACCAGCTTGGACCCAAGGTCGCTGGCTTGAGAAAGGGGTTACTTGGTCTGCTGAAGGCCTGTGGTCAAGGCACATATGAGAAAGCAATCATTGAACTACTAAGGTATCACAAAGAAAAACTGATGATTGATGCTTCTCATCTCTCTTCATTCCTGTCTGTCTGTTCCTATCTATCCCTCTTTCTGACTCTCTGTCTCTGTAAAAAAAAAAAAAAAAAAAAAAAAAAAAAAAAAAAAAAGAATTAACTAACCCAAGAGGAAGTAGAAAAATTTAATAAAAGGAGATTGAAACAGTGATTAAAATTCCATCATTTAAAAGGGAGGCGGGGAAGTATTAGGATTAGTTTTGCAGCTCGTTTCCAACTAACTCTTTTTTTTCTTCTTCTTTTCCAAAAGAGAGGAGAGGAGACAGAAAGACAGACTCCTGCATGCGCTCCAACCAGGATCCACCCAGCAACCTCCCTCTGTGGCCGATTCTCTGCCCATCTGGGGCTGTGTTCCCAACTGATCTATTTTTAGCACCTGAGGTGGAAGCTCCATGGAGCCATCCTCAGTGCCCAGGGCCTATGCTCTCGAACCAATCAAGCCATGGCTATGAGCCATGGCCCCACCCCAGATCTACTAAACCAGAAACTCTGGGGGTGAAGATCTAGGACAGGGGCCCCCAAACTTTTTACACAGGGGGCCAGTTCACTGTCCCTCAGACCGTTGGAGGGCCAGACTATAAAAAAACTATGAACAAATCCCCGTGCACACTGCATATATTTTAAAGTAAAAAAAACAAAACGGGAACAAATACAATATTTAAAATAAAGTACAAGTAAATTTAAATCAACAAACTGACCAGTATTTCAATGGGAACTATGCTCCTCTCACTGACCACCAATGAAAGAGGTGCCCCTTCCGGAAGTGCGGCAGGGGCCGGATAAATGGCCTCAGGGGGCCACATGCGGCCCATGGGCCGTAGTTTGGGGACCTCTGGTCTAGGAATTCAAGATGTTGATTCGAGTACATGCTGAAGTTTGAGAACCATTGCTGTAGATGCTGCTGGCATACGTTTATATACAAAAGGCTGTAAGTTACTTCATCTTCAGGAATGTCTCCTAAATTTATCTGTTTTTCTTTTTTTTCCCGAAGATCACAACCTATCTTCCAAACATTTTATACGGAACTGGCTCATACGAATCTTCCCTCCCACAAATTTTGTTATTGCATAACAAATATCTTCCATGTATAAACACATCCAGGCATTTACTTTGATGATTACCTGGAAAATCATTGCTATGAAGAGCCAGATAAGAATCAGCAGATAGACTATGGACTTTACATGGTAGTGCTGGGTGGGAATGTGTAAGCAGCAACAACGTGGTGTTGAGGTTTATGCTGGCCATAGAAGTCGCATGTACAAGATGATGTTATGGGTGATGGTGCATGTATCAGTATTAGTATCTGTTTATATATTAGTAGAAACAATAGGTGATAACTGATCTCAAACTAAGTTAGAAGTGACTGTTTGCAAGTTGCATTCTAGTTACAAAATAAGAAGTACATCCCCTGTAAGGGCAAACTGGTCACAGCGGGTTGGAAGCATTCTCATATGCTTTAATCATGAGATAAAGAGGTATGTAAAATGCACCCCACAAACCCCAGGCATTTCACATCCATTATATCATTTCCCATGATATCTACTGCGAAAAGTATTTATTCTAAGCTCCATTTTTCTAAAATGAGGACAGAAAGAGTACAAACATTCAGGAGCTTGTCCAAGGACACCCAGTTCCGTGCAGGATTCAAAATCAGGTTTGCCTTGCTCTAATCTTGCTTTGGCTTCTCCTACTAAACTTCTTGGAACTTTTTTCTAAGACCAAGTTGGCTCCCAAGAAATCTGAGTCTATCTCCTCCTCCGATGGACTAACTCCTTTAGAAAATGTCTTTTCCAACAGATACCATACTTCCTTCCTGGTTCATTTAGATGAGCTCGGAGTTAAAAGCGCTTCAATGATGCTTTTTGTTACGTTAGCCCACACACTAACAAATCATTACACATGCTTTATAAAAGAAATCATTTTAATATTAATAGCTGAGTCATTGGGGGATTAAGGGTTTGGGGTTTGCTTTGGCATACAGAAGGAATATTAGTTACCTGTAATTCTGGTTTTTGGGAGGCTCATAGCTGTAATAGATAACAGCTCCCTGAATCTAAATTTCCTGGCACATGACAGGCCTTGAGCTGGAAAGCTCCGATTTCCCTGCCTCTGACCACCCACGGGGAGGAGGCATGAAACTGTCAACAGTGTGGTCTCCTCTATAAAGCTCCCTGCCTCAGAAGTCTCTAATTCCTCACACTGAGTCGCAGTGCAGAGGCCAAGATGATTGGGTTGTCATAAATATAGACTCCCTGAGAACAGAAATAACCAACTGAGCAACAGAGAAAAAGCCTCCAAAACAGAAGAGCATAAGTTTTCTTAGCATTTGCCTGATCACAGCTGACTTAATGTGGACTCTAGGGATGGAGGTGGCTGAGTCACCAGAATTTCAAGGTGATCAGGGTAGCTGCTGGGCTTTGTTTTATCTAAGGCATAGCAAATGGTTTCACAACTGAGTAAAGAAAAAAAAGCTTTAGGTTTAAACCCTCTGCTATCAGTCCCTTTATTGCTCAAAGTCCTTGAATAGGCACATTACTCTAATTTTGTAGATCATCGCATATAACCTTGTAACTGGGTAGGTCTTCGGGAGCTGACAGAAACTCTAGAGATCTAAAGTCTGTCTGCATGCAAATAGCTTTCTTTTTCCTTTCCTGCACTAACTGACAAAATTTAGTAATCAATTAGGGAGGTGCATCACTTATTATGACCCAATTAATGACTTTAGCATATCTCGGTCTTAAAAAAAGTCACATTTTTAAAGCAAACCATGGCTATACACCAGGGGTCCCCAAACTATGGCCCATGGGCCACATGCAGCCCCCTGAGGCCATTTATCCGGCCCCCACCGCACTTCCAGAAGGAGCACCTCTTTCACTGGTGGTCAGTGAGAGGAGGAGCATAGTTCGCATTGAAATACTGGTCAGTTTGTTGATTTAAATTTACTTGTTCTTTATTTAAATATTGTATTTGTTCCCGTTTTGTTTTTTTACTTTAAAATAAGATATGTGCAGTGTGCATAGGGATTTGTTCATAGTTTTTTTTTTTATAGTCCGGCCCTCCAACGGTCTGAGGGACAGTGTACTGGCCCCCTGTGTAAAAAGTTTGGGGACCCCTGCTATACACCATTCTCTTTTTCCTTATAATAAAGAATCAA
This sequence comes from Saccopteryx leptura, assembly GCF_036850995.1. NCBI lineage: Eukaryota > Metazoa > Chordata > Mammalia > Chiroptera > Emballonuridae > Saccopteryx > Saccopteryx leptura. Next base: position 26,103,645 of record NC_089512.1, on the reverse strand, counting down.
AATCTTCTATGAGAGTTCTAGGCTGTTTTTATAAATTCAACCAACAATAAATGATGAACTATTAATGTTGCTTTATTAGTTGGCAGTAATTTGTGATTAAACTAGACAAGTATATATTCATTGATATTGGCAAGCAATTTTTGATATCCTACATTGTGCCATATGTATGCTGAATACTAGCTGAAACCATGAATTATTTTTACATTCACTAAAGAGAAATAACATGATAATGTTTGAGTTAAAGTTTATTTGATCGAAACATAAAAATATATGATCATTGCAGGAAAAATTAAAAATACAGATGAGTATGAGAAAACAATGACTAGTACTGAAACTATCCACATCTTTCAACTCATATTTTCTTTCTACTTTTTCTTTGCATCTGTTTTATATATAGTTGAATTTATACTACAAATTCCAATTTTTATCATTTCCACCTAACATTATAACCTAACCATTTTCCTATGTTATAATCTCTTTCTAAGTAGTACTTTTAATGACTTAAAATAGTTCACTATATAAATATAACAACATATATTTAAATTCTCCTACTGATTTGATTGATTTTCAAATAAAAATAATGCCACAAATAACATTTCTGTGTCATAATCTGTCTCTCAATTCTGGCTTATTTCTTTAGAAAAAAATTTCACATGTATTCCAGAAGATTCTCAAATTACTGCTTCAAACAATATGAACATTTGGTGGGTTCTTGATACAACTGCAAATGTTACGTCCCACATTGTTTGCTTAAAGGACCCTTCGCAAATTTCCCTATGACTTCGTCTATAAAGTTTTTACTGGATTCCAGCTGCCTTGAGTTAAGTATAAAATATTGTCTCCAGAGTTTCCAGACCACTTGCCAATGATCTGAGGTTCCACAGCCCATTGTAGTTAAGTTAGAACTATGAGTATATATTGGAGACCACTAGGGAAAAAAAAAGGGAGGTTGAGTTTGGAAGTTGTAGGCTATACATTTTTAGGAAGGCCAGGGAAGGGAGGCTTGGTAGGACTGTAAAGGGACCATTGAACTGAGTGAGATAGCAAGGAGATAGATACTAATAATGATAATATAAAGAATAATAATAAAATTTTCACAGACATAGACATACCTATATGAAAGTGCTGGCTTTAGAATTTGGGGTTCTATGAAAGCATTAGGGAGCCTTAGGGTCCAGGATTAGGGTGTTACAGAGACAATAATCTCTGCTTCACTTAGAAGTCCTAGAATATAAAATCACATTGGATACACAATATCCTTAGTTTTTGAAAGATAGAGCAGAGCAAATAATCTAATTAGGCAGAAACTATTCTGTTATCTAATTGGGCAGAAACCATTCTGGAGTGAATGAAATCTTTGTTACAAAGCCCGAATAGAGAAAAATAAATTTGAGGCATGTGGTTTTTGTTAAAAAGAAGAATAGTTAACTTTTATTAATAAATAAATTATACTTCTTGGTCTTTTGTATATATGTGTACTTACAACTCTATACCTACACCTTAAAACTCTCATTCATCTTTTAATTCACCATAGTGTAACTATTTGCTCAGGGTAAAAATTCAATAAATATTTGCTACATTTTAATTGTATATATGGTTTCTTTCTACAAGATATCAGAGTTGGGAATATTCCATGTCTTTGAAGTGAAATCTATCTGTGTTTATGGAATAGGTTCATGTCTCTCTTTTGCGTTTGTGCCTCTATCAACTAAACATTCTAGAATTTTCCTTCCTAAGGAGGAAGGAAATTAACTGTCCATTGTATTTGCCATTTAATTTCCATGTCCTAGGTATTCAGGCCCCAAACAGAACCTCTGCACTTGCTGTTGTCTTTGTCTGGGAGGGTTGCTTGTCTCCTCTTTCCTGCTGGCTCCGCCCCCTGGGCCAGGTGCAACTGGAATGCTACTTCATCAGGGAGACCATTCAGACTGCACAACTAATGGTGCTTCTACCTGCCTGCACCTACCCTTTTTCCTTATTTTCTCTCCTGGCCCCTCAGCCTTTTTCTAGCATGCATCCTAATTTAAAATCATTTCACTTATTTTTGTATTTTAAAAACTTTAGTAGTTTTCAAAATTTAGAACTCAGAATGAGAAATGTTTTCCATTGATTCACGCCCTCACACAGACAACCGTTTGATGAAAAAACACGCTTAAGGATGGGAGAATGAAGTCTAGTTTCTTCATTCTATTCTAGTTTGTTCATTAAAGAAACAATCACACGATGGTTTGTATCCCACTCTATTGACCTTAGAATCCATTAATAGGGTACAGCCCCAAATCGGAAATATTGGGCTATTTGCTCTGTTTCCCCCTGCCTCTAAAGAATATAAGCTCCATGAGGTCAGCGAGTATATATTTGTCTTATTCACTAGTTTAGAGTCAACACTAATGTTTTTGGAACAAATCAATACATTTAAAAAATAAATACATCGATGAACAGTCTTATTAAAGTTGTTTTCCTTAGTTTGGCGTACATGTGCTCGTAAGTAAAATAATTGTCTTAGTGGTTCCTCATTTCATTTTCCAATAAAATGATTTTCAGGATCCAAGCTAACGTTCAGGGACCCAACAGGCATTTCACGGAAGAGACCAACATCACTGACTTGAGTAGCAACTCACAGAATTTGAAAATACACTTGAAGACCAGAATTTATATCTGAACTTTTGATAATTTGTAGGATGCATTATAAAATTGCTCTTTAAATAAACCAGAAAACTCCACTCCCTTATTTAGTGCTGCTTTGGGTGGCAAAGGAGCCAGTAAACAAACAGGTAAAAAAGGAGGCTAAGAAGGAAGACAAAGGAAAGGCTTCCCTTACACAGCTTTCCAAACGCTATTGAGCGCCTGGGCAGAGGGCTGGGCCAGCACCCCTACATGGACGCTCAGGATCACATTTCTACTTGACCTACAGAAAGCTTTTCCATGTGCTTATTAAAAATCTCCCCTTTGTCAATCTGATACCCAGTCACGCCATTACTGTTTGATCTTTGTGAACGAAGGAAAAATATTCTGTCCACAGTAACAGATTTTTCATGTGATTTAAAATTTGTTGTCTACCTACAAGAATTTCCATGGTAGGAAACTCTCCATAACCTCTGCCTTTCAGAAATGAAATGATGTACTTTCACTTCCTTTCTTGAAATGGAAAGCAAAAACGGAGAAGACCTTCTTGTATTCAAAATCTTTTTTTTTTTTTAATATGTAACTATTTCTTGGGAAATGGTAGTGACCATTCATTTGTTCTTGAGCAGAGCTGCACCGAATTTAGTGTCCATCGGATCATGGAGTGGGCTTTCTTGAACACAGATTGCTGGCTCCTCTGCTGAGAGTTTCTGTCTCCATAGGTGCTGGTGGGGGCCACAGAGTTCCTATTTCTAGTTAGTTTTCAGGTGATGCTGATGTTCCCTGTCTGAGCACCACTTTTTGAGACCCACTGCTCTGAAATAGTGGTTCTCAACTGGGAGCAATTTTGTGCCCCCGTGGACATCTGGCAATATCTGGGGACATGTTTAATTGTCACAATTGAGTTTGTGTGTGGGGTCTCTACTGGCATCTAGTGGGTAGTTTAGGGATGCTGCTAGTATGCTACAGTGCGCAGGGTAAATGCGCACAACAAAGAATTATCCAACCCCAAGTATCAGTAGTGCCAAGGTTGAGAAATCTTGCTTTAAAGGAACTCTTTCTCATGCAAGCACATTGTTTAATATGAGTTTAAATTACAGGTAAAACAAGAGCTACTCATTGCAGAAGACTTCACCTAAAGTGGGATGATGTCACAGAAATTAAATTAATTGGGTAGTGTCTCAAGCACATATCTACTGTCATCTATTTCTGTGTCGGTTTGTTCCTCCCACATTCTCATGTCCATTAAGCCTATAAAACACCACAAAGTCCAGACATTTACTCATCCAAAATGCAAATGAGGACCCCTGGATGACTGAAGAGGGACGTGAAGGCAGCAGACAGGAATACACATTTTTACACCCCAAGGGACTGCAATAACCTTGTCCAAGACAAATAAGATTATGGACACACCTTGACTGTGGAAAATGTAAGTGCCGGGTATCACAAAACAATGGAGTTGGAAAGGGCATTACTATTATCTGGTAGACTCAATATTTCCCTTTAACATTATTTGGCACCATGACAAGGGCTTAGGAGTTAATGATTGTCTTAGGTACCTGTTGATCTTTCTTCTCTATTTTTGTAGACTCTGCCAGCTATCTGTTTTCAGAATTTCCAGAGCTCACACCACAATGAAAACCTGCTCTCAGAAAAAAAATAATAAAAAGATATCTCACTATCAGGTGTGACTTCTCTCCATCTTCTCCCAACCTGTCTGTCACAGCTGAGACCCTATTTAGAAAATAGTGCTCTGGGAGAGGTTGCCCGTGTGAAAATGAATAACTAGTTTTGCTTTTTTCTCATTCGCCTCTGTATTATCCAGTCTATCCCCATGTCTTATGGATTCTTCTTTCTAAATCTCTCTTCAGGATGTCTCCTAATCATTTTTACCTTTATATTGGTTTCTACCAACCTCCTTTCACTGCTGGATCATAGAACAACCTTTCCACTAACCTGCCAATCTCTGGACTTGCCCCCTCTTCTTATTGTACCCAGAGTGAGCTCTCTAAGACACACATCAAATCATGTCATCCCGCTGCTTACAACCTTTCATTTGCTACTAACAGGTCCAAAGACCTTGTGATGACGTCTAAGGCTTTCCAGACCCAGGCCACTGCCTTCCTTACTGCTGATATTGTGGTCCTCTTCTCCCTACTCCCTCGACCTCCCCATCATGTTGCAGTCATCTTGAACTTTTCTGGTTTGCATGAGAGTGTCATGCTCTCCCCTTAATAATATCCCTTTGCTTGTGCTGTTTCCACTGCCAAGAATACCTGAATACTTGAGCTCCTGTGCTCTGCCCCTCATCCACTGTTACTTCGGGTCTCAGGTGAAACGGCACTTCCCCCGGAAAGGTTTTCTTGACCTCCTAAGTCAGAGTTAGGTGCCCCACCCTTGTGTTCACCTGGCATCTTGTAAAACTCCTCATTGTTGTGGTGATCTTCTGTTGTAAGTGTCTTCGTCCCCCAGTAGTCTGAAAACACTAAGAAGGTGGGATTTCCATGCCATTTTTTTTCCCATGCCATTATAGTTCCTGTACCTAGCACAGGACTTGGCGCGTAGTAAATATTGACTGCACTTCTTGCTGGGAATTTAATTTTTTTCTTTTTTGTATTTTTCTGAAGCTGGAAACGGGAGAGACAGTCAGACAGACTCCCGCATGCGCCCGACCGGGATCCACCCGGCACGCCCACCAGGGGCGACGCTCTGCCCACCAGGGGGCGATGCTCTGCCCCTCCGGGGCGTCGCTCTGTTGTGACCAGAGCCACTCTAGCGCCTGGGGCAGAGGCCAAGGAGCCATCCCCAGCAACCGGGCCATCTTTGCTCCAATGGAGCCTTGGCTGTGGGAGGGGAAGAGAGAGACAGAGAGGGAGGAGGGGGAGGGGTGGAGAAGCAAATGGGCGCTTCTCCTATGTGCCCTGGCCGGGAATCGAACCCGGGTCCCCCGCACGCCAGGCCGACGCTCTACCGCTGAGCCAACCAGCCAGGGCCTCTTGCTGGGAATTTAATAAAATCTATTATCCTCTGAGAGAATTTAATGAAGCTGGTGGGAAGATAAATACTGAGATACAAAAGGAGCCTTTCCTGGGGAAGGGGGAGAGTGGTCCTTGACATGAAACCATGCTGCTGACATTTTCCTACTTACATGCCCACATCTGTGTGGCAGAATCACTGCACGACTGAGCTCTCCTGCTAATTCTGAGAGCTGGTCTCCTGACAGAGCCTTCGGCAACGTTCACATTCTTTTCTCTCTATTGTACATCTCAGTAGAGGAAAGCGTCCTAGGACGGCAGTGTGGCTGGACCATGGCGAGCGAAGGGGAGAAGAATGGGGGTGGAATCAGTGATGCCACCTCCGACAGGGCCGAGGAGGCCATGGGGAGGGGCAAAGACTTTATTTTTAGCCCAATGGGAAATCTTTAAAGAGTTCAGATCGTGGTAGTGCCTCCATCACTCCAGCTGCTCTGTGGGAAAGAGATTCGAGGACAGTCCAAAAGTGAAAAGTGAGAGAGGCCAGTTAATAGACCACTGAAGCATGTCAGAGGGATGATGGTGGCTTGACCCTGGAGGATGGCCATGTGAAATGGTGGGAGTGCGCAGACGCAAGATATATTTTGGAGGCAGAAGATATAGGAATTGCTGAGAGTTTGGATTTGGGGTGAGGAAAAGAGAAAGCAAGTATGATTTCTAGGTACTGTATTTGGATTGAACAACCAGATTAACGATGCTGCAATTTACAAACAGTTCCCGGGATACGAACGAGATAGCTCCCGTAGGTTTGTACTTAAGATGCATTTGTATATAAGTTAGAACAGCGACATTTACCTATTAAATGCAGCTTAGACAGATGTTTGTCTTATAACGCTTCTGTGCATATATAAATCTTAAACATTTTCAAGCCTACAGAATCTATCCCGTTCGTAACCCGCGGACTGCCTGTCCTGAGATGGGAAGGCAGATACTCCTACTGATTTTCAAGGCTCCGCTCAGTTCTCACCTCCTCCACAAAGGCTGTCATCACCTTCACCACAACCTTCTTGCTTTCCTCTCAATAACTCTGGAAATCATTGCCCCACCACTTTTTCTTTGAGGACTTTATGTGCTGAACTCCCCAATCTGGCTGGTGCACAAGCAATGCGTGGGCCAGAACTTCGGAGTGGTAGGTCCTCCACACAGCTTTGCTGCTTGGTGAATTAAGTACAGTTCACATTGCAGTGAATGCTCTGGGCTTGCTCCCTGATGTTGTCAGCTACTAAGAATACCCTGTTACCCATAGGGCTGAATGTTCATATCTTCCGGTTCACACTCCAATTGGACATTTTAGGAAGCCCAATACCGAAAACCTTTGAAAACTATGTTCCTTTCTAGAGTCTTAATGCCAGGCATTTAACTTCTATTATACATACATATATATATATATATATATATATATATATATATATATATATATATATATTCTATGATTATTTAGTATTACTCCTTTTCATTTAATAAATAGTTACTGTTCTTTCCCATTATTAAGTATTACCTTAAAATGCAACCTCATTTCCTCTTCTATTAAATAGAAATTCAAGATAGGTTTCTCTTCATTGAAAACACTTTGAATTATTTCAACTACATTTCATTCTTTGCAATATTCATTCACACTTTGATTAGAGTGCTTTAAAACACTTTAAGGTACCATAATAATACCTGTCAATTCATTTTTAAAAGTTTTAGAAAATACATAAGTCTGGTGTATATTTGGAGTTAGACATTATTTTTTTGCAAGGACTTCCCACATGAAGCTAGAATACTCTCTATAGTTTTCTTAACAGTTAAAAAAGGAACATAATTATGAAAAACATATGCAGAAGTAGAAATTAGGCTTTGCCTTGTTTTTCCTTTAAACTTGTGGTCTTTGAGAATTACTTAGAAAAGTTAATTTTGTTCATCATCTACTCTAGTACTGCGATAGGCATTTTAGATACCCTTTGTCATTGGACTAGCCCAACCACCTTGCGACAGGTTTTACCTCCATCGTCTGATACACAGCTAGAAGCAGCAGGACCTGCACCAGATTCAGGTCTTGGTGAGTCTAAAGCCCACACGACCATTCATTAGGCACTAGTGATGGGGAAGTGTATTCTCTCATGAAAAATCCAGTTCCAATGTAGCAATTATCAAACCATTTGAGAATTCTTTCTTAAATCAAGCCAAACTCTGACATTTCCATTCACTGTCAGCCCTACCATCTAAAACAAAAGTTTTTGTTTTTTTTTACATGGATATCTCAAAGTTCTATGAAATCCATGCTATTATGTGCTAATTTTGCATTTGTATAAATGCACTTTCTGGGGAAGAGTCTATGATTCTATCTTATTTTTTTTTTCAGATTGTCAAAGGGGTCTGTTATGTCTCCAAAGGATAAAACCCTTTTTTACCTAAAGAAATACAGAACAAGTAGTCTCCTTCCTCCACACTTCAGTCCTTTTACTTGAAAATAGCTGTAACCACTTCTGCATTCTTTTCTTCCCCAGATCGAACACTCCCAGTTCTTTCCACTTTTCTCGTGCCATACGGCTCATCTCCAAAGCCTCAGTGTCCATGGAACACTTTCTGGTTGTGTCCTCAAGTGTGGCACTTGAAGGGAACTCAATGTCCCTCCAAGCATGGCACTGGGAACGAACCCATTACAATTTTCTATTTATATATCCATTCAGTATTTTACTTAAAGACAGAAAAACAACTCATTTTCCTTTTACCAGTTTTCTCAACATTTTTAAACTTTAAAAAACACATCAATAGAATCTATCTCCCTTTATATCATCCTCCTTCCCCATTCCACCCTCGGCCCCAACCAAAATGACTCCTGAAGTCCAGGAGTTATATTTTCTTTGCCTTGTCTTTTAACTCCAATTCATTTACATGAGAAACACTGGAAAAAGTTGGTATAATCTCACCCTTAGGAATAATACATGAGAATCTTAAGAAAAGCTGGCAATATGGACAGGTCTTGACCTGACATTAATTGTTACCAAATAAATCTACTTGAGCCTTCACGCAGAGAAGCATCAGGGGTGGTTCGACACTTACCCTGCGGTCCTACGGGCTTTCAGGGTCTGCTGACATCTCCACACCCTCAGCGTGAGCTTGTCCTACTCTACTTCCGAGTCAGGTAGAATAAAAACTATCTAAGCAAATAAACTGTTTGACTGCTTGGAACCCAAAGCCACGTGCTGCACTTACGTGGCTGAGCGATCCCAATTATACGTGCTTGAAATGCACCTTAGATGCCTGTGTTGACGGACGCAGGGCTGACGTCATGATTGTATGGATTTGACCACATAACACACTTCCCAGACAAACGGCTCCCAACTCCGGGCTGCTCTCTGCAGCTGGGATTCCACACCATGCCTCCCAGGCTGCTGCTACCAGAAGCCAGTCTTACAGCAGGAAGATGAGCAAAGCTTGTGGTAACCGAAACCCCTAGTGAAACAAGACTCCCATAACACCAGGAGGCTGCCTGGACAGCTAACACCTGACATGTTACCTTATCCACCTCTACAGGCTCTGGGCGATTAGAACTTTGACTCCTCTCCCAACTCCAGTTCGCCTCCACCCAGCCTGATCATCAGAACTGCAAAAAAAAAAAAAAAAAAATGAAACAGCTCACTCCACTAATTATGCTGCTTACAAGCAGGAAAGAGGACAGGCATAATCTGCCTTGGTATCAAGCTTATGGTTCCCAAACAGTTGAAGTTTCTTTGGCTTTGAAGCCATCAAAGTTCAGCTTGAGAGGGCTTTAACAATTTTTGTTTTTATTTATTTATTTTTTTTAAAGAAAGGCATTATTCTGAAAATGCGCCAAATAGCGATGCTTGTCTGCTGCCCAGGTACCCAAGCAATGAATTTAATTTGCTTTATTGCATTCCTCAGATAGCATGTTCCTGCAGGTGTGTCAGGTCTGGAAGCTGTGTGCATGCCAAGGCAGTGCCCCCCTAAATGAAATCTTACCTAAGCCTGACAAATTATCTCCGAATGGCAATCGTCTCGATGGGCTGTTACAGAGCCGTGAAAATAACTGCTGGTGAACCACAGAAATAAAAGCTGCTGCTCAGATACAGTACTTCAGACAGCCCCAGTCCCCGTGGGGCTTTTGACAGTGACATTGTACCATGAGATTTCTTCAGGGTATTGACACATTTTCTTTTCTTTTCCACTCCCATCCTTTCTGCCCTCTTTTTCTCCCTCCCTCGCGGTCTCCCTCTCTTCCTTTCAGCAGATGTCATTTTCCTTTTTTCTCCTCCCTCTTCCCATGTCTTCCTCCTTCCCTCCAGTTTGCTCATCCCTGTCTGTCCCTTAGGTTCTGGGTGTCCTCATCCTGCACGCTATAGTTCAGATTCCATTTTTTTATTGTGAACTCATCTGATACTCCTAAATTCCAGACACACTAAACTGCTAACTTTTACCTTCTCTTGGACTGTAGCAATCAGGATGGTTTATCATCTCTCTCCTCCATTTAACAATCCTTGATAGTGTCCCACTGGGTACAAGATTAAAACTTTAACTCTGCAGCCTGTACACAAGACCCTCTGGTCTAGCCCGGACCCCTGCACTGCCTCCATCCTACCTCCCACGCTCACCTTCTCTGCGGCACACCTGAACGCAGCCCACCCCACGCACACCTCACACCTCCAAACAAGCTGTGCCTCCTCCCAGCTCCGTTCCCTCCTGTCTCCTCCTTTTCTCAAAAGGCTGAGCCTGTCTGTGATGGTCAAGCCCTTCTCTCACTTCCTCAGGCAAAGTTACCTCCCTCTTCAGGTTGACACTGCATTACAGACATATTTTTCTGTCTCCTTAAATAGGTGAAGAGGCCCCGGGGCAAAGGTGTTGCTGACTCACCCACCAGGCAGTTGCTCAATAAATGTCTGTGGAATGAACTTCGTTTCTCTGAGTTTCTGCTGGATATTTCATGCGAGTGAAGAAGCAGCACAGCGAAGTGCTTACAAGAATAAATGTAGCTTCAAGTCCCATCTGTGAGTTGGGCAAGTGACCTAACCTCTTGGTACCTCAGTTTACCCATCTGTAAAATGGAAATAATATCATTCAACTCTAGTGTGGTTGTGAGGCTTAAGTGAGTTGCTATGTGTAATGTAGTTAGAATACTGCCTGGAAAATGGAAAGCCATATATGCTACAGGAGTGTTTTGTTTGTTTGTTTGGTGACAGAGACAGAGAGAGAGACAGGGACAGGCAGACAGGAAGGGAGAGAGATGGGAAGCATCGATTGTGGCATCTTAGTTGTTCACTGTTTGCTTTCTCATATGTGTCTTGACTGGGGAGCTACAGCTGAGCCAGTGACCCCTTGCTCAAGTCAGCGGTCATGAGGTCATGTCTATGATCCCATGCTCAAGCTGATGAACCCGTGCTCAAGCTGGCAACCTCGGGGTTTCGAACCTGGGTCCTCTGCATCCCAGTCCGATGCTCTATGCACTGTGCCACCGCCTGGTCAGGCAAGAGTGTTTAAATATTGATATAACGGAGATAATTCTGATACTCTATGGCTGTCTCAGCTGTGTTTGAGGAAGTATGTTCTGGACATTATCAGGACGGATTTGATGTGAGAGAGTAGTCCTTTATTACGGTCGTAAATGTTGCCTCACTCCTCCAATCAGAGGGATTACCTGAGGTGGATTTAATGGAGGGCGCACCTGGTGCCCGCCCCAGGCCCCAACTTCTGAAGGGCTTTGCAAAAACTCCAACTTTACACTTTTTTTTCTAATATAAGGTGCCCAATATTTTCTCCTGCACCTGGGGTCTCAACCGACCTTAATTCACTTCTGGGGATAACCACTAACAGGAAGAGTAAAACTCCATTTTATAAGAAAACTAAAACTGTCTTAGGCTACACTCAGGGCTATGACATGAGCTGGCTGGGTCTGGAAGGCAGATAAAAAACAACAACAACCAGTTAAGAAAATACAATTCTTAGACTATCATATATGAGAGAGTACACACTGGTTGCCAACTATTTAATAGAAAAAGCGCTTGTGTCCAGATAAGAAGTTAGAAAGAAGTCTCCCATGATGCAATTTAATATGAAAAGATGAGCAGAATTCAAAACTCAGAGACAAGAGCCAAAGGGAAGCCTTGATTCCTTTTGCCTGGAGATAAACCGAGACGGAGAGTCGCTAGGCTGAAATTCTGCGGAGCATAGCAAAGCGCACCCTGAGCAGTCTGCAGTCTGGCCCTGCGCACACCCTGGCTTTACCCATTGCCCGTGCTCCTCGGTACAAGGCTTCTGCTCCAGTTGCCCTGGCAACCCGGAGACGACCTGGAGACGCCTCCACGCTGAGGCATCACAGCTGCCCTGCCTGGGATGCTCCCCCTCTGCTTCCGGTACCACTTACTCAGGTTATCGTTCTTCCTGGGAAAGCTTTCCTGTGCTGGGCCTTTCCAAGCACTCTTGCCCTGAGTGCTTGTCAAAGCCCCCTGAGCATTTCCCAAAGCCCTTACATTGTATTACATTCGCATGCCCACTTTCTGTCTCCCCCACTAGATTGTAGGGTGTCCCTGCAGAGGAGGACTGTGCCTGGGTCCCCATTGCCTTCTCAACGCCTGGCACAGTGCCTGGAACGAAGCAGGTGCTCAGTAGGTGCTTATCGAGAAAAGCAGGCTGTCCTGTGTTGGCAGCAGCAAAGTCATTGCCAGGAGCCTGTGGCAGCGATGCTGGGTCTCCTCTCTGCACGGTTTGTCATAGCCATACTCTGGGGACAGTTCACATCTGACAAAGATGGAACGATTGCACGATCAGGCATTATGTCTCCGAGGAAGGAGAAATAGGATTTCTAAAAGGGTTTCACAACTATATTGCACATAGTATAGCCCGAGCCAAGAATTTAAAAGCTTCTTCATGAGCTTCGACAATTTTTATGACTCATTTATTTTAGGTGGAAATACCTATTAAAGCCACCGTGAGATACTACTGTATGCCCATCAGAAAGATGAAAATGAATGGATGGCATTGCCGAGCAGTGGGGAGGATATGGAGCATTTAGAACCCTCGTGCACTGCTGGTGGCAGTGTAAGTTTATACAGCTAAACTTTGGGACAGTGTTTGGAAGTTTCTAATAAAATTAAACATGTACTCAATACATGACCTAGCGTTTACACGCCTAGGTATATAACCAAGAGACATGTCTATGCTTACCAAAAGACAGCCTCAAACTGGAAACAACCGAAATGCATATTAACAGGAGAATAAGATGTAGTATATTCATAGAATCAATGCTGCTCAGCAATCAAAAGAATCAAATACGGATCTATGCCACAATATGAGTGAATATTGAGCAAAATATGTCAAACATAAACGAGTACATATTAGGTAATTTCTCGAACAATGAGTTCAAGAACAGGCAGCAATTCGAATCAATACTGATGGAAGTCAGAGGAGTAGTCATCTTTGGAGTAAGGGTTTGGTTCTCATTGTGGGGGAGAGGGGATATGAGGACACCTTCTAGAATGCTGGAAGTGTTTCTTTTTAGCTCCTTCTGAGTAGTGATTGCATGGGTGTACGCCTATATAAGAAACTCATCAAGTCTTACATACTTCAGCATATGAATGTTACACCTCACAGAAATGTTGTAAGTAGATAGGCTGATTCACTGATCAATTGAACATCAGAAGTCTAGATGAGTAGAAGGCACAAAACCCTTCACCATTCATATGAAACTAAGAGAACAGACCCTATAGAGCCTCTTTGGTTCAAGAAAAGAGATCATCACTGAGACAAGCCTAATAAACATCTCTGCTGAGCTGGCATGGTTGTGGAACAGAGCATTATGGTAATCTCACTTTGTCTAACAAGCAGAGCAAGGACGTGCCCTTCCCAGCAGCTCACACCTGCAGCACAACTCCCGTTTGGGGATGGACAAAGAAAGAGTTCAGCCGAACTCTCTATTATGGGATTTTTGCAACACAGACCTTCTCTCAGTCATCAACCTTGAAGTGAGTCATCTCCTTGGGGTCACACTATTTGAAAGTCATTTCATAAAAATAAAGTTATAAAAACTTAAAGTCACAATAAAGTCAAAACTCTCTGAAGAGTGCAAGCATACTAAAGGCAGGAAGGTCAAGTAGCCAGTTACTGAATTCTGTCCTCCCTCTCTGTGCATTGGGGGTCACCAAAGAGATTACAACAGGAAGAAACTAGCATAGACAATGAGAGAAAAAAGCCCCTCTCTTCAAGGTCTGGAGCAGAGCTTGTCTAAGCCAGTGGTTTTCAACCTTTTTACATTTGGGGACCAGTGAAAATAGGAGAATTATTTCAGGACCACTAAGGCAGAAATTACCCTGAGCATAAGCAAATTTGACTAAGATCACTGGGTCTAAAATCTTCATACAACATTGGGGTGGTTAACTTTTTTGAGGACTGCCATGAAATTTCTGGAGGACTGTGGTTGAAAAACACTGGTCTAAGCCACCGCTGCAGGTCCCCTCTCACCCCCACCTTCCTGGTCCCATTTCTCCCAAGAAGGCAGAATTGCAGGTCATCTTCCGGCAAGTAGAGCCTGGGACAAAAAATCAGCAGTAGAAGAAAAGACACAACTCTATAGTCCATCAATCATGACGAAGTGAATGACTACCCAGTCATATGCCCTTAATCCACTCCCATTATACCGGCTGAATAATAGCCCAACTGGTTATGTTAGTATGATGATCTAATACAGGGGTCGGGAACCTTTTTGGCTGAGAGAGCCATGAATGACACATATTTTAAAATGTAATTCCGTGAGAGCCATACAATGACCCGTTTACGTTAGGCATTATCCAATAAAAATTTGGTGTTGTCCCGGAGGACAGCTGTGATTGGTTCCAGCCACCAGCAACCATGAACATGAGCGGTAGGAAATGAATGGATTGTAATATATGAGAATGTTTTATATTTTTAACTTTATTATTATTATTATTAAAGGTTTGTCTGCGAGCCAGATGCAGCCATTAAAAGAGCCACATCTGGCTCGCAAGGATAGGTTCCCGATCCCTGATCTAATAGCATATACCTGGAGACTCTATTCATTCTTATACCCTATCAGAGAAAACTTTAGAGGTTTCTGGGCTTATGTGATGTTTTTTTACCGGGAGGAAGGTCTATAGTTTTCATCATATTCTTCTAAACCTAAGCCCCATGTGGCAGTTAAGGATTTGACATGTGGCGAGTTTGAAGTGAGACATGCTATATGTGTGAAATACATCCAGGATTTTGAAAACTTAGCATGAAAAAGGAAATGTAGAATATCTCAATCTTTATAATAGTACTTGTTGAAGTGGTATTTTGGATATTGTGTTATATAAAATGCAATGGCAAAGTAAATTTCATCTGTTGTTATTCCTTTTTTTGTGGTTATTAGAAAATTTAAAATTAGGTATATATATATGACCTGCATTTTGACTCAACATTAGATTTTTAGTGGACGTACTGGATTACAGTATTAAGGTAGAAAAAATAAAACTGTTTAGAAAGTTCATGACACATTACAACTATGAATATATTTTAAAGCATATTTATAAAGTAAAAAACTAGAGGTGAATCTGAAAAAAAATATGAACTTTTATAAAATACCGATTTAGAGAGAAGCAATGATAAAAATATAAACTTCACTTTGTCCTCTGACTCACTTAACCAGGAAAATAAACCGATGTTAGAAACTTAAACCTTTTGATCTTTTCAAATCAAAACCATAGTTTCCATAGGTTCAAACAGAGGATTTAAAAATGTTCCTGGGAAAAGTAGGTAAATGGGTTAAATATCTTCTTTCTGTTGTTGTTAATCTAATCGCCACACGCCAAATAACAAAGAGTTTATTGTATTTGCGTTGGGGCTGGTCCAGCTCCCACCTCTGCCTTATGACCCCTTATAGGGGTAATTAAGGTATGAAAGCCTTTTTCAGAGTGACTCCTGACCTCCTTTCTTTGCCTGGAGCTCCAGGTTGGAAGCTTCCGTCTTCTGGACTTCAGATCTCACCTCCTTTTCCTTTTGAACTGAAAGCTAACTGCTTCAGGGTATAGTTGCCCAGGTGCAAAGGAATATTATTGTACATTTCTTCCTCTTCTATTGTTATTATCAAGGTTTTGATTCGGCTAGAATATTCCACTGCGATCTTTTCCTTTCTATAGAAGCTTGTATCTTCTGTGGCTGAACAATCTGTGGGCACAGATTCGTGTTCTTGTTATTACACAGTCCTGCATCTAATCTCGTTACAGAAAAGCCCCAAACCTTTTCCTCTATCTCCTTTTTCTAATATCCTGCCACCTTTTGCAATGCAAACACCTTTGGGTGATATTTAGTGGGCTGGTCCCAGGTTGGTACAGATGAAACGCATGTGTGACTTTAGCCATAAACTGCCTTTCCTGGTGAGAATTGCACTCATGCTTACTTGTCACCCATTCACCCCACCAAAAACTTTTAGAAGAAATCCCATCGGTGTTCACGATTTCCATAAAATGATGCCATTCATGTGGATGAGCATTAAGTGGCCCACGATAAAGTTACCATGTTTTCCTTACCACGTTGACCTGTTCCAACAAACCCAGGCCCCAGGCGACCATAGTTCCTCAGCATATTTTGTTTGGGTTGTTTTCTTTCTGTGCTTCCTGGGCACAGCATTTCTGCCCTTTAAAATGGCAATTGCTCCCCAAGCCAAGTTAGGAGCTGTTAATGGCTCTGTTTTGTTTTCAAATGTTCTTGGCTGGCAACAACAATAATACTAGGCAGCTAAGCCATGTAGAGTTCAAGGGCACTGAGTATGGATTCAGCCTTCTTCCATTTTACTGCACTTAAGTATTACCTGGGGAGCTTGTTCAGGTGCAGATTCTGATTTACTAGGCCTAGAGATGGCCCTGAGATTCCACGTTTCTACCAAGCTCCCAGGTGGTGCCATGCTACCGGCTACAACCCACACTTGAAGTAGAAAAGGAGATCATCTTTACGATAGCTCCAATCTTCCAGTATTCTATAATTCTGGGTGAGCAGAAACCAATAGCTGACATAAGCAGGGCAGACACTCCTTAGGACCAGTGCTAGAATACTCCAGAAGTCACAGCACCAGCTGTAGAAATGTATATAAATAGGGGGATTTAGAAATTAAATGTGCGAGTCTATCACCAAAAACCATTTTAGAATCTTGCAGTAGATCACAGTTACTATCTACTAGTTCTTTCTAATGTATATTTAGCTACTTTATTCCTAAAATATCTCTACAAATGAGCCCTCTTCACACCCCAGCTGGGTCTCTGATAAAGCTGGGTACAAAACACATCTAAGTTTATTCAGTAACTTGTTACATAAAGCATCTATCTTTAATCCCTAGGCAAAGAAGGATCTTGCTAAATAAATATTTGCTACTAGATTTATCTGTTCTGTAAATACTAATGCTACCACATAAGTTTTGCTTAAAGTGGAACCTATCTTTCTCATTCCATATCTGATAAGTATAAAAAATAATTTATATTAATAGCAAGGACAATGACTCACAGATACATCATATCAATTGCTTTTCAATTCCAAGGATGTCTACCACCACCATATAGTTGATGCTGACCTTAAATTCTTTGGTCTAGGTAATTTCTTTTTTTTAATTTATTTTTATTTTATTTTATTTTATTTTTTGTATTTTTCTAAAGCTGGAAACGGGGAGAGACAGTCAGACAGACTCCCGCATGCGCCCGACCGGGATCCACCCGGCACGCCCACCAGGGGCGACGCTCTGCCCACCAGGGGTCGATGCTCTGCCCCTCCAGGGCGTCACTCTGCTGCGACCAGAGCCACTCTAGCGCCTGGGGCAGAGGCCAAGGAGCCATCCCCAGTGCCCGGGCCATCTTTGCTCCAATGGAGCCTTGGCTGCAGGAGGGGAAGAGAGAGACAGAGAGGAAGGGGGGGGGTGTGGAGAAGCAAATGGGTGCCTCTCCTATGTGCCCTGGCCGGGAAACGAACCCAGGTCCCCCACACGCCAGGCCGATGCTCTACCGCTGAGCCAACCGGCCAGGGCCGGTCTAGGTAATTTCTAAAAAAAGTAGATTAACTAGAAACCAAAAGTAAGCTTACATATAATCTTTGTATGTATGATTTTTCTTCCTCTCTTGACTACAGGCAGATAATTTTTCACTGTATTAATTGAGTGCTAGGCACACACGATGTGCCAAACACTTTGCTAAGTACTGGGAGTTGGGGGATGGAAATGAGGGATGAGAAGGTGAATAATTCTAGCTTTTGGCTCAGCCAGAGTCAAGGGAGATAAGTACCCGACTAAGTATTTACAACATAATATGCCTGTAATAAAGATATCTATAAAATCTAATGCAGAACATAGGCATTACCTAGATGGTGATGTTGACCTCTGAGTCCTAAAGAAATGTACTCTTAGGGAGTCTGTATCTTTCTTAGACTTTCTTAATTGATTAATTTTTTTTTTTTTTTTAAAGGTACTTTTTTTTTATCTTTATTTTCATTCATTTTTTAGAGAGGAGAAAGAGAGAGAGAGAGAGAGAGAGAGAGAGAGAGAGAGAGAAGGGGGAGGAGCAGGAAGCATCAACTCCCATATGTGCCTTGACCAGACAAGTGCAGGGCTTTGAACCGGCGACCTCAGAGTTCCAGGTCGACGCTTTATCCACTGCGCCACCACAGGTCAGGCTTAATTGATTAATTTTAACTTCAAAGATATATTAGTGTTTCAAATGGTTAAAATAATAAAAAAACTGTTCAGACACGTATTAAACATAACACAGCAAATGTCCAGAAATGAAAGCACCCATTGCTTACAATAATAATAAAAACACATACAAAACAACAACAACAACAAAACCCTGCTAAATATTGGAAATAGGTTTTAAGACTATTAAACTTCCCTCTCCCTTTCTTCTCTTCTACAAAAGTCAAATTCTGCTTATACTTCTATTCCTGAATCAAATTCTAATCCCACCAGTGAAGGTTTCATAGGTAGCGATGGCTACCATCTCTTCATCTTTTTATCTTGAATATGAAATCTGCCCCATTCATTTTGCCAGAAACATAAATAATAATGAACTAAAATTATTGTTCACCTTCTCGTATATACGTACTTTGACTTCTTGTTAATTTTACATTTCTCTGAGGAAGTATAACTGGCTGTACTTTTCGTAGCTCCCATTGGCGTAGCAGTGGTGTTTTGCATAGAGAGAAGTTTGATAAATATTTGTTTGATGAAATATTTGCCGAAAGAGAGCTGGTAACCAGCTATATTACTTGTTATTAACAGAAAGCACAATCCCAAACCAGAAATTTACTATACTTTGGTATGATCTGCTCACATTTGAAGAAAAATTTGTCTAATCAATGTGGTCTCATTCTCCAATGCTGGCCAATGAGAGTGTGCATGAGTTAAGTCAACAAACACAGAAATCAACAATTGCAAAACTTTTATTGAAAACAACCTAGGTAATTGTTTAGTTTGTGAAAGATACTATTTTTGATGAACTATTCTGTTTATCCAAGTGAAAGCTAAAGGAAACTCCTCATTCTCCCGTATCTAATAAAATTAAGAGATTTGAATTTTTCTCCTACTTTCACCTAAGATTTGCTATAAAACTGTTGGCAAATTCTAACATCAAGGATTTAAAACTTTCTTCAGTAGTTAATAGAACATCCTAGATTTCACTATTCTAGGCTCTAATCAGACCCTGTTCTACGAGTATAATACCGGATTTTAAAAAAGTAGACTTACAAACTCATGACAGAGGGATGAAGCAGTTTAAAAAATGAGATGGCCTGACCAGGCGGTGGCGCAGTGGATAGAGCGTCAGACTGGGATGCGGAAGACCCAGGTTCGAGACCCCGAGGTCGCCAGCTTGAGCGTGGGCTCATCTGGTTTGAGCAAAAATTCACCAGCTTGGACCCAAGGTCGCTGGCTCCAGCAAGGGGTTACTTGGTCTGCTGAAGGCCCATGGTCAAGGCACATATGAGAAAGCAATCAATGAACAACTAAGGTGTCGCAATGTGCAATGAAAAAACTAATGATTGATGCTTCTCATCTCTCCGTTCCTGTCTGTCCCTGTCTATCCCTCACTCTGACTCTCTCTCTGTCTCTGTAAAAAATAAATAAATAAATAAATAAATAAATAAATAAAAATAATTAATTAAAAATGAGATGAAATTGATAATTTGGGGGAAATACCTTGTTAGAACCTAATTTCACAATACATGTGCTAATGAATTTCAGATGGTTTAGAAAGTAATTCTTAAAAAAGAAAAACTTAAGAAAACATTCAAAAACATACACCTGAATATTTAATTGACCTCTACATGAGGAAAATATTTAAGCACAAAAATAATGGAAGAAATGGCAAAGTAAAGACTGATAAACTTATGTGGATTAAATTTTGAAACACTAGGATAATAGATAAAAATATAAAGAGAACCAATGTTAATTTAACAGATATTTATTAAGCATCTCCTTTGTGTCAGACATTATTCTAGGTGCTTGATATTATATATATATAACATTATATATATATATAAATATATATAACATATATACCAACAAAGGTCTTTATGTTCTTGCTATCAAAGAGCTTACATTCTACTGAATAGAGGCTGACAATTAACAAAATAAATGTCATATTGTATGTGACAAGGTGGAAAGTACAATGGAAAGAAGAAAAGGAGAGCCAAGAGTGGGGATCAGAAGTGTCCTGTTGGTAGGTCACAGTGTGGTCGGGGTAGAACTCGATGAGAGGAAAAGATTAGAATCAAGACTTGCAGGAGGTGAGGGAGTGAGCTCAGTAGGTATCTTGGGGGATATCTGAGAGTGTTCTAGGCAGAGAGAATAACCACCCAGTGCTATAGCAAAGACAGGTGAGAAGTTAGAAAAAGGTTTTGCAGCACATAAGGTGGGTAAAGAGATAATACTTTTAACAGAGGAAGTGAGTTCCTGAAAACCAGTTTAAGAAGTTAATATTCTATAGAAAGTGGGCAAGTGAATAATCTATGGATAAAGGTCAACAAAAGTGAAATATATTGAACCTTACAAGTTATCAGGAAAGTGTACATTAAAGCAACCTCATCATTAGGATATCCGGTTTGTGCCCTGGCCGGTTGGCTCAGCGGTAGAGCGTCGGCCTGGCGTGCGGGGGACCCGGGTTCGATTCCCGGCCAGGGCACGCATGCGGGAGTCTGTCTAACTGTCTCTCCCCGTTTCCAGCTTCAGAAAAATACAAAAAAAAAAAAAAAAAAAAAAAAAAAAAAAGATATCCGGTTTGTGAAGATTAATGTTGGTGAAGATGTGATGAGAGTGACTCTTCTACACCATTAATGAGAGCATAAATTGATAGAATCTTCTGTAAAATAATTTGGCTGTATTTATCAACAACCTTTATTCTGGAAATTTCTCCCATGGAAAAAAAAATCATATTAAGACAAAATTTATGTATATTTACTGCGGCATTGTTTATGACATATAAATGATTAAGACCCAGATATCAACCAAACTGAAGTTTCCAGCCCAGGATATAACTGTAAGCATTTGATGTCTCCATATGAATGTTCCAGTAACTCCTCCCACTCCAAATGTCCAAGCCAAACCCACCTTCTCCAGCCCCTATCCTCGTCCCCAACTCTCCTTCTCTTATTGTGTTTCTTAGTTCAGTGAATGACACCAAAGTATATCTATCGCCTAAGACGCACACCTGAGAACCATCTGGGCTCTGCTCTTGCT
The DNA here is from genome assembly GCF_036850995.1 of Saccopteryx leptura. NCBI lineage: Eukaryota > Metazoa > Chordata > Mammalia > Chiroptera > Emballonuridae > Saccopteryx > Saccopteryx leptura. The sequence continues at coordinate 26,082,291 of NC_089512.1, read as the reverse complement.
TCCTGAATTCTATCAATTCCTGTGTTTAGTCAGTTCTACTTTTTTCATACTTCTGGAATCCATCTCACCCTCTCTATTCCCATTGGACTGCCTTAGCTCAGCTCTCCTCATTTCCCACCTACACTAATTCAGAGCTGCTTGCCTGGCCCACAGTGCCAATCTCACCTCCATCCCGTCTGTCACATCCTTGCCATTGGGCCCTTTCTAAAGTATAAAACTGGATCAAATCACTGCTGTGTTTAAAAATTTCAAGTGGCTTCCCACTGCTGTCAGATTAAAACCCAAACACCTTAGACAGACCTCCTGATTATCATCTTTCTTGTCCTTCCAGCCTGCATTCTTTACTCTATCCGTGACATTGTAAGTCTGCTTACAAATGACCTATCATGCTTCTGGGTCTTGGCAGATGGTACTTCCTGTGCCTGTGCCCCTCTCCCCTTACAGTTCCTAGATCACTCTCCTCTTCACCTTTCCCATCTCAGTCGAGGTGAGGTGAAACCTTTGTTTGGAGCTTTGGTCAGTCTAAGTTAGCATGTTGCACAGGTAAGCAGGCATCAGAATCACCCGAGGGCTTGTTAAACAGTTTCCTGGGTGCCACCTCCAGAGTTTCTGACTTAGTCGGCCTGGGATGGGGCCAGGGAATCTGCACTTTACCAAATTCCCAGGCGAGGCAGATGCTGCTGGTCTAGGGGCCACATTTGAGAACCACCTGTCTAAAGAATTCTTTGTCAAGGAAACTAGAATTTGGTGGACTGTTCACTTTTTCATTGATTAAAACGAATGTTTGTTATGTAGCTATGTGCCAATTCCAGCGCTCGAACTAGGATCGGTATTTTGCAGGGAGGTAGGAAGATGCTTTCTCTCTGCTGCGAAGGAGGCAGGGATGCCCCCAAAACTGTGCATGTCAGACAGTATGTAAATGGTGCCCACTGGGGTAGTGTAGCTCAGCCAGACATGATTGTCTTGGCCATTACAGAAGTAGACCAGTGTTTACAGAACAGTGTCATATATGCCATGATACAAACATGCATGGTGTCCTCTGAGACGTGAGGACCACCAAACTCAGATATAAATTTGGAGCAGGGAACCAGGCAAGGCTTCTTAGAGGATGTGATGCCTCTGTTAAGCCTGGAAAGGGGGAAGGCAGGTGCGGAGAGAAAGTAGCATACGCAAAGAAATGGAAGTACAATATGTAATCTGTAAGCAGACTGTTACGAATAAAGGAAAGAATTTCGAGGACTCAAATCGCTTTGCCTGCAAGAAGAGCATTTGCTTAATTAAAAAATAAATTATGAAAAAAACACATTATGAAATATTATACACACTCAAAGGGTATATAAAACAATATCACAGACACCCACGTAGCCACCATTTAGATTTGCTTTACTTGCTTCATCTCTCTTTATAAGAAATAAAGCTTAGCAAAACATTAATTACCTGACTCCCTATCTCTTTCCTCTCCCTCCCTTCTCTTGCCAAGCTAGCCACCAGTTTACAGTTGGCGTGTGTTTTTCCCATGCATGTTTTTACATTTTTACTATGTAAGTGTATAGGCAATTACTTTTTAATGAGAGACTTTGTCTACGACGTTAAAACAGCAGAAATTACAACGCTTGCCTCAGCAAACTTCCCGAGAAGACACCTGGAGTAGCAAGCAGTCAATGCCAACAAAAACTGTCCCTCTCCAGCATTTGGAGGGGGGAAATGGCACTCACATTAGTTTTACAAAATGCAATCAGAGGGGGTTAAAATCAGCAAGTCAAGTTATGCTTATTCAACATTAGCCGGTTTCCCAAGCTAAAATGAAAAATCATATTTGCCTTGCAGCCAAGGGTGTCAAACATGTACCAAGAAAGTTGGATTGACAAAGTTGGTAGTTTTTGACCAGCTCTGTGGATCACTTTTACAAGGGTTAAGTGCTTATGTGGGAGAGGGAGAAGGAAGAGGGAGGGAGGGAGGGAGGGAGGGAGGAAGGGAGGAAGGGAGGGAGTGAGAGAAGAAAAAGAAAGAAAGAAAGAAAGAAAGAGAGAGAGAGAGAGAGAGAGAGAGAGAGAGAGAAAGAAAGAAAGAAAGAAAAGAAAAGAAAAAAAAGAAAAGAAAAGAAAAGAAAAAAAGAAAAGAAAAGAAAAGAGAGGAAACATGTTAAGGACACTGCTCTTTTATGGTTTCTTGCTGTATTGGCCAAGAGTTTGCTTAAAGGCTTTTAATCACTGTAAAAAAAATAGAAGACTGGATAAAGAAGATGGGACACATATACACCATGGTATATTATTCAGCCAGAAGAGATGATGACATCGGATCACTTACAGCAGAATGGTGGAATCTTGATAACATTATGCGGAGTGAAATAAGTGAATCAGAAAAAAACAGGAACTGCAGGATTCCATACATTGGTGGGACATAAAAGCGAGACTAAGAGACATGGACAGGAGTGGGGTGGGAGGAGGGAAGGAGGGAGAGGGGGAGGGGGGGGAGGGGTACAGGGAAAACTGGATAGAGGGTGACAGAGGACGATCTCTCTTTGGGTGATGGGTATGCAACAGAACTAAATGACAAGATAACCTGGAAATGTTTTCTTTGAATATATGTATGTACCCTGATTTATTGATGTCACCCCATTAAAATAAAAATTTATTTATAAAAAAAAAGAAAGAAAAGAGAGGAGAGAAGGAAGAAACAGAAAAAAAATAAACAGTGAAGGTAAGGAAAAAAGAAGAAAGAAAAACTGGTACCTTCCCCATCCTAATTTTCCAACTTACTCTAGCTTGGTTTCTTATGATAACTCTTATTCCCTTTTAAAGTCTATAATTGAGCTCCTTTTTTGTTTTCCTTTTTCTTTTTTTTTTAGGAATGACAAAGTTTGAAAAATCATTGATTACTATTGGTGGTATGGAGTCCTAGGAAAGTTTTATGTTATTTGTGTTGTATGCATGCATGCATGTATTTATCTATGTATTATTTATATATTGTTCAGAGACAGCATCCTGAAATTCCAGCCTATTTTCTGTGTAGAAAAACACCATGTAACTTTTTAATTTATCCTGATAGACTCCCTTTCCTAGAACTTTAGCTAAATGTCTTTGTTGGGTTGCTATTTATCTCTATCTATCTATCTATCTATATCTATCTATCTGTATCCAAATCTATATCTATATCATCTATATCTATATCATAATCTATATCTATATTTATCTCTATATATGCATATGTATATGAATATATGTACACATACACATGTATATATATATATATACAACATACATATGTGTGTATACAGTGTGTTGATTGAAACACAGTTTTGAATTGCACAGGAATTAGTGAATACTTTTTATTTGGTCATTCCATTCTTCACAAGTTTTACCACACTCATCTCCTTTCTCCGGCCCTGGTGCCACCCCACTAATGCCAAACTCATCACCTCAAACCGGAGTCCTCAGATGGACCTTTCATTGCCCCTGTCATTCATCGCACAGTTGGCTACAAGATCAGTCCCTCTAACACGCCACCCTGATCATTCTCCTCCAAGACTGAAGAGCCTCTAGTACTGTAGCCGCCTAACTGTGCCCAGGTCTGCTAGGCGCCTCCACAAGATTTCTTTATAACCAAATCTCCTTTTATTTCTAGGTGGCAAAGTACCAGCTACCTTTTCCAGTTTCTTCTGCAACTAGTAGTCTGTGATTGTATAATAGCTAGACGTTGTTGGGTGGGAATTCTGGTAAGGTCTTTTAATGAGGCAAAACAGAGTAAAGAGTGTCTTTTCACTGCTCTCTTCCCATCTTTCTTGATGCCTAAAATTTATATGTGAGGACTAGAGCCTCTAGCCCTCTAGCAGCCATCTTGAAGCAAGAGGTAACCTTGAGGATAAATTCATATGCTAAGAATAGAAATGCAGAAAGAAAGTACTTAAGTCCCACCTGCTGCCCTGAAGAGAAAACAAACAAACAAACATCAAAAAACCTTTGTGTATTTAGCACTGTGTGGTATTCTGTTATGGGCAGGCTCCAACTAGTTTATTCTCTCCACATATTTAGCTATTTTCCCAATCCAGCAAACGTAACTGATTAGTTTTGATCCATTACTGCCCACTTTAAGGCAGACACTTAGAAAGACATGAGTGAAAGCCGGACCCTCCACATGGTGACAGGCATTGCTCATGACAATTTTATCCTCAGTTTCCTTGTCTGGAAACAGAGAAGAATAATTTGCACCTTAAATTGTGTATTCTTTTTCTTTCAACCTGTTTTTTTGTTATTATGAGCCCAATAGCACCAATAGGGAAAATAGCTAGGAGAGAGAAAAGGGGATAAAATTCAAATCAGAGTATTTACTCACTTATTAACAGCCCTTCCTAGCAGTTAAGTGGTTGAAAAGGTTCAGGTAGCTGATGTGAAAAAGTTGATGGACAAAATATCACTAGATTGGGCTTTGATTATTGACATTTTATCCCCATTTTCATTCTGATGAATAATGGAAATGTGACTACACAGGTTGCATTTTGTAAGGCCAGTTGGATCACTTAACTTAATAAACAAATACATACATACATACATACATACTTCATACATGCATGCATTTCAAGAACATTAGCTCCAGGAAATCATATGCTCCAAGTCACTGAAATGAAGAGGACATATAATTTCTGTCTTGGTACTTTCTTTTCTTTCCTTCTTTCTTTTATAGTGAGAGGCCAGGAGGCAGAGACAGACTCTTGCGTGTGTCCCAACTGGGATCCACCCGGCGAGCCCACTAGGGGGCGATGCTCTGCTCCTCTGGGGCCGTTGCTCCATTGCTCTGCAATGGAGCCATTATTTTAGTGCCTGAGGTGAAGGCCACGGAGTCATCCTCAGCGCCCAGGCCAACTCTCTTGAACAAATCAGGCCATCACTGCAGGAGGGGAGAGAGTGAGAGAGGGAGAAAAAGAGAGAGAGAAGGAGGAGGGGGAGGGGTGGAGAAGAATTGAACCCAGACATCCACATGCCAAGCTGACGCTCTACCACTGAGCCAACCTGCCAGGGCCTTGGTACTTTCTCTTTGGATAGGTGGCTCTTAATGAGTTGAACAAACAGTTCCTTTACAGTGGTAGTCAACCTGGTCCCTACCGCCCACTAGTGGGCATTCTAGCTTTCATGGTGGGCGAAGCAGAGCAACCAAAGTATAAATAAAAAGATAGATTTAACTATAGTAAATTGTTTTATAAAGATTTATTCTGCCAAACTTAGTGAAAATCCGACATAAAGTACATGGTAAGTAATTATTATTATATGCTTTAACTTGTTGTAACTCTGCTTTATAAATTTTATAAAGTAAAGTTACTTCCCTACTTTATAAATCACCATTACTGTGGAAGCGGTGGGCAGTTAGAAAATTTTAGTACTAACAGAGATACAAAAGTGGGCGGTAGGTATAAAAAGGTTGACTACCCCTGCTTTAGAACAGGGGTCCCCAAACTACGGCCCACGGGCCGCATGCAGCCCCCTGAGGCCATTTATCCAACCCCGCCGCACTTTCAGAAGGGGCACCTCTTTCATTGGTGGTCAGTGAGAGGAGCATAGTTCCCATTGAAATACTGGTCAGTTTGTTGATTTAAATTTACTTGTTCTTTATTTTAAATATTGTATTTGTTCCCATTTTGTTTTTTACTTTAAAATAAGATATGTGCAGTGTGCATAGCGATTTGTTCATAGTTTTTTTTATAGTCCGGCCCTCCAACAGTCTGAGGGACAGTGAACTGACCCCCTGTGTAAAAAGTTTGGGGACTCCTGCTTTAGAATGATTACAGAATTGCAAAAAAGCAAGTTTTTCAAAATTGCAAATTCTGTCAAACTCTTACACTGTGTACTTTCATTTCTGCTCTTAGGCACATTAAACTGAATCGGTTGGATAAAAATTTGCTGAATTAAATTTAATTTGATTAGGAAATTTGCATGTACATGCAGGCAAAGCACGGTAATTGTGAATTTAAAAGATGTCCTGGTTCTCGAAAAGGTTCTATTTTACGGAAATTTTGCAATAGCTTCATTAGGGGAACTAAATTTTTTTCAGTGTGGACCCATGTCATGAATTAAAACAAGCCCTTTGTCGGGAAATCACTCAAGGAATAGACAGCTTGTCCTTTCTGAAGAAAAGTAACACAGCCTCAAAGCTGGAACATATGAGCAGCTATAAATCCTTCCTGCTCTGGCTCCGCGGGACCCTCCCCGGCCATGTCCTAGCTCTGTCAGTATTTCCTCTAAAAAGCATTGTCTTGCTCTTCCCAACCCCAGTCTCCTCATCAGGCGCTGGAAGGCAGAGTCGGCTGCTGGGTCCTACTGCCTTGGCCAATGTCTTCGACCACATTTCAACCAAAATAATCACTTCCCATGTTACTGCCTGACTTCTACAACATACAGATAGAGAAATTTAAATAGGCTTGGCTCAAAGTATGTATTTCAGGGGGAAGAACATGCTTTGTAGAGGGTCAAAACGTCTTATTGTGAGGGTATAGGAGCATGACCAGTCATTTGAGAATATCTGACACATGCGGACAGCAAAGCAACTGAAGCCCTCTTAGCTTACTTCATAGGTGTCATTAGGCTTGTCTTTCACCCTTAGTCACCGGGGGTCCCACTCTTCTAAGATGTATAGAGAGAAGCCTTGCATTATGTAGGTCATGGAAAAGCTTTCAGACAAGACAAGCAGAATATGAAAACATTATAAATGATGTCCCCGGCATTGCCAATAACACCTGTCCCAGAGACGCATGAATCACGCATTGTCCTTGAGATTTCCGTTCCCAGGACTCCCCTTACCATCCGTTAGCCACATTACAGGCTGGAAGACCCCCAAAGGTCTTCAGTGGTGCCAGGCTACTGTCTGGAACTCTCTGAGAATATATACATATTTCTCTGGTTGGAAAAGCAGCCCAGTCTCTTATTTTCTGAACTTTGTATAGTGACCTTAGACCCCACTTAATAAGTAGCCTACCTAGCATTAAGGAAATTTATCAGTATTTTCAATATATAAGAACATTCATCAGTATGTTCATTCATTAAATGCCCCTGTTTGTTTGGGGGGTTTTGCTTTATTTTCCCTCTTTGCTTTTATTTTTTTTCAATGGAGGTATAATTTATATACAGTAAAAAGCACAGATGAGTTTTGACAAATGCCAAGTTGTCCACACTTCTGTAAAGATACACACTTCCTGGCTCCAGAAACTTACCTCGTGCCCTTTGCCAGTTAATCCATTCTTCTTGCCGAGGTAATCACTGCTCCAGATTCCTACCACCACAGACCAATTGTACCTTTTCTAGAACCCCATACACACGAATAGATAGTGTGAGAACTCTTCAGTGTCTAACGCTATATGCTTTGAACATTTATAAAAATCACCTCTCTGTTTCCTTATCTGTAAATTGAGGGGACTGTTCGGCAGGAATGGTGCGCAAATATTCTGAGGAGGGGTAGGTTTCCTGGGAGGGGTGAGGACCCCGAGAAGTCACCTAGACTAGGCAGGGGTGGGTGAGGACGGGGCTGAAGAGTGGGCTCTGCAGTACCCTTCTCGTCTTCATGCAAAACACCTGTACTTTTCCATGTCTTACAAATTGGGGTTCACTGAAAAGATTCCATTTGGGAACAGGGATCTTTGTTAAAAAAAAAAAAAACCCAGAAAGAAACAAAAAGGAATGATGGAGAGAGACACAGGTCTAGACAATCCTTGCTGGTCCCTTTTCCCTGCACATTCTATAAATTACAAATAGTGTTTTCTGATACGAGAGCTGTGACGGGCCCCCTGGAGAGAAGGCTGGGAGACAGAGGCAGCCAGACTGGGCCCCCTCCCCCAGGAGGGCCTGGGCACCGAGCGCTGTAATATTAGTACTGGTTACAATCAGATAGCGCCACCCCTGACTGAGGCACCTAGACAATAGGACAGAGGCCCTGGGCCAGGGGAGGCACAAAGACAGCATTCAAAAGCCCCGACTCCCACAGCCCGCGAGTGCTTCTATAGACTCCACCAGACGATGATGGCCCAGCCGGTATGCTACCTTACAGCCAGAAAAACACTTTTTTTTCCCCCCATGGGTAGCTTTTAAAGTGCTAAAAATAATAAACACAAAAAGGAAAGTGCTGACACAACCTTCATGGCAGAGACAAACTGAAACTGTTGTTATAATAATGTAAACAAACTGGGTTCCGATTTTGAACCTCGTGCGGCACACAGGGCTGCTCGACAGTGTCAAACATCCGGGAGAATCCACAGGGCTTGTCAGTCAAGACAGGGGAGCCTCACTGCGCAGGTGCTTACATGTGATCTGACTCGCTCCGGCCTAAGGGTGCTGTCCTTCTTAGGCCTTTTTTTTTTATTAACGTGTAGAAGAAATGGGAAAGGATTGCTAGATCTTTAACGAGCACGATTTTCCCACATAACAAATGCAAAATGGGCTCCTTTCTCTTCCTGTCCTATAATTAATTACTCTTCTTCTCCCAAGCGAATGTGTGGTATTCCTTTAGTCCATTCTGGTTTTTAGCCCACTGACTGCTTTACATCTCCCTGAATACCTACAGCATTCAGAACTATGTTCAAAGAGCAACAGCAGCGACACCACACATGGGAAGGTAATGCCCACAATGCTGGAAAGTGTCAGTTAAAGCATACAGATCACGAGTTTGCCAACACCCGAGTTAAGCATGATATCTGACCTTCTGATCCATTAAATCACGTGTGGAACTTGGCACCCACGCAGGTCAGCCAATGGGAGGGAAACCGCCGATCTGGAGAAAAAGGAAACACAAGAAAATAAATAGAAGTGCTTTTTAAAGTTTCCCAACATTTGCTTAATCTGCTATTCTTTCTATGTTTAAAAAGGGTCTGGTTTCAGAGCTGTCTCTGATTTTGAATAAACGCAAATAGATTTAGATAAAATCTCATTCTGAAGGGGGGGGATGGTTTCAGAGAAGCCTTTGACACAAGGACCATAGGAACACTACAGGCAGAGGACAACGCTTGTGGATCCCAAAGCCCTACTTTCCTGTGGACAGGAATTCCTGAATTTTGAGAATTTAGGAATTCTGAATTCTCAGCCTGGGAAAATGACTGAAAGACAAATGTGAATCTTAAATAATTTAGGAAATCTGTGCTAAGGAGGGTCCAGTTGGGTCCCCAGAGGATGTTTTCTGGGATGGGTCTTAACAAATAAAAGCTTCAGCTGTGCCTTGTGGTGAAACCACAGGCTATGCATCCAAGCATGATGCCATGGTCCTGTCTAGACGGTGTTAGGTGCGATTATGAGGTGGACACTTTGCACAGGTATACATGAAGGAGACATCCAAACAAACGTGGCATCTGCTTGTGCCGCAGACAGTGTCTCTGAGTGTCTGGACAGGTGAGAAGCTGCTTTACAACTGATGATGGTTTTCCAGATTTTTGTTGTTGTATGGACATTAGCAAGCATAGAAAAACAGAGGTTAGTAGAAAGAATGAGTTCCCGCTACCCACAGTGGACCACTGTTAAACATTTTCACATCTGCTCTGCTTTTATTAATTAAAAAAAAAAATAGAGAATAATCTCCTTGACAACTCCACTCCAAGGCCAGAACATACATTTGTTTGCATTTTTCCAGTTCACTTTTTAAAAATGTTTACATACAATATGTGTACCCAGGACAATGTACAATGTTGTGTGTTTTTAATTTACCTGTACGATATGAATCCATGTATATTTGTGTATTCCTCTACATTTTTAGACTCAACGTCTAAAACCTCTAGCTCATCCTTTTAGCTGCCACTGAATAAACACATGTTCAGTCATTGCCTTTCCACCCAACACCCAACATTTATGGCACCATAAAAGCACTTGTTATATCAGTCAAGTGATTGTTCGTTATGTGTGGGTGGCCATATGTATGTGTATAGATGTGAATTTTCTCTGCCACTCAACTCTGAGCTTCTCAGGATGTTGCCTTGTCTTGTTTTAACAAAGTGGTTCTCTGCATGATGACTCCATGCAGAATCAACAGTCAATGTGTTAAAAGGCAAAACGTGTTTGTTAAAATTTGATCTGCTTATTATTAATTTTTCCCCCTTGTAAAGAAACCTTAGGAAAGGCTGTGCGGCTGCATTTATCTGTTTGCTTCAAAGCCTTTCTACACTGCTCTTGTCGTAAATCTGCAGATCTCAAGCAATCGATATAACCTCACTGTTTGCTAGACAATCAGTAACTCTGATAGTATGAGGCCAGAGATGATGACAGTTAAGACACACATGAACTAAAAGC